>NC_138725.1:13041027-13641027 GCF_965113295.1 Leuciscus leuciscus | reverse complement strand
TTTCTTCTTGACTAAGAGAGATCTGGCCTTTTGTGACCTCCCTCCAACAGTCAATAACGAACATTGGTTTCTGTATGAGTTCCTTGTGTGCAATTTCGTCAACAATTCCTGGTAGAGAGGAAACCGTGACCCTCCTCCTGCATTCATAAGTGTTCATGATGTCCAGAAGGTCATCCATGTCAACAGAGGAAAAGTCATTGAGCGCTTGATTGAGAACATCTCGTTCCTGGCAGCTCACAAAATGAAGGAAGGCTGCCTTTAGGTCTGTATATACAGCCCCAAACATCATTTCCTCAAGAAATGGTGGAGCAAGCTTAATGGGCAGGTATTTGCAATCTTTAAACCCTTTAAGAAGGATTCGCCCCACAGCTTTCCATTTGTCAGAGCTGAAGTCATGCCTGAGGAAAGGCACTTTTACAGATGTCCCGACAGTGCAGTGTTCATAGAAATCAGACCAGAAGCTACTGTACACATCGCGAAGGACACCCGGACCACTGCCTGCTTCCTCTGAGTTGTTAGGAAGTATACGTCTCACTGTCAAGGACTGGTTGACAATCTTGTGGTCAGAAAATGCCTCTATCATGTCACTGAAGCTATTTGAGTAGTGTATGGTTACATTTCTGTTGGGCAATGCATTAGGAGCACTCTGTGGTGAGTCAAAAGGCTCATGGATCACTGTGTCACTAAGAGAATCTCCATCAATATGGTGTTGTGGACCAAATGTAATCTCGGGGTCACTGCTGACATTGAGCGCAATGCTTGCAAGGTGGTCTTGTGAGGAATGTATGCTCGTCTCTTCATCAGAAACCAAGAACACATCAGGAAGGGTGTCTTGAGGCTCATTTACCTCTAGTTGCTCATAGTCGTGAGTATACAAGTCATCACCTTTTGTCGGATCTGAATTGGAGATATCACTAGCATGGTCAGATTCATCACTAGATTCACTAGACTCTTCAGTCAGGTTAATTTTTGGATGAGTTGCTAAATAGAAACGCAATATTGGGAGTTTGACAGTATTGTAAATTCTTCCGACTGAGAGATCCTTGGGGAGAAGATTTTGCTTGAAGTCCCAAACTTCGAATTCAAAATCAGACTCTTGACCTTTGGTGGAAACTCCATTGTGAAAGAATAATGCCTTTCCCTCTTTTAGTATGTCATCATATCCTGCCTGAACATTTATCTGTAGTTTTCTAGTCCCCCCACCTTGCCTTGCTCTGACCTGTTTTATCCCTTTATTTTCTTTGTGAAGCCATCCAATTTCAATATTTCGTATGCATGATTTTACTTTGCTTCTTGCTTTTTTGTTTGAGGTTTGTGGTACCTCCTCATCCTTATTTCCCTCCCTTCTAAGATTCATTTTCTCTCTTAATTTCTCTAAGAGACCTTGCTTTCGCTTCACAGATGGTGTCTGATGCCTGCAAAAATGTATCAAGGCAATCCTGTCACCATATGAGGGAAGGTACTTTGCAAGTTCCGCATCTTCCATAAGCAGGATGACTTCTCTGTCAATCTGTGAAAGCAAAGGGACAAGGATGTTAGCTTTGGACACAAGAAAATCATACTGATTCATAACAGCTAAAAGGACATGTAATTAAAGAAGAGAACCAAATGTAAAATCTGGTCACTCATATTAGATACAGTAATGGGCATGTTTAAATGGATATTACAAAAATTCAGAATGTTATGTTATTATTTACTTGACATGGACTGGTCTTTTAACATAGTGCGAAAAATAAAATACATTTTAATAAATATTTGTGTTCTTATTAGTTTTTTTATATTAAAGAAGTAGTTCACCCAAAAATGAAAATAGTTTTTAACGAAATCTGAAAAAAATCGTTGTGTCCCTCCATTGACAGCTATGCAACAACCACTTTTAAGCCCCAGAATGGTAGTAAAGACATCATTAAAGTAATCCATGTGACCCCAGTGGTTTAAACTTGAAATTGTATGAAGCGATGTGAGTGCTTTGTGTTAACCTTGTTAACCTTTCTATTAGCTAGTTAGAGCATATTCAGTGTGCCTAGTGATTTATACAAGCACCCAAAACACCATACCTTTTGCTGTTCCATAACTGTAATTGCTTCCTCAGAAATGCCTCGATTTCTCAGGAAATTGAAAACATCTGTATTTTCCTCCATCATGGGTCTGGAAAGTAGAGTACAAAAGAGTTGTTTTAGAATAGGATAGATTGAAAATAATTGATAAGGCTAGTGGGGAAAATAGAGGGAAAATAGAGGTATTAAAAAATTTTGACCTGTTGCATGTCAAAAAAGCCTCATAAACTGAATAAATACATGTAATTTTATTTCATTGATTGGTAACACTTTACAATACGGGTGCACTAATATGCATTAATTCATACTTAACTAATGCACAGATAATCATGAGTTAATGTATGACTCATGAAGAACTAAACCATTAATGAATTATTACTGCATCAGCAACTAATAAAGAGTCTATATGATTAATAGTGTCACGGTGGTGTAGGTTGAAAAAAGGCGAACAGGCAAAGAGCTCCATGAAAATGTTATGATTGGCTTATGTTCTGCAAACCCTTGTGCATTAAGTCATCATGGATTTTATACAATTAAAAAAAATATCACAGAATAATGGTTTCTATACTGTAATAAAGGATATGCCAATTAACACTGCATTATTCATATAAATATGGAAATACCCCATGATGGCTTGAAAAACACACATAAACCATATATTATCACATCATGTGTTCATTGTCCTCATGTTTCATCAGTCAAAAGGTTTCTGCTTTTTATTCAGTTTAGCTGGGTGATTTTTTCCATTTAAGGGATTTACTGGAACGTCATAAATCATTACTTCTACGAGACCGTTTTTGTCGTTCTGTTTGAGAGCGCCCTACGGCTTCAACTATTGAAGTTACACTAGTAGTATGAGAGTGTTTGAGCTACATAAGGCTCACATGATCATCTCATTTTGGATAAGAATAATCCAAATCCGTCAGGTCACGTTTATCTGGTCTTTTTTAATTTAAATCTCTTATTTCACATTGCCCCAAATGTTTATGTGAACACATCCGAAAAAAGTGCGGGGATTTTTAATTAGATTTTGCTAAAGTGGTAGAACTGAGCAGGTATTAATGTATATGATAATATTGATAAAGGGGCTTATTTAATTATTCACAATCAAAGCAGTTCCGTAGGCCTAATCATTCTTCTTGAGCCATCACTAACAGGCGCCCGCAGTTTGAAAACTCCTGTAGGCCTTTGTTTCATTAACTTTAAGATAATCTGATAACTACGTTTTATATTTAAATTGTATCTCTTGTTTAGTGATTTTTACTGTACATAAAGGGCAAGGTAGCCACACGATTGCAGCATTAACGTTAGTGCAATACAGTTTACCCGCAACGCCACCGTGTAGGCTACCTTGTGCAACGCCATCAAACTACATTTACACAAATGTGTAAAGGTTGATTTAAAAAGTTATAGAATAGTAAGCATACCTGATGGATCGTGAAAGTTTTCGGCTCTCCAGCTGTTCAACACTGGCGGCTGGCGCAGGACTGTGTAGTGTGTTTCACGTTACGTCAACGAGGCTGCGTTTGTAATTTTGACTTTAATCTCGAAATGTTTCGACTTTAATCTCGAAATGTTTCGACTTTATTCTCGAAACATTTCGACTTTATTCTCGAAAGATTTCGACTTTAATCTCGAAACATTTCGACTTTAATCTCGAAACATTTCGACTTTAATCTCGAAACATTTCGACTTTAATCTCGAAACATTTCGACTTTAATCTCGAAACATTTCGACTTTAATCTCGAAACAATCTCGAAATGATAGCATTTATTTATTTTTTTTACATTTTTTTTTTATTTTTTTTTACATTTTTTTTTTTTTACGGATATATTTTTTTTTTTTACGTTGCGGTTCAGGGCTTCCGTACAGATCCAATCTTTTGACTATATCCGTTTTTTTTTTTTTTTTTTTTTTTTTTTGTGGCCCGCCTGTTTACATTCACTTTACAGGACTGAAATCCAATATCTGTGTTTACATTAATTCCCTGGTTTTAAATGGCCGTGCTATTAACATTATTTAGGCCTATATAATTAATGTCGTGTGGTCATGATTATTTTCCAGCATGGACAAGATAAAACTGTCATGACTCATGAATGTTTTGGTGATGGAACAGATATAGTCCAGAAATAATTTTTGTATCTACAGATTAGTTCTAGAATTCTGGAGTGAAATAAAGTAGCGCTGTAATAGGCTATATACAGTTGGGAGATCAAGTATTTTAATACACTGCCATTTTTGCAGGTTTTCCCACTTACAAAGCATGTAGAAGTCTGTAATTTGTATCATAGGTACTTCTCAACTGTGAGTGACAGAATCTAAAACAAAAATCCAGAAAATCACTTTGTATGATTTTTAAGTAATTCATTTGCATTTTATTGCATGACATAAGTATTTGATACATCAGAAAAACAGAACTTAATATTTGGTACAGAAACCTTTGTTTGCAATTACAGAGATCATACATTTCCTGTAGTTCTTGACCAGGTTTGCACACACTGCAGCAGGGATTTTGGCCCACTCCTCCATACAGACCTTCTCCAGATCCTTCAGGTTTCGGGGTTGTCGCTGGGAAATACGGACGTTCAGCTCCCTCCAAAGATTTTCTATTGGGTTCAGGTCTGGAGACTGGCTAGGCCACTCCAGGACCTTGAGATGCTTCTTACGGAGCCACTCCTTAGTTGCCCTGGCTGTGTTTCGGGTCGTTGTCATGCTGGAAGACCCAGCCACGACCCATCTTCAGTGCTCTTACTGAGGGAAGGAGGTTGTTGATCTCGCGATACATGGCCCCATCCATCCTCCCCTCAGTACGGTGCAGTCGTCCTGTACCCTTTGCAGAAAAGCATCCCCAAAGAATGATGTTTTCACCTCCATGCTTCACGGTTGGGATGGTGTTCTTGGGGTTGTACTCATCCTTCTTCTGTCTCCAAACACGGCAAGTGGAGTTTAGACCAAAAAGCTCTATTTGACACAGTTTTGTATACTCGCCAACTCCAATTTTTACTTGCATGTGGTGGTTGGCGAGTGTTAATTTTAGGCCTTTGGGTTCAAGTCATTATAATGAGAAAGTTATTCTCATTATTATGGGTCCCCCTCCCCAGCTCAGGTAGAGCAGCGTGCAGCGGTGAAACTCTGGAAAGCTGTCTAGGAAGCAGGGATGGAAATTAACTTTTTTGTCCACCTGCCACTGTGGCTGGTGGATTCCAAAATCTACCTGCCACTCAACGTTTGTACCAGTCAATTTCTTGTTTTTAACCAACAATGTGTAACTGCATGTGAAAATTAATACTACAAGATCTACAATACTTAAGCCGTTTATTCCATAGGGTAAAGTCTCATGGTGAAACGGCATGCTACTTTTATTTACCTGCCACGGTGGCTGGTAGGTGAAGCAAGTTTACCAGTCACAACACAAAATCACCAGCATTTGGCTGGTGGCTTGTGCTAATTTCCATCCCTGTTAGGAAGGCCAGAGGCTACAGTCACATGCTCCACCCATTAAATGGCTTATTACAGTGGTCCCAGTGTGGTTTTAAAGAGTTGTTTTCTCCCCCTCCAAACAAGTGTGAGGGAGTTGTTTACTGGGAAATTGTTCACATGAATTGTTTACTGGGAAAAAGTTAACTTATCAGTTGAGTTATGAAGTTAACACCCAATTCCCCAGTGCCCCACAGATCATTTCTCCCCTTCTGCCCATGAGCCCATAATGAAGGGCAAAACAAAAACGAAACTGTCTAGATCAGAGCTGCAGTTCCCAGCTTTGCTGCTAGATGGCGCCGCCGTGATGGCGCTGACAAGTGAGCAGGAGCTGCAGCAAGTGGGCACATATGCACAGTACATCCCTGGGTTTTATCCGTTACAGTCAGGGGTTATAATCTGCAATTTGCTGTACAACCTCAACTCAACCTCTCTCAAGTGCACAGGGATGTTTTTGTCCAAGCCTGGACAAAGTGGCTCTCTGGGGATGGCCCATGAAAGGTTAACCTTAATTGTTACAGGCTTACGCATTGAAGCTCTAGCGTTCTGAATTTTTTCAAACACCCTCAGAGCTTATGATCAGAAATGAATGTTTGAGCAACTGTGTGCACAGATGCATTGTTCCCTTTCTCTGTTCTTTTGTGGACGTGTCATGCTTCCTGCAGGAGCTTTTAGATAAGGGGAGATCCTTTTCTTTTCTAAAGGCATATTTTGCTGCGATTTCTGCATGCTGTGTGGGGACAGAAACACCCGCTCAACTGTAGGTTTATGAGAGGTGCGTGGCATCTGATCAAGGTTTATAAGCCTTTTTTATTTGATTTATAAAATAAATAAGGTTTACATAAACCTTGAAAAAGGTTTATTTGTTTATAAGCTCGATTGTGGGATCTGTCTGTGGTCCTCAGCCCCTTTTGAGCCTATAGGTGGTATTGATTTAAAGCTCCTTTCGCTAAAGGCTGCTTTATTATTGGCTCTTTCAACTGTGAGGCGGGTAAGTGAACTTCATGCTTCGTTGGTTCATAACTCCTGTATTCAGTTCTCAAAACCATAAAAAAAAAATATATATCCCGAAAGCATCATTGTGTTACTATGCAAACATAATTAAAATACAAAGGAAGAGAAATCAGTTAGTTGTTTCTTGATCTGATAAGGGTAAACCTATTTCACTGGGTAGTGGAAGCTAGATTAGGTTATAATAGCATGAGACTCTTCCGGAGGGACTAAGAGCTTTAAAAAATGTTTTCACATAAAGCTTCCATTCTGTTCAGGAAGTATTTGTGATTGATTACGGTTTGTATTACCATCATTTTTTTTCCCCGACATAGGTTTTAATGGTTTATAATCTAATATGTATAATCATTGTACATAAAATGTGTAAGAACATTAATCCGGCTGCAATTGGTTTGAAATTGAGGCCATCAATAATATTTACATCTAAGTACTAGAGCTTGCTGTTATGGTAAGGGGTTGGACATTTCCTGAATACGTGCTAAGCGCTGCCAATCATAACACACTGGGCCAGCTAACCAATCACAGCACATTTCATATTTTCGAAGGAAATACTGATTGAAGCATTCAACCAGACTAGGGACAGAGGAGCTGTAATAATGTACAATGTTTTTTTTGTTTTTTTTTAACAATCAAGCATGAAAGCATATTCTAGCATACCCCAAAAACAAAATTAAGACTTCATAAAAGGGCATAATAGAACCCCTTTAATATTTGATTAATTATTTTGACATTTGATATGAATTTGACCCTGGAAAAGCCTAAAGTGCGGGTGAACTGTGAGGTGTGAAAGCCTTTTCACACTTAACACATTTTGATTAGAAAAAGTAGAGACATTCTTGCTGGGCTGGAATATTCACCTACTGATGAAGCAATGCTTTTTTCTTTCTTTTTTTTTTCTTTGGTCTTTAAAGAAATGTGCTTACCAATAAGATATACACTTTGAGCTGCTGCAAAATACACATTTAAGAGCATTTGGTGGCACTAGTGAAACCAGCATTAAAGGTTAAAACTACTTTAAATGAAACATTGGCATTTCATGAACACTTTGAACTACGCGAGTAATCCATGATTAGTCAATTGTGTAAAACAGTCCAATTTAAACGTTTTTTTTTTTTTTTTTTTTTTTACATTTACAAGACTTTTACATTTATTGCTTTGGCAGACATTTTTTCGACGGCTGAAAGTTTGCATGTATCGCCCTCTGTTGAACAGGCGTGAATGTGCTTTTCCTTCAGTCCAACACACATTTGTGTATGGTTCGGTGTGAAAAGATGGTCTGTCAACAAATTCTCACATTTTTGCCTAGAGGCCATCTTCATGACATTAAAATAGATCATAATTGTGCACAGCAGTTGTTGACCAGACTTGATGGGATTAAAATGACTATTGAACTCATCAGTGATCTTGACTTTGAGCTTCACTTTTCATTTCATGTTTGTTTCTCGTTTGAAATCTCACTTGATTTTATGTTTCTTTTAGACCTGATGGATGTGAATGAGAAAAGAAAAACAGAAGCTAAAAATGCTGTCTGTAAAATCAAAATCGGTAAATCAAGTCTGAAGATTCACATGAGAGTTCACACTGGGAAGAAGCGGCTCAGGCTTTCACTCTGAAATCACTTCTGCTCATTCTGAAGTTTCATTGGGCTTCAGTCCTAAAGAAACACCTGAAGATTCACACAAAGGAGAAGATTCATTAGTAATATTACAGCAGAAAAGACACGGCGGTGTGTGTTTCAGTGCTGAAGTCCTTTACTACAGAAGAAGATGAACTGAACGAGTGCCAGAAAATCCACACTGGAAAAAACTAAAACATTTCAAGGCAAAGTTCAGGAGCTGAAGAAGTCATAACACTTTTAAGAGAGACATGAATCTGATATTATTTTTTAACTAATTCTTCATATTTTTATTTTATTTTATTAGAACATCTAGTTTCTCTTCAACTTCTACTCTTCCATGCAAACGCAAGATATACTTTCATCTATCTTTGAAACTGGACACTTTTCTTCTCTTATGCTTTTGGCTCTTCAGTAAAGAGAGAGATCTGTCTCATTTGCTTTCACTTTTACTTAATGTTTGTTTGCTTCATGCAGTTATTATTATTATTTTTTATTAATATGCAACAAAAACAAAACATACATAACAACCAACATGGTGTGTGTGAGTGTGTGCACTAAAAACTCCTGGGTCAAAAATAACCCATAATGGGTTATTTTTGACCCAACTCCTGGGTTAAAAAGGGACCAACTAATTTCTGGGTTATTTCAACCCAGAAAATTGGGTTATTCTTTTTTACCCTGTTGTGGCAAAAATTAATTAAACACTCGTCACTGCGTAAGAGACGCTCTGAATTCCAATGATCATTTAAAAGTTTCATTTAAAGATCATTTAAAATTTCTTGCAAGAATGTCCCAGTTGCCACACAGAGTCACAGAAATACACTGTGGAGCAAGTGAGACAGGGGAGGGGTGGACTGATCAGCTTTTATATCATTTCTCAAGGTTTCTGATTATCTAAAGAAGGAAAGGTTCCTTGGCTAGTGATCTAATTTTATGCTGTATGTATGGGGATGTACTATCCCAGTATGCCTTATTTCAGAAAATAAAACTTTGTTTTACACACTTCAAGCACTTTTACATTTTTATTGCATTAAATTAAAATCTATATGAAAAAAAACACACAGTTGGACATGTTTATTTTCCTATTTATTTTAGGTCACACTGTAATAACAATATTAGAAATAAAAAATAGAAAAATAAACGACAATTCTCTGAAGAGCCTCAGGAATTTAAGCCTGGGGCCAACTTTGGGGACAAGATTTTTGATAGTGTCCTCATCAAAGAGAAGAAATGCCTCCTCATCTACAGTATGTCTTCATCTGAAAGACAGAAAACAAGACAACATGAGTACTGTTAATAAGTCGAGACAATTGTGAACCACTCACCAGACACTTTCATTATTAAGCTAACAAATAATCACTTTTAAGGGAATGCTGTGTTTTTTTGTTTTTTTTTGGCCCAAATTGCTAGTTAACTAATGTGGTTATTTTGCAGCATTAGGGACCGTTCGGTATTTATGGAAGGGGCCACCGGAGGAAAATAGGGGAGGGTCATGTCTTTTTATTATTTGTTGAGGGGAGGGTCATCGAACTTTTTTTAGTCTAGGGGGGAGGGTCACCCAACTTTTATATTCATGAAAACAGCAACATTTCAAAGTGGCTTGTTTGGTGCTATTTTTTTCCATTTAGCTCCATGTTGATCTCGCGTTATCAGCCCCCCTTCGATATCAGATGGGTCTGACCCAACAAAAATCCAGTTTGGCGCTGTTTGACAGTGCGCGCGCACTTCAGTTCGCGCTTAGAAAAAGTGCATCATGTCAGAACAGAATGCCAAAGAAATGTTTACCCGGCAAAGCTTTAAAGCACGAGCAATTAATGAACTTTTGTGATTGCGAATAAGTGCACAGTGTCCTGTGAGTGTAACTCTACCACTGCATTAACATGTGTGACGTGAATGTACGTCGAGTTTTAAAGTATTGGGACTGAGGAGCAAGAACCGCGCTGATAGAATGTGCGCTGTATAGCGCGATACTACCATATTTTAGTTTCCATTCTTATTTTGTTTCCACGATGTGTAAGATGTAGGGCTACCACATCTTTATATGGGATATATTTATACCACATCTATAAATTCGTTAAAATTGGGCGATTCCAGTGTTATGGACGTGACATTTGGAGTCAAAACTTGAAATATAAATTCTCAGAAAATGCATTTAATACCAATATTTTGAAACGTCTGAAAGGAGTCAAGACATTAGAAAAATATCAGTCTACACATGCGTTTTATATTTAATATGAGGGAAATACACGTGACGTGACGCAAAATATTTTTTAGTAGCCTAATTCTATAAATTAGTACACTGTGCAAACCAAAAGATATATACCCACCGGATTAATAAAGATCGGCCTCTACAGAACATAAAATATTATATTATTTTTATTTTATTTTTCGTGTTCGCATTTATGTAAAAAACAAAAAAAACAATGTTACGGACGTGACAGTTCTCCATTACGGACATGACTGCTCTGAAAGCGAAATTTCACAGAGACCTCAAACAGAAAGCACAAAGCCTTTCTTTAAAGTGAATTTCGTTTTTTTATTAATTGTATCTTAATTTTAATCAATGTTTCATCTGGATTTAATAAATAAGAAGTAAATATAGTAGAAAATAGCTAATCATGACACGGAGGCGCGGGCGAGTGAACTGGATCTTGTCTCATAAATGAACCGAAACTCAGCGTAAGATAGGCTATGCTACTTGCCTCACAGACCTGAGAAATATATAGAAAGCTTGAAATGTCTACTCTTAAACAGAACAATTCAAAACGAAGGAAAACAGACTGCTTTCTGCTTATGAAATGTGCATTTCTCTCTGGCGCGTTCTGAGAAGATCGCGACGCATCGTCAACTTCATCTTTGCAGTCGACACAGAAAACACTTGTTTATTAATAAACAATTAAAATGTCTCCTTGCTATATTTGACATATTAGTAATCATTACTTTTGCCGGTTCTTTATGACAGCTTTTAGATGCTTTATTGGCAGCGCCACCCACATGTTGAACGAGTCACACCGCACCGAAAACATGATTTTTTTCAAATCTAAAATCAAAAATCGTGATACGAACCGAATCGTAGGTTTGGTCTATCGTTACAGCCCTAGTAAGATGAGAAAGCAAGAGTTTAACGTTATGGTAAAAAACAAAAAAAACAAACAAAAAAACAATGGCTATCTGAACATCTTTGCCAAGCGCAAACCAGTACAGAAGTAGGCTAATCAATAAATTATCGGGGAGGGTCATGCCTTTTTTCACAATCATTTTGGAGGGTCATAGAAAAATGTATTGCTGGCGAAGGGAGGGTCATGTCTTTTTTGACAACAGATCTCAAAACTCCTCCGGTGGCCCCAAAAATAAAAAATGAACAGTCCCTTACCCATTTTGTGTGAATGACAGTTTATACTGTCCATCTTTTCTTTCATTAACAAGTGTAATGACATTAATGCAAAGGTGAATATCTGGCCCATTCTTATGCATAACAGCTTAAAGACAAGGCACAAGTATCTTTTAGGGTTTTATAGATATGCATACCCACTGTCGAAGAAGTTGTGACTTTCACAAAATCTTGCACTGACACATTTAAGCCTTATTAAAGAAAATGTTTAGGTATAGAGAGATTATATAAGGGAAGTAAGGGTAAAATGCTCACCTCTAAAATTCTCTATCAACTCAGACAGCCGCCACTCAGTTAGGTTATCAGTGACAAAGCTGTCCATTCAAAATGACCTGGAGAAAACAGCAATATAGAGGTTAGCAACAATTCGAAGACTTGACCCGCTTCTTTAACTCTCACTACTTCAGCCAGTAGAGCACTGTATAATATGATAAGCACGGCGCAGCTGGTAAACATAACTCAACAATTGTGTTGCCTCGTCGCTCTGTAGCCGCGGCTAACGGGGTCGCACACACCGGACGAGAAGCGCAGCGCCGCACCGCGTTGCGTCTAGGACAACTCGAGGTATCACACACCGGACACGCACTCTCTCAGTTTATGGCCGCGCAGTGCCATGTCTTTAAAATTCGTACACATTATTCTCTATGAGTAGCCTACACACACTGGCGGCGCCTCATGTTACCTGGTCAAAAACAGCTCTGTTTTCAGCACGCCGTTTAAGTGCATGTCTCTTTAAATGATAATGAGCTTTGCTTACCCCGCCCCTCTGTTCTGTGGGGCGTTGACACAACACATGTGGAGTGTTGCCTTGACAACAGTTGAGGCTATATTTTGAAGAATGGCAGCGGGAGTCTCTGAGGACACATCTGTGCAAACGTATTAATTTGAACTAAGAAGTTCGACAATTAAGGCTTGAACAGGACGTTTCTGAATGGTTGGTTAACGTAATGTCACTTTGACCTATCTTTGTATATACTGGCAGGGTAGAGTAGTGAGATACGAACGCCATGTGTTTACTGATGTATACGTTAGTTCATTGAAAAGCAAATAAGTGATCAGATTACATAACTTATTCCGGCATAATATTAAAAAACATCAATTAGAGTATTTATAGTCTTGAATCAGAAGATCATCATGATCTGACTGCTCACACCATACAACCGTAGACGCCGTAGAAAATAAAGCCTCTGCTGCAGTTTGTTGCACAGGTTGTCAATATGTGTATTCCAGCAAAGAAGACTGTCGATGTGGACACCTAAGTATTTGTATGAGGACACCTGAGTCACTTCCTGGTTTTTAATGACCACTGGCTCGTGGTCTGTATGTAGATTTCTTTTTTTTTTGTATTTTCACAAACCACGCATAAATGTCATTATCTCAAAACTACAAACTTTCACATACATGATGCTGATATATTATTGTAGCAGAGTTTGTGCTGAATACAGTGTAATTAGACTTTAGCCATGAAAATGTCACAAGTAACAGAAATAACCACAAATGTCAGAGCATGTCAGAACACCTCCAGGGCCCAGAAAACAGCTCAGACCCCAGAGGGTTAAGGAGAGGATGACCGGGGCCATGTATTGCGAGATTTTGGGGAACAACCTCCTTCCCTCAGTTAGAGCACTGAAGATGGGTCGAGGCTGGGTCTTCCAACATGACAATGACCCGAAGCACACAGCCAGGATAACCAAGGAGTGGCTCTGTAAGAAGCATATCAAGGTTCTGGCGTGGCCTAGCCAGTCTCCAGACCTAAACCCAATAGAGAATCTTTGGAGGGAGCTCAAACTCTGTGTTTCTCAGCGACAGCCCAGAAACCTGACTGATCTAGAGAAGATCTGTGTGGAGGAGTGGGCCAAAATCCCTCCTGCAGTGTGTGCAAACCTGGTGAAAAACTACAGGAAACGTTTGACCTCTGTAATTGCAAACAAAGGCTACTGTACCAAATATTAACATTGATTTTCTCAGGTGTTCAAATACTTATTTGCAGCTGTATCATACAAATAAATAGTTAAAAAAATCATACATTGTGATTTCTGGGTTTTTTTTTTTAGATTATGTCTCTCACATTGGACATGCACCTACGATGACAATTTCAGACCCCTCCATGATTTCTAAGTGGGAGAACTTGCAAAATAGCAGGGTGTTCAAATACTTATTTTCCTCACTGTATATGTGTTAGGGCTGTATATTATTGCATTATATCAGGTTAGATTAGTTATAGTATATTGTTATTATTAATTAAATAGCTATGTCATAGTATTATATTACAGTTGTTCTCAATTGCTAAAACACTAAAACCCATTGGCTGAACAAAGTTTTCAGTTGCCTGAACTCATTTAGCTAATTGTGCAGTCTGTTGTCAATACCTTAAACCATTTCACATGGTAAAACACAATTTGCAGATCTCACTTAGACTTTTCAGCAAAACTCTAAACACATTCTCATTCTCAAAACACATTCTGCACTCTAAAGCACATGTCATCCATACTGGTAAACACAAGTGGCAACAATCAAATACAAATAGAGAACACACGTCATTGAATGAACACAACCACTCAAAATTGATTTAACCTGTTTCAAATGATGTGACACAAAACAACTTGTGTGAGAGGACGAGGACGAGTGCGAATGTGAGGTGGGCGACGAGGAGGAGGGAAAGAAAGAGGAAGAGGGGGAGGAGGGACAATATTGCTTGTGATGTCGACATTTTTACTCCTTTGATTTTTGTCCCTGTTAGTATTGTATACTGTAGTACAGTGCATCCTAGGCTGTATACTGTACAATGAAAAAATTGTATGGCCCTGAACATTGTGCTTTCCATTTGTTAACAGCACTGACTGCTCAATAGATTTTTAATGGTTGCAGGTTCATATCAACAAAGAACAAGAATTACAGTATCACAGAGACAAAGGACAAGTTTGTGAGATGCAGGGTACAGTACTGTAAAAATAGGGGTATACAAGGAGGAGGAAGAACAAAAAATAAATAAATTGCAAAGAGCAAAGCAGAGTAGTAATTTCTGATCAATTTTGAGCTACTATGATAGTTTTAATTCATCAAAAGACAATGACGGAAACATTTGAAATTTGGTTTGAGATTAAAAATGTACTTCTCCCTGAGAACTGTTTTTTTTTTTTTTTTTTTTTTTTTTTATCAAGTGCAGTCATACAGTATGTGACAAATTAACTTTTTGATGGTACAGTAATGTGTCACGGGTAAGTCTACAAACAGAATAGCAGTCCGTAGATATCTTTCGAGAACTATATGTTTTGAACAATGTGTTTTCTATTTTTTGGTGTATTGTTTACTGACTGCTTGATAGTGTATATCATTTTTTTTATCACTTTGTTTATGATTTGAGAGCAGTGTTTGATTTTGAACACGGGTAAAGTTTCATTTTGCAAGAGGAGTCAGAGGTTTTGTAAATAGTGCTTGAAGATGAGGTTTTGTGTTTAATGTTTTCAGAAAATGGAGCAAGGTTTCAGAAATTGTGTTTTAGAAATTGAGAAAAACTGTAATTAGATGAGATTATTTGGATTTTTGGATCTGGGCTGGACTGCTTTTTTATTTGGATTGTCCTTTTGGATTTGTTTGCTTTTTGTGACCTCTTCCTTTTTCCTGGTAAATGGACCAGCAAGAAAGAGGAAATCCTGCCCTCTCTGTGCTCAACATAAGCATCAGTCTCCTCATTTATATCAGCTGGCACTGGCGTTTGTATGTTCCTCTGCATCCTCTGTTCCATGCGAAAGGATCTTTTCCAAGGCTGTAGAGGTTTTGTCCGAGAAGAGAAATCGTCTAAACCCCAACAACACTTGAAATAATTCTGTTTCTCAATAAAAATCATTTGTACGGTAATCCTTTCTTCACCCACTCCAACCTGCAGTGTTGCAGTTTGCTCCTCTATATCCCCAGTCCCATAAGCACAACACTGCACTAAAACAAGTAACAGTTCAGTGCACTAAACAACCCAGAAACAATTCTTAACCTTTCCCACCCCACACTTTTCTGTTGCAGTTTGCTTTATTACACTCCCTCCACCATAAGCACTGCACTCAACACAGTCTCACTTTTGTTGTTCATACTGTCACTATCCAAACAATTTATGAATAATTAATGAACTGTGTGTGTGACAGTTGTCTCTGCACAAGTAAATTCAGAAAGATACATATTTTATATTATACCCAGGCAATGGACAAATGTCTGCTCAGGTCTTTTTATTATTGCAAATGAAAGGTTACAGACATTAACAGTGAGAAAAAAATAAATAAAATTGTGGGTGGGTGGGGGGGGGGGAAGATATAGCAGACAAATTAATGTCACTAGTGAGCAATGCTGAATGAAGTTTCGAGTAATTAACCTTTGGCTGAAGCAATGGGCTGCGAGGTCTCAGTGGTTCAGGAAGCCTTATTTTGCCATCACTAATGACAACTATGACGGAAATTTATTGACATTTTCATCCACAAATAAAAACTAGACGAAAATGTTTGGAGGGAGGATTTAGGAAGAGATCCAGTCAGATCTGATGTGTGTGTGTGTGTGTGTCCCTCAGATTTCTGATTGCTTAAAATAAAATAATAAATTGTTGATGTGTTGTTAGTCTAATTGATAGAATGACCAATCTAATCTAATCTATCAAAATACTGCGCGGTAAAATGCGGCTGTTTTCAAACTTGATTTGACGTGTTGTGCGTAACCTACGCTGTCATCTTCGTGGGAGAGTTCATGCGGTGACAATGGCAGCGTTGTGCAAAGTACAATATTACGCATGAAAAGATGAGTGAGAAGGAGAAAATAAGCCATCTACATCTGAGTTTGCTTCAGCTTACTACAAGACGACAGCGAGTGAAGCGGCTAGGAGACAGAAACGCACATATTTCATCACAGGAATAGCGGTGAGACTTCGACTCAGATCGGCACAATGCGCAATGACTTGTTTGCAATTGATGAACCGCCTTCACAACCAGTGATGACCACATTTCCTGTAGCCTATAGCCTATATCTGTTGTATACACTGTAAAAAATTTATTGTCAAATTAACAGTAACTTACTGGCAACAATTATCCAGTAGTTGCTGTATTTCATTCAACAGTAAAATTACTGTAACACTTAACTACAGTAGTGTTAAGCATACTGTAAAATTAAATGCATTATTTTACTGTAATTTCTTACCATATTCTAGTACAGTATTACACCGTTGATTTTTAATAATACTGTATAGTATTATACAGTTATGTATATGTGATTTTTTTTATAAAATGTGATTTTATTTATTTTATAGTGCTACTGAATAACCTGTAAAATATGTAGAAAATCCATAGAAATATTATTTTAGCTTATAATGGGAAATAGAAAAAAGAACATTTGAAGCTTAAACTGCATAACAAGGTTTATTGTGATTTTCAAACAATACATGAGTAATAATAATGTACAATACAACAATAAAATTCTTTTTTTAAAACAAGACTAATGAACAATTTATAATTAATAATTAAAATCAGTGAACAATTCATGCAAAATTTATCCTGAACAGGTAAAATAGAAAGATTAAAAGGGTCAATGTCTGATCCATCTATTAGAAAGATAGTTAATTCATAACAACTCAACCACCCACTCCCTGCTGTAGGAAAACAGCTTAAAGGGTTAGTTCACCCAAAAATGAAAACTCTGTCAGTAATTACTCACCCCCATGTTGTTCCAACCCCGTAAGACCTTCGTTCATCTTCGGAACACAAATTAAGATTTTTTGATTAAATCTGAGAGTTGTCTCACTCCTCCATAGGCTTCTAAGGGATTGGAACTTGCTGTCCCAGAAAATGTATTAAAGACATCGTTAATATAGTCCAAGTGACTCCAGTGGCTCAATCTTAAGTTTATCAAGCGACGAGAATACTTTTTGTGCGCAAAAAAACAACAAAAAAACTACTTTATTCCACTATTCATTTCCTTCTCTCTGGACCTCGAGTTTTTTCACGTAGTAAAACAGTGTAGCGCTTCTGGGTTGTACGTCACACGCATCACACACGACCAGCGTCGGCCATTAGTGAGCCTACGTGTGACGTATAACCCAGAAGCGCTACACTGTTTAACTACGTGAAAAAACTCGAGGTCTAAAGTGGAATAGTGGAATAAAGTAGTTTTTTTGTTGTTTTTTTGCGCACAAAAAGTATTCTCGTCGCTTGATAAACTTAAGATTGAGCCACTGGAGTCACTTGGACTATATTAACGATGTCTTTAATAACTTTTCTAAGCCGGCAAGTTCCAATCCCTTAGAAGCCTATGGAGGAGTGAGACAACTCTCAGATTTAATCAAAAAATCTTAATTTGTGTTCCGAAGGTGAACGAAGGTCTTACGGGGTTGGAACAACATGGGGGTGAGTAATTACTGACAGAGTTTTCATTTTTGGGTGAACTATCCCTTTAAACAAGTCTAAGATGGTCTACTGGTTTGAGATGGACTGCATAACTGGTCAGACTGGTCTGTTGCTGATTTTAAAGGGTTTTTGGCTGCATTCTATCTAGAGCAGTGGTTCCCAAACTTTTTGAAAGCATGGCACCCTTTTGTAGTGTTTTTTTTTTCCACGGCACCCTAACCCAATTAAACTAACCGAACATTTGTACATACATATATACAATTATATCCAGATGAGCAAACAACAAATGAAGCATAAAAAGCAGCATGAATTTATTATGAATGCATCACAACAGACATAATATGAGGCGAAACAACCCCTTCAGATGAATCATATGTCCATTTATAACTGGACACACGTCAACAGACTGATTTTAATCAATTAGGCTACTGTATGTGAGAATCATTGGAACAAAACTGATTTAAACATAATAATTAATTATTTTAATAATAAACAACTCCAAATATTTTTTTATTTAGTTCCTCGTTTGCTTTGTTCAAACCTGACCTTATAACTTATAACTTAAAAAATAAAATATCTTTGCAGGGAACTGTCGCGGGCATTTTAATGGGACACATGTGCCTGCTTTTGCGAGCACAGCCTCTTGATACGGGGGTTGATTGAGGATAGTGCAACTCGTAGATCGTGCTCCACTGACAGACGCTGCCTTTTTTTGTTTTTCACGTATGCTAGGGATGAGAACGCTAGCTCGCACAAGTAAGAGGTTGAAAACGGCAACAGCACATTGACGGCGCATTCTGAGATAGATGGGTATTCGTGTCCCACATGCAGCCAAAATTCATCTGAAGACATTTCTCCAAATTTTAATTTTAAAGTGCGATCCATAAGAAGTTCCGCCAGTTCTTCTTGCGATTTGATTGGCAACATCTTTGCCGATTCTGATGAGAGAGGGTTAAAGGGGTCACGGATCCAGTCAAAGTTTTCATTATCAGCGCCAGCGGGGAAGTAAACCTCAAACCTTTCCTGTAGCGTCTTCAGATGTGCAGCTATAGATTTGAATAGAACTGGAGTCTTGCAAGCGGGGTCCTCTGCTGTTAAGGGAAACATGTCAATGTTTTTATTTTTCAGAATTTCTTGCCACAGCTTGAGTTTGGCCTTGAAACCGTTAAGTTTGTCTGTTGCTGTTAAAATGTTTTCTTTCGTTCCTTGCATCTTTGTGTTAAGCTCATTTAAGTGACTAAAAATGTCTGCGAGGTATGCAATCTTAGCCCACCACGAGTCGTCGTTGATCTGTTCTTTGTGGGGTATGTCGTGCTCAGTTGAAAACTGCCTGAGTTCATCTCGAAGCTCATAGACACGGGAAAGCACCTTGCCCCGTGACAGCCAGCGCACCTCCGTATGCAGCAGCAGACTCTGATGCTCAGACCCCATTTCATTTCACAGTATGTTAAACAATCGGGACTTCAATGGTCGTGACTTAATGTAGTTTACAATTTTGACAGCTTGTTCTAATGCTACAGTCAGGTCTGGGGGCATTGCTTTTGCGACGAGTGCTTCGCGGTGCAGCATGCAGTGGGTAATCTGCACATCTGGGTTTTGGTTCTTCACCATAGTTACCAGTCCTTTTACTTTTCCAGTCATAGATGCAGCTCCATCTGTGCAAATACTATGACACATGCCCCAGTTTAGACCACATTCTTTCAAGTACGTATCGATGACAATAAACATTTCTTCCCCTGTTGCACGACTTGTTAGTTCTTTGCAGAAAAAAAAATTCTCCATAATTAATTCCTCATCAGTATATCGCACACTGGCCAGGAGATGACAGTGTCCACTGCAGTCCGTAGAATCATCAATTTGGAGTGCAAATTTGCCACTTTTGTTTAGTTTTTCGGTTAGTTGTGTTTCTATATCAGCAGCCATGTCATCAATGCGACGTTTAATTGTGTTGTCAGATAATGGGATTTTGTCAATTTCTTTGACAGCGTCCTCACCTATCATTACCCCTACGATTTTTTTGCAGGCTGGCAAAATGAGTGATTCAGCAATGTTATGGGGCTTCTTTGATTTGGCAATTAGCTCTGCTACTAAGAAGCTTGCCTCCAGAGCTTTATCAGACACACGCACACATGACATCATTTGTTGGTTCTGTTTAACATTTTGTGCTTTTAGTCGCTTGAAGTATTCTATGTCTTTGCTGGTTAAACCGTGGTGTTTCGTGTCTAAATGTCTCTTCAGCTTACTCGGTACCATTGCTGCATTTGATAGCTTTTCCCTGCAGACGAGGCATTCAGGCGTGGGACAGCTAGCATCTCCGATCCATGTAAAACCGTAAGCCAGGTAGCTTTCAGAGTACTGTCTAGTTTTATTTTTTTTGGGTGGTGGTGGTCCCAGGTTGATGTCCGTCGGTCTTCTTGGCTGTGACATTTCTGCTTTTCTTTTGTTTAAACCTATAAATTTATCCATATTTGCCCTGTCCTGTCAATCTGCGTGAAATATAGGCTAAAATTGAGCGCGCACCACTACAAAGGGCGGAGCGAGCGGACCGAGAACAGTCCAATTAGCGGTAAATAAACATTTCAACTTTAAATGTATGAAATATATCAGTGTTTTTTCGCTTATTCATTTTTGTTTGGACATGCATATGTTGGTGTTTTGATATGATTTTAAAATATGCTGTAAACAGGGTTAGCCTATTGCATTTTTCATTAGGCTAGTTTTTATTTTTATTTCGTTTTGACTTTTTGTTTTCAAATTCAGTTTAGTTTTAATTCGTTTTTAAAGTGGGTTTGCTAGTTTAGTTTATTTTTTATTTTTTGAAAATGCTTAGTTTTCGTTTAGTTTTTATTAGTTTTAGTGTTAGTTAAGTGTTTTTTTTTTTATTTGGGTTATTTGTCAGGGGCAAGATTCAAAAAGACATAATGACATAACATTATTTAATATTTGAATCACAGCTTATATAGTGTTTTGACATCGACAACCACAACCAAAAAGTGCATTTTACCTCAAACTTGCGACTAGTTAACTTTCTAAAGAAGGCGCAATCGCTTCTCGGGTCGACAATAACACACTGACAAAATTATATTCAGAATTGAAAATATTTTTATACCACTTTTTAATGTGTGATTGTGTAAAGGTGTTCACGAGATAGAGATACCAACCTTTCGCGAACTTGCTTGCTTTCAACGTCGAACGAACACTCGTTCTCATGGAGACGCGGTGTGCACGGAGGGGAGGGGTTGTGTATGTGTGTGTGTGTGTGCGCGCGCGCGCATGTGAGAGACGCATGAGTGACAGAGACGAGAGCAGGGAAAGGAAATGCAGTTGAACGAATACTCTGCGTGTTTTAAATAGCGTTTGTGTAAATCGCTTTTGCGTTCGTTTTCGTTAACGATTATAACCTTGGCTGTAAAAGGTTATTATATGGTACGATTATTTTAGGCTGTTTAAATTGGAAAATAAAGCTGAGATTCTGCGGCACCCCTAGCCAGTTGTCACGGCACCCCAGGGTGCCGCGGCACCCACTTTGGGAACCACTGATCTAGAGGACCAGATTTGCAGGGCTGGGAGACGTGTGTAAAATACATTTGACGAGTAAACCACCAATCCAGATGAGTACTACAAAATGTCAAGTTATTATCCAGTGTCCTTTTAAAAAAAACTTAACAAAAAACAACCTCATCATGCACATGTGCCATGAAAAACAGAAGACAAACTTGCATTACTGTAATATTCATTTATATGCAGACTTGTTTTTATAACTAATATTTGCAATAGGAAGTTTTCTATCCAAGCTTTTATGCAATTGAATGAACAATTGTGAACAAGTCATGTATTTCAATTCAGGTAACAGGTAACATAGAAAACAGGTAAAATAGAAACTTAGCAAGACCGGTGAGGATGAAGGCCAGGTGAGAAAAAAAAGTGGAAGAGTGACTGCACTTCTGATAATCCTGCAAGAAATGATAAGCACAAATCAATCAGAGGCAAAACATACAACTAATAATCAAAAAAACCTAACTCATATTATCAACATCTTTTTAGGGGAATTATTTTTACCTATGGTATCCACCTTATTTTTCACGGAAGAGTGGGCATGGCCATGAAATGTGTCATTTATGTAAGAGATAGTGTAGAGCGAGGCGGTTGTTATAGCGAATACAACCCCGACAGGCTGATCAGGACCCCGACGCGAAGCGGATCTTGAATCAGCCTGAAGGGGTTGTATTCGCTATAACAACCGCCTCGCTCTACATTATCCCACTTATTACATGGCTACCTACCAAATAAATCAATAATTTGACACAAAATATTGATTTAAAAAGGAGTTTATTGATTTAAAAACGATTGTATTGCTTCCGCTAAAGAAAATAGTCCATTCCGTCTCTACGGTTAGAATCCTGCGTCCATAGCAACCCTCCGTTTTTCATGGCAACGGTGTGTTATCCTTAGCAGCGGTCTGTTATCAAGAAATAACACACCCCATTCTATATTAGAATTCAACCAAGCCATGTAATAAATGTGCTTATGGTGTAATCCGCTTACAGTTATTTCTAGCTGTACAAAAAAAGCTTGTTATGCTTCTTGATATTGCAAACTGGTATTTCTTACCCTATTATTTTGAATTTGTCATAATTGTAAACACTAGTCTGTAGCATACATATTTTTATAATTTACAGCACTTTGTTATTCATCTCGTTATTTCCTTATAGCGGCTAAAGTCTCGCACATTCTCAGAAAATAGCTTACTTCGCTTCAAAGTTGAAAAATAAGGTGGATATACTGCTTGCATGTTGTGTGATGTTACAATTATAATATAAAAAATAATTATTTTACTTATACAAGGCATATTTGTTAAATGGAAACTGTGAAGGGAACATAATTACATTTATTTTGAAAAATGTATGGTTTATAGTCATTTCCACCCTTTTTGGATTTTTCTAAATACAGATTCAGACACAAATCATTTCTACAGATATGGGCTATGCTGCACATCCCTAATATTACTCTTACCTTAATGATTTTGCCAATCGTATTCCGCAAAGTCCCTGATGAAAGATACAACATGCGGATTCAAGGCCATGGACTTCCTCTGGACAACTTTCCCGCTCTTTTTGCTCACCTGAAACTGTGATGTGCATTTTGAATTTTCAGGATTTATCCTGACAAGAAACCTGTAAATACAAAATATTTTCCAACTGAATCAAGAGTGAACACAATATGTAGCATCATCTGTAATAAGTCACATCGCAATAGGGGATAAGCTCTAAACCATCACTTATGCAAAAGCCCATCGGTGTTAGTAATATAAATCAATTTGAAAGAAAAGTGTATGAAAAAAGTGAAAAAAAGGACTATTTACCTCTGGATGAACTCCAGAGTTGAAGCTGCCTCTTCTTGGTACTCTATATTGAACACATAAAATGATCCAAAGAGGACAGCTAGGGCAGAGGTGAAGTCAAGCTGGAGGTGACTTGACTCTATGACCACCTTCCCCTCCAAACTCAGCATCCATTTTTTTGGAACCAGAATGGAATCTCCTGAAAAACATATTTCTGTATCACACTTACAGTTTTTTTGGATTGCTTAAGCACAATTTTCAAAACAGGGCCCGTGTTTTCAAAACACTACACACAATTAGCACAACCACACACCCAATTAGCAAAACACTACAGATCCTTTGCATAATTAAACACTCTTGTAAAAACTATACACTTCTGTTTAAAAACCACACTTTGTTACCATATGAAACACACACGTTTCACATTACTATACTCTGTTTGCACGAGTTACACTCTGCTGTGATAAACCTAAAACACTTTTAGCACTTCTACTTCCCTATGATTAGAGTAGGCTACCATCAACAAAGTACAAATATAATGTAAATTCACCAAACACTACACAAGACCAATGTTGCAGACTGAAGAAACTCATTTATTTCTCAACACGCCCAAAATGTTGACATGGAGATTCATAATACTGTAACAAAATGTCACTTTACGTATTGTACTGCAAGTTTACTGTAAAAAAAAAAAAATAAAACTAGACATTGTCTCTTCGCCTAGCTGGATCTGGCCAGAGAATTTCATCAACATCGCAGGCAATGTTGTCATTAGCAAGACACCTTGGAAAGAAACGTCTTGAATGACGAATCCATCCTTGCATTGCTGCTACCTCCATCTGGTCACAGGCCTCCTCCATGGCTTGGATGAGGGGTACCTCAGCCTGGAGACGGAGATCATATACCTTCCACCGCCATGCCGAGAAAAACTCTTCTATAGGGTTGAGGAATGGAGAGTATGGTGGAAGATATAGTACGGTGAAATGTGGATGTTGCTGAAACCAGTTCTGAACCAGAGCAGAGCGGTGGAAAGACACATTGTCCCAGACAACAATGTATTGCATATGATCGATTTGATTTGCTGCTGTTATGTTGTGCAATTGGTCCAAGAATGTAAGTATGAGTGCTGTGTTGTAAGGGCCCATATGGGCATGGCGGTGGAGGACCCCATTCTGTGTAATGGCTGCACAGAGTGTTATATTACCCCCACGTTGCCCTGGGACATTGACTATAGCCCTGTGGCCAATGATGTTTCTTCCCCTCCTTCGTGTTCTCGTCAGGTGGAACCCAGCCTCATCTACGTAAATGAACTCATGCTGGATCTCTTCTCCATCCATTCGTAAAACTCTCTGAAGAACAGTGTCAGGCAAAATTGTGTAGTTCAGTGTAGATCTACAGTAGTATACATATTACAGTACAGTAAAAGATTATGAGACAGTATGCAAGATCACACTGCTAAAGTGAATACATACCTCTGCATAATCATGCCGCAGTCGTTTCACCCTTTCAGAATTGCGCTCGAAAGGCACTCGATAAATTTGCTTCATTTGAATATGGTTTTTTTTTAGGATGCGTGCCAGTGTTGATGTTGAGACCTGATGGATATCGTTGAAAGTGGCATGGTTATTGACAATGTTAGCTTGGAGCTGATTGAGTGTTATAGCATTGTTGGCCAAAACCATGTTTACTATCTCCCTCTCTTGCTGCTCTGTGAACATAGGAGGCCTTCCCCCTTGTCGTTCCTGACCCTCAATCCTATGTAGAAAAAAAAAAACAGTATACAATAGTACAGTAATTTCACAGGAAAAGGTAACAGAAGTGCTGAGTGCATAGAATACAGTACAAATACCTATTTTCCAGTCGAAATGTTCTTATCACACTTGCCACTGTGTATCGGGTTAGATTTGGCTGTACTCGCAGTCCAGCCTCCCTCAGCGTCAGGCCGTGGTTGACGACGTGGTCAACCAGTGTTGCGCGGATCTCATTTGTCAGATTCGGTCCTCTTTGAGCACCTTCTTGTCTTCCTCTTCCTCTTCCTCTACCTCCAGCATGGCCTCCATCTCTTCCTCTTCCTCTGTTGATTCCTCCTCTGTTGATTCCTCTTCCTACCCTTCCTCCTCCTCGTCCTCCTCGTTCTCCTCGTTGTCCTCTTCGTTCTCCTCCTCGTCTTACTCTTTCTCTGACTCTTTCCATTGTGCTTGAAGACCGATGAACTCACCTGCTGCTTTTTATAGTGCTTATACACCTGATTGGTGTGTCTACAATTAAGCAAACAAGTGTTTGCACACCTGATGACTGTGTTGAACCAATTGGTTGGACGGTGCGGTAATTTGACAGGCAGTGCTTTGGTATTGCAAGGAAGTGACTTCATGATAGATTTTTGTGTGTAATGTATGTTAAGTGTGTTTAGTGTTTTGCAAATCACTGTGTGTAGAGTTTTGCAACAAGTGTGAGGTTGACAATGTGCTTATAGTTGTGCAAATATGGGCTGATGTTTTGCTTCTTGAGTGTAAGGTTTTGCTAATAGTGTACTACTTTTAATTTTAGTGTGTAAGCAATCCAAAAAAACTGTAATTGTTCACAAAAAGTAATTATATTTTATAGAAAGATAAATAAATAAACCTTGCATGCATATTGGTGTGAAGTCATCAAGAGTAAACAAAAATGTATTCATGTGTTTAGCTTAACTCTCACTACTCGCCTCCTTGGTATCTACTGCTACAGACTCTACAGGTGCTGGTCATAAAATTAGAATATCATCAAAAAGTTGATTTATTTCAGTAATTCCATTAAAAAAGTGAAACTTGTATATTATATAGACTCATTACATGCAAAGTGAGATATTTCAAGCCTTTATTTGTTATAATTTTGATGATTATGGCTTACAGCTTGTGAAAACCACAAAATCAAAATCTCAGAAAATTAGAATATTACATGAAATCACACAGTAATTACACAGTAATCCCATGGTCACTGAACCAGGTTTTGGTTATTTTGGCAGTGTGGGCCAGTGCAAATCCTGCTGGAAAATGAAGTCAGCATCTCCATAAATCTTGTCTGCTGAAGGAAGCATGAAGTGCTCTGAACATGTCCTGGTAGACGGCTGCGTTGAGTGGACAGCACAGTGGACCACACCAGCCGATGACATGGCTCCCCAAACCAACACAGACTGTGGAAACTTCACACTGGACTTCAAGCATCTTGGATTGTGTGCCTCTCCATTCTTCCTCCAGACTCTGGGACCTTGGTTTCCAAATGAGATGCAAAATTTGCTCTCATCAGAAAAGAGGACTTTGGTCCACTATGCTTTATTAAATCCAGAGTCAACGCAGGTGTCGACCAGGACATTTTTAGAGCACTTCATGCTTCCTTCATTTTCCAGCAGGATTTGCACCTGCCCACACTGCTAAAAGAACCAAAACCTGGTTCAATCACCATGGTATTACTGTGTAATTACTGTGTGATTTCATGTAATATTCTAATTTTCTGAGATTTTGATTTTGTGGTTTTCACAAGCTGTAAGCCATAATCATCAAAATTATAACAAATAAAGGCTTGAGATATCTCACTTTGCATGTAATGAGTCTATATAATATACAAGTTTCACTTTTTTAACGGAATTACTGAAATAAATCAACTTTTTGATGATATTCTAATTTTATGACCAGCACCTGTATATCAAAACATGGACAGATTCTCAGCTCTGTCTACCAGCCATTACTACCTGCTATACTTTCCTGTTGTCCGTACAACTATTAGGCCTAGTATTTGCTAAACGGAATCATACCTACCTGATATCCTCACTTGATGTGTAATCTATCAAATGCTGTTGTTGAACCAACGAAGTATAGTCTTGAGCGTCAATAAGGTTTGATTAAGCTTTTGTTTATGTATGCTGATCAATGTTTATATGTCAATAAGAGCAAAAATTAAATCTGTTCATCATATAAAGTTATCGTATCTCTTCAGGAGACTTTGTTCAAACTGCTCAATGGATTTATTCTTTGATGTCTTTATAAATCTTTCGTTAGTAGTGAAAGAAGTCACTCACTAGTCTAGTACATCTGTAAGACGGGTTCTGTAAACCCTAGTGATAGTGCAAGTCAAGTATAGGAATCTTACCCAGCAGAATTATCCTTGGTGTGCTGGGCAGGGAAAGCTGGGTCTCTGCATCTTCCTGTGTGGTAGTTACCTGTATGAAAAAGTCAACAAAAAGCAGAAAGAATCAGAGCTACGATCTGAGGTCACACATACTGGAAGGGCAAATAAAAGAACATTTATACTTCTGCACATTCAAAGGGATAGTTCGCCCAAAAATGAAAATTCTGTCATCATTTACTCACCCTCAAGTTACTCAAGTTGTTCCAAACCTAAATTAATGCATTTCTTCTGCTTAACACAAAAGAAAATATTTTGAAGAATATGGTTGCTGGTCCCCATTGACTGGAAAACAATACTATGGAACTCAGTGGGTACCAGCAAATCATATGCATATAGGTTTGGAACAACTGAAGGGCGAGTAAATGATAACAACATTTTCATTTTTGGATGATCTATCCCTATAAATAAGATTGTTTCATTTTGTTAGAAGAATAATATTTTTGGTCCTCAAAAATAAGATTATTTAATTTTGTTTCAAGTAATCTAAACACATTATTAGACACATCTAAACAGATTAGAGTGTTTCAATTTCCCAACAATGATTTACAAAGGAAAACCTAATTAAACATCTAAACAACATTTATGGTATGACAGTATCATAAAACAATTACTGTACTTACATCAGCGAGAAGAAAAAGTTAATCTTCTTTTTCTTTGAAGAATGCCATCATCACCAATATGGCAGCAAGGCCAGGATCCACATCTTCAGATACTCTTTCTGTGTCTGCGAGGACTGTCCTCACCTCTTTTCTCCAGCGCATTAACTGAGACTTGAAGAAATGGAGCACCCTTCTTCCTTTTCCAGAGATGGATTCCCTGAGTCTTGATTCTGGTTCAATGCCAGTAAGAGTGCTGACATGCTGGATCAGAAACCTCTTTATGAACAGGAAAGGCCAATCAGTCTTTAGTTGGTCAATGCATTCGATCTCCCTCATCAGTTCTGTCTTCGAAACAGTCTGGATATTGTTCAATGATGCTCATTGCAACATCAGCACACTGACTCAAAGTAGGATTTAAACAAATTTCCCTCATGGCATCAACAGTCACTCTGACCATGTGCCGCCTGTCTGTCTCTTCTGGTCTCTTCCTGAGTTCAAGACATGTTCTTAGACTTGGTCTGGTCTTGTCCCAAGGTACTTGGAATGTTGAAGGCCAGGTACTGTGCTGCACAGGGGTAGAGTGCTGATGTGGTAGTGTGAACTGCGTGCTTGAAGAGGCTTCTAACGTAGACACTGGTGTGAGAGTGAGTGTTATCATGTCAGATGCTCCTGAGTCCCTTAACAGATTGTTCTGTTGGCCTCTAATATCTAAAGAAAAACAAATATTAAGTGTAAACCTGCCACAGAAAACTAAAAAAAAGGTGGAGAAACGATATCTGTCAATTTCATAAGTGAAATTAACCATGTTGTTTATAACATTAGAACACATCTTTGTACATTTTTTCTTGGTTCAAATGTTACAGAAAACAGGGTTAATTTAACTTATTCTGTTACTGTTTTTTAACTGTTTACTGCTACTGTTTTTCTTTTTCCATATCTTTATTTTTATGATTTGATAATTAATAACTTATTCTCATGATATTTGACCAATATTATAACTCACAAAGTAAGCTATAGTCTATAGCTGAAAAATGTGAACAAAAAATGAAAATTTGGCATGCATCAATAGTGCAATGGGATACCGGGTATATACCAGGCTAAAATATTTATCCTATACTAAAATCCAAATTTTGTTCACTTTTAAGTCCTACATAGGATCTCTACATTGCGCAACAGCATGTTAAAGGTAGACTATTTATTTACACTATTTAGATTAACAAAATATTTACCTCTGTTGTTGCATCTTTGTAGTAGTTTTCTACAATCAACTATGGACAAGAGATGTCTGATGTCATCCTCTTTGATGTACATTAAGTCATCAATCTCCCTTACTCCCATTGAGGACAAGTCTTCAACTATAGTCTCCAAAGTCTTACTATCCAGATGAGGAAGGGTGCCTCTTATGATGTCCTCCATTACTTTCCACCTAGACAGACAGAATGATGGAGCACAGCAAGATCGAGATCAAACTTTCTATACACAGGCAATGGGTAATAGTCAGCAAGACCGTCGGCACATAAACAAACATATTGAGTCTCAAGGTCATACTGCAGGCAATGCACACCAAGGTCCAACACTGGCACTGATTGATGTTTCTCAGACACAAAATAAACCTTTTCCTGTTTGACTAATATTAGAACAATCTTACCTAGCACATAGCCACTATCATTGACATCAAGAACAACACTCATGCCCTTTTTGTATATTGTGCCTTTGTATGTCACAGTAGATGTTTCTATTGTGTTGTCTTTAGTCAAGCCCCTGCACCTTATAGCTTCCTGAATTGCTGCATTATACATTTGGGCATCAAATTCATTTGCCTGACCAACTTGGAGAATGGGAGGAAAAATATTCCCACTATGAAGATAGGCCTGCAACAGTTGGTGCCTTTCTGCTAAAGTAACACCAAGATTTTTGAAATTATGGAGCTTCCGAGCACACTGTTTAAAATATGTGTGTTTACTCTCGAAGCGCAACGTCCAGAGGCGAATAAGAGGACCAAATTTCAGTATGAGGTCAGGATAGTGGAGTAAGAAGTGGTGTTTTGGCTTGGCACGTGTGTCTGGAAAAAGAGCTACTCTAGACTGGAGATATTCCCTGATAATAATCTTGAGATATGCCACCTGGTTGACATGGATCTTAGGTGCACAAATCAGCTCTACTATTTCTCTGAGTTTAAGGCACAACTGCCAGGTTTTGTCTTCCAATGGGTTCTTGATCCGATTACCAACAAGAATAGGGAGGAGCCGCAATAAGCACCAGTTCTGGGCAGCACTACCTCCCAAGTTTAATCTATCTGACTTCACTTCACATGGCCGGCTACTAGCATCACTGCCGTGGAACTTCAGCTGAGATATGCTCCTATTCAACTGAACATATGAAAAAGGTTTCCCAACAGACACCAGGTTCTTGATATACATTGCAAGATCAGCTGACACAATCCCTTCAAACAGATCATGCCCCAGGCAAGGTGGGAGTCCTGGTTGACAGACATGAAAATGTTTCAGTCGGTTGAAAATTGATTCAAACTTCAGGCCTGCTATCATGACTTCCTGGCCCTTGGACAACTCCTCAAGACAGTTTGCATAGGTTTCTTTTGTCCTTAATGGACCAAGCTTTGTGGGCTCCCTTTCGAAACTTTCTCGATCTATAAGACAGTATTGACAAAAGTGTTTGCTTCTGCTGAAGTTTTCAGTGAACCCCCCAAGAGAATGTGACCCTAGGTTATCGCCTGCAATTGCTATCACTGTCCCCTGCAACGTTTCACCATTGTCTAACACAAAGCCAGATTCCTCAATCTCCCTTAGATCATTTACTAGGGGAGAAAATATTTTGTCAAGGCCAAAATGGTGGCTATCCACATCCCTGCAAAGCATTACCAACTGCATGGGGTCTATAGCAGATCTATTATGTGGCAGTATCTCACCCAATGTCAGGTATACAGCCAGAAGCTTGTGCTTCTTCTTGCCTGATCCAAGGGGGTTTGCAACCTCAAAAGCATCCTGATAAAGGATGATCGAGACAGAGGAAGGAACATTCTGCAAGAGGGTGTTCTCTCTACAGTTTCTACCATCATGCACATCCCCAAACACATGCGGATTTCCCAGAGGGTACATCTTTGTAGCGTTGTATTGTTCCCGGACTGATGGATGGCTCAGCAGTGCTTTAAGAGTGTCTTTAACTGGCACATACTGGCAGAAACGTTCCTTACCATTAGGATCAACACCAAGATAAACCTGAGTTGGCTCAACATAACAGAAATTGTTCTTGAAAAAGGTTTTTCTAGTTTGATCTGATCGAAACACACTCTCGTTGTACATCTTTAGTAAATTTTCTTTTGATAGCCCATCCACAATTTCATGTATTCTATCTCTTGGTATTTTAAGTTTTTCTAGTTCTTGACTGACTATAGTCAGTACATGTGCCATCCCATTTGTGTGTAGTTCTTGGAACTCTCCAATTAAAGCTGAGATTGTGGTGGCTGGCAAAAGCATCTTAGCTTGCATTCTAAGATAGAAGAGGGCCAAGTTTGTCATGAATACATCTCCGTCTACTTTGTTTGAGGAACTCTCCCCAACCTCAGCAATCTCTGCACTGTGGCCCCCATCATTCTCATCAACAGCATCAGGAGTACCGGTATCATCATCATTAGTCACACTATCTGCAGAGACCACTGGTGCAACTGAATGCTTTCTGCTCACATGCGAGAGGAAAGAAGACCTCACTCTGAAATTCTTTTTGCAATTTTCAAAAGGACATTGAATTTTCTTGCCATCTCTAATGTGCCATTTTAAATGTTCACATAAATTCGAAAAGTTTGTGGAAGTGAAATCACATCCCTCAGCATGGCAGGTCATATCAATACACCTGTGAGATCTGTTGACATCTGGTTTACGCTTGGAGTGGTTGCGATACATATGAACCTGAAGGGCAGTGGCAGTCCTAAAGCTACAAGGGCATGTGACAAGCCCACAAGAAAATCTAAAGTTGGCAAGATTCCTGTGTTCTTTTACATGCCTGATGAATACGGTAATAGTCTCTGCAGAGAAACAACACCGTTTGCAAGAGAAACCCATTTCTAAAGATGGAAATTCCCAAGTTCAATTGGTCTATTACCTAAATTGAAATGCCATCTAAAATGCCATGTATATTCATTTCAATTCAATTCTTAACAACTTGCAGATGGACAATAATCTGTTCAAAATTGCAGATTTAATAATAATCTGTTTAAAATGTTCTCAGTGGGTCAGTATTGGACCAAGGTATAGTATTTAGATAAATAGATTAGATTTACAATTCATCAATCGTCAAGATGGATAGGGGTCTTCTTAAATTGCAGATGGATAGGGGTCTTCTTAAATTGCAGATGGATAGGGGTCTTCTTAAATTGCAAAGCACACACCTGTGGACAAAGAGAACAGACAAGACAGTTAAAATACAGTCAAAAACATAGCCTACTGACAAATAATGTTTACATACAAACATCCAAATCCTAACTCTAAGCTCCACAGAAAAGTAGACCCTTGAATTTTGAATGATCCTCTCTTTTTTGAATGACCTTCAATGACAGAATATTTTAAGTAATTGTCGTCTTTTTAAGAAATACATCTTTATAATTATATATAGGGTTGGGTATCATTTGAATTTTATCAATTCAGATTCTGCTCATCGATTCCTATTCTCATCATTTCCCACCCAGTTTAAATTCCAATGTGGTAAACAAAACAACAAAATTTAAACATTTATAAATCAAACATACTTATTTTGTGCCATTAATTGCAGCTGAATTCCATAAATCAGCATAATTTTGGCTGAAATTGAAATGTCAATGCTAGCAATTTTACCTGTGGAATTGTGTGTGGAGTTTTTCGCGGTCAATTTGCACTGCTGTATTTAGATTTACAGTAACTGATAATTTCCCAGAATGCATTGAAAATCTACAGTAACATACTGTTAACTGTGTGCACAGTACATAACTGTTGAAAATACAAAAAAATACTGTGAAAGCAACAAAATCTACTGTAATTTACTGTACATAGGTTATACAGCAATAAACTGTTGAGAAAAACAGTATAATGCTGTGAAAACAACAGAAATCATTTACAGTGTATGAAGAGTTTGGTTTCAAAACGCGATAAATCAATTATGATTAATTTGAGTAATAGCCTATGTGTTTTCTTTAGTGGAAAGATGAAAACAACTATTTTTTGTTTCAAACTTTCACATAGCATATTTAGGTTATAATAACAAAAATTTCAAATCCAGATTTTGATTTTCAAATATTTATTATAAAAAAGGATTAGTTTCCCCCCAAAATGCAATAAATTCATGACACTTTTTTGCCAAAATGCGATTAATCCATTGAATCAATATAAAAGTTATTTTTCATATTTTAACTGTTAGGCCTACACAACAAAGTAAGTTGATCCACATATGACAGCCTCTGAACTTGGTCAATACTAATCTTATATAACTTTAGTTATATGGTACGGAAGCGTATTGCATTCACTTGAGGAAAAATAATCTACTCTGTTTTTCTGAATTAATGACTTAATTATCTCGTAATTCTGAGATAATTAACTCGTTAATTCAGAAAAACAGAACTAATTTTTTTTTATGAAAAATTATCTCATAATTCTGAGATAATTAAGTCATTAATTCAGAAAAACAGAGCAAAAACTTTTTATTCATGAAAAATTATCTCGTAATTCTGAGATAATTAACTCGTTAATTCAGAAAAACAGAGCAAAAACTTTTTTTTCATGAAAAATTATATTGTAATTCTGAGATAATTAACTCATTAATTCAGAAAAACAGAGTCGATTTTTTTTCCTCAAGTGAATGCAATATGCTTCTGTAATATGGCACTGAACTAAAAATAGCCGACATTAAATCACCATCGCTAAGAAATACCTCCTAAACTTTTTTACGGCAATCAGCTGTAAAATGGCTTGGTCCTGCTCGGTTTTCGTTGACTGAGTAAAACAATTGAAAGTTTTTCAAAATATCCCCTGGGGTCGTGTCAGCGTGACAGAAGTTTGATGCTGTCGTGTGAGAACAAGCAACAGTCGGCATTTTTCCTCCTCCCGCGTGCCTCATCTTCTTAATCTCCTCAAGTAGCCTAAATTATTAGATTTCGATGGCTTAGGTATAGCCTACGTTTCTACCCCACCGCAGAAACCACCACAGGGTCACCAATGCCGTCAAAAGTATATATATATATTTTTTTGTGGATCACAAAGTAGAAGGAAAACTAGGATGCCGGGTTTATTCAAAGCGCCGCCGTTACGGTTTACAAAGCGTGGAATGGTGCGCTCACTGTATCGCATTCTGCAGAGAAAGGGAAAATGAAAGGGAGAAAACATGACAGAATAACACGGCGGATATCGCATTTTACGTAAAATTAAAAATGGATTTTTCAACACCGACCAGATACAATACAGATTTTTGCGGGAACTATATATATATATATATATATATATAGTACCAGTCAAAAGTTTGGAAACAGTACTATTTTTTATGTTTTTGAAAGAAGTCTCTTATGCTCATCAAGCCTGCAGTTAAAAAAAAACAAAAAACAAAAAAAAAACAGTAATATTATGAAATATTATTACAATTTAAAATAATGGTTCTCTTTTTTAATATACTTTAAAATGCAATTTATTTTTTGTGATGCAAAGCTGAATTTTCATCAGCAAGTACCAGAGGTGGGAGACTCGAGTCATATGACTTGACTCGAGTCAGACTCATTGCAATTTTCTGGACTTGAGACTTACTTGACTAGATCTCTGAAAAGACTCGACTTGACTTTAGACTTGCTCCTTGTGACTTTAGACTTGACTCGGACTTGTGCCTATTTACTTGAAATGACTTGTGGAAAATAATTTTTTTCAATTATTGTTAATTTTTTTTATTTTTTTTTATGGAAACTCGTTTTCCCTCCTCTGCGGCTGTCAATCACTCTCCATTCAGTATTCAAACAGCGCGCACGCCTCTTCCGGTTGGATGCACGGTAAAACTCTCTCCAATATGATATATTCACAGTATAATGCATGATCTGTAGATAAAAGGCTGTGGATTTGCATAAAATGACTTTATTTTGTTGGAGTTTGTTGCTGTTTTTAAACGACTCACTACCGTGTGCTTGTTAGATCACACACATCACAAGGACTATGAATCGGCATCAAACGCACAATAACTGGAATTTAAAACTGTGAAACAAATGATCAATAAACTGTTGGACAGATATACACTAGGATTTGTGCGCTCGACATTTCTTCGCTTTGTGCCGTGAACTTTTAAATGCGCACTTGTGCAGCGCAGCCTATGAGCGCAGCGCTGCACACTGTGACTCCATGTTGCTTTGAGCACATCATTCTGCACCCGCGATGCGCATACAAGCTTTGTGCGCTCTGTTTTGAAGTGTTTCATATTATCATGGTTTTGCGCACTGAAAGATTATTAAAAGCCTATATTTTTTTATACCTAGCCTGCTCAATACATTTAAAATAAGCATAATTTAATTGTATATTATTTCTGTGTAGTGTAGGCTATATACACTTCTGAATTCTTGACATTAATATATAAATATAAAATTGTGAAATGTATGATTGCCTGATTGAATTTTATAAGAGTACTAATAGTAATTTGTTTTTATTAACGTTTAGTTTTGATAAAATTACTGTGCAGATTTTTTCAAGAATTACTTTTTGCTGCTGATTTATACACTCATTAAGTTTAATAAAAATACATAATACATTTATGTAATATTTAAAGGTGTTAATTGTAATCTTACACTGCAAAATAATAACTTAAAAAGGATTAAATTCATCACAATTATGTAAGTATCTGGAAATTTGCAGCGGGGCGAGGGCTTCGATAACCTCTCTCTTTTTTGACCATACATGTGTTTGCATCCCTGGACACTTATAGGTATTATTACTATATGTTGAGATGGGGGCATGTGACAATGTTCACTCCATGTTTACACAGATACATCAGGGTATTCATAGATAGAAATGATCCAGTTTAACAGCTGTAGTTCTGACTCCTCCTGAGAAGGGAACATCAGCACATTCTACTGTCTGAAAAACGTACAATATATGAAATTCCCAGATATATGTTCTTAGTTCTTTTTAAGCGTGTTCACGTTGGCCTACCGGTAATTGGATTAAATTGAAATTTTGAATGTTTTTGTTTAGTTTACACTTTCATAGGGGACATCACAGCAAAATAACTATATGTAGGGCTAGCACAAGATGGGAAAAGTTTTATTAATTCTTGTTTACTTGTGTTCATTTAATTTATTTTTATTTTAGTGCTTCTTAACGATATTTTATTTATTACACACAAGTTAATTTATTTATTTTTGTAACCCATCAGCCCTCTGTGTCTAAATAAGTAATAAAAGTCCCAGAGTTAAAAAATGTGTAAAACGAGCCTGTGTGTGACTTGGTATGACTTGATGACTAAGTTGCGACTTGACTTGACTTGACCCTTACAACAGAATGACTTGACTTGACTTTGACTTGCAATGTTAAGACTTGCATGGACTTGACTTGAGACTTGCATTTAGTGACCTACTCCCACCTCTGGCAAGTACTCCAGTCTTTGGTGTCGTATGATCCTTCAGAAATCATTCTAATATGCTGATTTATGATCAATGTTGGAAACAGTTGTGCTGCTTAATATTTTTTTATAACCTGAGATACTTTTTTCAGGATTATTTGATGAATAAAAAGTTAAAAAGAACTGTATTTATTTAGAATAGAAATCTTTTGTAACAATATACACTACCGTTCAAAAGTTTGGGAACAATAACTATTTTTTTTTAAAGAAATTAGTACTTTAATTCAACAAGGATGCGTTAAATTGATAAAAGGTGATGGTAACGATTTATATTGTTAGAAATGTTTTTATTTTGAATAAATGCTGTTTTTATGAATAAATGCTGTTAACGTTTTACTCATCAATGAATCCTCCTGAAAAAAGTATTCCAAAAAAATATATTAAACAGCACAACTGTTTCCATCATTGATAATAACTGAGTATCAAATCATCATATTAGAATGATTTCTGAAGGATCATAAGACACCAAAGACTGGAGTACTTGCTGATGAAAATTCAGCTTTGCATCACAAAAATAAATTACATTTTAAAGTATATTAAAAAAGAGAACCATTATTTTAAATTGTAATAATATTTCATAATATTACTGTTTTTTTTTTGTTTTTAGTTTTTTTAACTGCAGGCTTGATGAGCATAAGAGACTTCTTTCAAAAACATTAAAAATAGTACTGTTTCCAAACTTTTGACTGGTACTGTATATATATATATATATATATATTTCACGTTTTGGAACCAAACTCTTCATATATTTGCTGAGTAAGATGACATCATTGACACTATTTATAATCGCCCTCGTAGACTCATGTAAAAGATAATAATCGCCGAGCTATGTCGTAGGCTGTTATAGCCTAGGATATATATATAGGTATATAAGATTTCTAATATATATAGAATATATATATTAGTTGCCCCCTCATTTTAAGATGGACCCCCAAAAATAAAATTCTGGCTACGCCCCTGGTGTGTGTGTGTGTGTGTGTGTGTGTGTGTGTGTGTGTGTGTGTGTGTGTGTGTGTGGTTGATGCACACATTTGAATTGGCATGCGCTTGATGCATGTCTCATAAATCGTTTATTCGGTATGTTTTTCTGTGCACACAAACACACACACTGCACACACACACACACAAAGCATACAGCCATGCATATATACAGCTATACAGCGTGCGAGGACTGAACTGAGCTCTCGTTCGCGTCTGAATGGACAGATACTCACAACATTATGTCTAAATGTCAGTTTTGGAGAGCATTCACGTAAATGCAGTCGGATGTCTTTACAGAACATACAGTTGTGAGAATATCGGATGTGCATCAGTGCATTGGATCCGCGCATTCGGTTTTAAAGTGACAGTGCGTAATAAACCTAATGCCATTTGTGCCATTAATATTAATCAAACAACAAAAGAAAAAGAGAAAAACATTCACTGCTCTTTAATAGCTTTAATAAGGATTAATTATATGTAATTTATACAAATAAATATGTGTGCTTGAAATAATAAAGAATGATGTATGTAAGTTAAGAAGAAGGAAATAAAAGACTGCTCTACTTTAGGAGAATTGTTTTATTTAATTTTAAGATATTTTTTATGTTACAGCAGTTTAATCTTTGTCTGTATTGCATGTTCAAACTTTAAAAATTATTAATATTAACAGGTTATTAGATGTTTTCTCCGGGAGTATATAATGATTCATTTTTAGTTGACTAAATCTACTGTAGATTGGTAATGGTAAAAAAGAGCGGGTTGGGAAGAAAACAGAAAATAACATATCTGGAGCTGAATTGGCCCTTAGCAGGGAGTTTGATTGACAGGCGATCTGACCAATCATAATCCGCCATCTGCATCCGACAAAGCAGTCAGGAGAGTGGAGAGTTAGTAGATTAACGCTGGAGGACTTGAACTTGAATAACGGCGTGTGTACTGATGTCTTTCTGTGGTTAAAACAACATTCTTTCTGATGTTCATTAATGTTTATTTGATGACATAAATTAACTAGAAGGAAGAGATGATCGGTTCACAAGCAGCTTTAACTGAGGCTCTACAGCGATCTGTCAGACACATTAACGGTATTTATTTTTGAAATTTCGTTAAAAAATGACCAAATTTTAAAGTTGAGACGGTTTCATATTAAAAGTAACCTGATCTGTCCTGTCTGTCAGCACGTTGTCAGTGTCCTCTCTGCTCCGCAATATGTATGTTTCACTGCATAACAACATGGTGTGGCTGTTATGTGGTGTGGGGCCAGGGTGGGCCAAGCTTCTGATTGGGTGGGCCATACTATCAAGGAGAGAGTGTGTGTGTGCGCAAAAGGATAGTGAGAAACAAAGAGAAGATAACCTGACTCATGACAGGTTAGTCCTAGGGGGTTTCCAGCAGTTCTTTCAGACTGCAAGGGCAGCTCGGCTTCCCCTATAATGTCCAAAAAATTAATGGTCAAATATGTACTATTGTGTTAACATTTTATTGACTAAAAATGCGTTAGAACATGTTCATCTCAAAGATGAGTTGTCCCGCCCATGGACGCTCAGCGACTCTGGGAGTGAATGAGGAGTGGGCTGGCCTGGACCCCGGGCTTCTGCGTGATGATTGGAGGGTCTGTCGAAAGGCTGCGTCTCCTTTTGATTGACAGAGATTTCATACAATAAAAAGTCGCTGCCGATGAAGCTGTTCGAGCTCAGTCCCATCACAGACTTTGCAAGTGTAGTGTTGAAAACTTTTTCTTTGTCGAAGCAAGAAACCAGGAGACGTTGGGGATCACGTTCAAACAAAGTTATTCTTTATTGAGGACTTTGCGTTGACGCGGCTGCAGTTCTTCCCAAATCTCACTAACTTAACTTTACATGGTTTCTTTATAGGCATTTCAGTGGGCGGTGCTGAACTTACACACAGACTTAGGGATGACCACTACATACCTGAGAATTTACCTAACCTGAGAATAATTAAAATAAGGTCAAATGTGTTTAAAATTACGCACCATAAAACACAGGACACACACACAACTTTACATGTAGGAGATGGGGGTGGATAAACTTCAAGGGGCCGCTCACACCTCATAACACTACAGAAGTAGCTCCTGTATGTGGCCTCCCGGTGTAGCACCGGAACTAAATTATGCAACACAGATTATGGTAGGATAAAACACCAGCCATCTCCTATACACAAACATACACAATACACACCATCACTACGACAATCTTAGAACATCTCTACCTGGCATAGATCATAAGACTATCCAGGCCAAAATGATTCACATCTATAATACATCATTCACCTTCACACATATAGGACAAGGGAATAGAACGTGCATGGCTATGGTCACACATCAGTTGGTTTAAATTCACATATCAAATCTAATTGAGACCTATTATGTCCAGTCATTAGCATTGTTGCAAGTGTAACAGATACATAAAGTGTACTATTAAATATATGTATAGTTTATAAGAATTCCCACAAAATTGTTTTTCACATGCACCTGATATGATTGTCTAAGTGAGTTGAATACGTTTCACCTTTAATTGCTATGATGTCACCATGAACCTACATAATTTCCTGTTTTGCCGCCTCCTCTTCCTCTTGGCATTGTTAATGCACTGAAGAGGTGAGGTTATTTTGGGCTCCTGTTAATCTGAATTAATCGTTATTTTAATCATTGCTTTTATGTTTATATCTTCACTATGTGTATTATATTATTTCACTTATCTGTGTGGTTATTTTGATCATTGTACTCAATTTAATATATATTTTTGACTTGTCTATATGTGTATAGATGAAAGCACATGGTGATCTAAATGTACATCACATTTGTTTTATAGACCATACTAAAGGGTGATTTACTCAGAGGGTATATTTTCTGTTTATATATCAGATTTCAGAGAGTAAAACCCAGTGAAACTGCCACCTGTTGTCCCGTGTCTGTCTTCACAACGCAGAAAAGTGATTTTATAACTGGTGTCGCGAGCCACCAGTTACACAAACCAGGAGGGCCCACTAGTTTCCAACAAATGACTAATGACAATAAAAAAATAATCGAAACAAAACAGTTAAATTTAAAATGCAGGCATTTATATTGGTCAACTAACAATTCCTAGTCAGACCTGCATTATTGAGTGTGACTTAGTCTGTACATCAAATGCACAGAGGATGATTACAAAAGTTAAACCAGAGAATTTAAATCTCTGTTTCTATACATTTCATTATCTAATTGAACGTATTAAAACCTTAGGTTTCATTAATGATTTGCACCTAAAACAACTAATGTAGACAATTTTATAATTATGAAATTGTGGATTTCCATGTTTAATTATGTGATATACTCTAATTAAGCATACCGCTAGTAAATATACTAGTTATGGTGACTTTCTGCTACCCTTCCTTGATTTATCCAGACCAAGTCTAAATTCCACTACCAGATCACTGTGGTAGTGAAGAATTTGATGATCAAATTACACCTGCTCACTAAATATATGATTCTGAAAAAGAGACCTTATTTACCACTCGCACTTTTGAGTTTCGCACTTTTGAGTACATCATGTCTTGTTATTTTGTGTTCTTGTGTTTATCCAATAACTTTTTTTCTCATCTTACAATAACCACACATACATCAGTGTTCAATTATTGCATGGTAATTCAGAAGTTGTTCAGGTGTCTTCACACGCAATGGAGCGTCATCAGTGAAATAATTCCTTCAACGATAGAGTTCTGACCTGCCCGGCAAACCAAACCTTCTGCTTAAAGGTGACCGAGGACTTTTCAAAGGGTCAGTTAAACATCCTAGGCAGAACACAGATGTTTCCGCAAAGCGTTATAATGACACTTTACACTGACACTTTCTGATCATGCTGACCAATGCAAACAGAAATTCCACAGACTGAATACCACCGCAACCAAGTGCAGGTGGAAGCAAACCCGGCCAAGAGTGTCATGTGACACCCTACCCAGCTGCTGCAGCATCCACGCATTCTGCCATGCTTTAATTTTAATGTCCAACCTGTCAGTGCCGGCCCGAGCCTTTTGGGGGCCCTAAGCAGAATTTGATTCGGGGGCCCCCTCCAACCACACGGAGTCACCTGTTTGACGATTATTGACACAAATGTCACGCTATAATGTTACATTATAAATGAATACAATGAGGTTATGTATTAATACAAAATAAATACTTAATAAAAAATAGATAGGCCTACTTAAATAAAAAGTTTTAACTTTTTTTAACTTCTTTACTCTTTTACTAACTCTTTGAAACTCCTGAAAACAAACTGTCACAAAACATATTAAATAAATTATTCGCAAAATATCCTCCAACGTTTTGCAACACTTTGCAGTTTGAATGATGTCTTGTATGAACATGACTGAGTATGTTTTTATGTTTACACTGTTCAATTGCGCCCGCGCCTCACACTCACACACACACACACACACACCACAACATATTCCAGAATTGTAATCTTGACATCGCAGCCTGTTCATTATAGCCGTAATAAAATATAATAATAAAATAGTCAACCTAACATATAATAATTGCACTGCTCTGTTTAAATAGTCAGTAATACAATTCGTACATTCAGTCAGTATAAGCACCCCTGCACTGTGATGTTTCCAGCAACATTTTTGCGCGTGTGAAGAGGATGATTTTTTCCCGTCGATATTGGAACGTGAGTGAAGTACAAAGCCTATAATAAAGAATAGTTTAGCATCCAAATACATCGCGAATGTTGAAACATTTTGATGCTAATGAGAGAGAAAAGTGAGCCCAACACCGCTTACTTTCACTTTCACTTTAAATTATTTTGTTTAGACTTGTTTATAGTTATTTTTTATTCTTGTTCTTTTCTGAATATGATTAAATTCAAAGGCTAAATCATTGATTTAAATGTAAATCATCAATCATTTATCAAATCAAATTTTTGTGACATGGCTTAACATTACCGTGACTTTGCGCACGAATTGTCTATGAGGTTATGCGCATGACTCAAACACTGGCAGACACAGCAGCAGTTGTAGGCAGGAATATTGATCAGACTGAAATCAGAATTTTCTTGTCTTGAATTAGTCATTAATTCATTTATTTATGTCACTTGTTTAATTGTTTAATTAATATGTAAAAAAAAAAAAAAAAAACTCGATAGCAGCCGCTTAGTTCGCTTATGCCTCGGGCCGGCTCTGCAACCTGTCTTAATGCTGTTATTTCAGGTGACTACTGGATTCCTTCACCTATCAACTAACACTGCAAACTAGAGGTGTCAGCCATATGAACACTCTGAAAATAACACTGAAAATGTGGAATCAGGAAAATGTCCAAAAATGTCCCCTTAGGGGGCCGATCTAAATATGTCCCAAGGGGCCAGGGGCCGGCTGTAAGAACTGATTTTCCTGTATCACATATGATGTATCTTGTGAATCTATTGTGTTTTCTTTTCATGTTAGGTATCATTATAAATGTCGATTGGTAAAATGGTCTTAATTTCATTGCATTCATTGGTTGTATGAGAAAGATTGAAACCTTGAGAAAATTCTGTTCCCTTTCAGTCGAGAATGTCAGACGTAGTCGACATCGACTGAATGGGATCACGCTAGGGAGCCAATTCTCTTCGAGCATGCGAGCACAAGCCAATGAAATTTGATTTGCATCTCACACACTCCGCCCCGCTTGGCTTAATGGATCAGCTGATATGTGATGTAGATATGCAAGTTGTTTGGCTGGCAGATTATATGACGCAGACTTATCAGCTTGTGCCTATTGGTTCTTGCTGTACTTTGGTCATTTACAATGCTGCCAATGACAATTGGGTGAGAGTAAACAATGCAATTTTTTTTTTTTTTTATATATATATATACTTTATTTTAAAGGATTTTTCAAGTAAAAACACAGAACAAACAACACTGGCTCGGACTACACACACACACACACACACACACAAAAAAAAAAACCTGTATATAAAAGTACATTAATAAAAAGCTGCACAACAGACTAGGTGCCCAGGAGGGATATGCAGCCTAGACCTTAGGGAAGTCTTTGGGGGCCGACTGAGCTGTTAACTTGTCCAAATACCCGAGAAATGGACCCCAAACAGCTTTTCAATAGAATCAGTCCTCAAAAGTTGAAGTCTTTCCATCTGTATGACAGAGATCATATCCATAATCCACATCTGGAAGGAAGGGGGTGAGGGTGACTTCCAGTTCTTAAGCACAAGTCTCTTAGCCACGACCATGCCCAGCATTAAGGACTGTTTCAATGCACCTGAAAGGCAAGAGGTGCGCTGTGAGAGGCCGAAGAAACAATGCTATTTAATATATAATTTCAATCCTATTTTAGTTTAAAGTGAATGGCTGATAATTCTGTTTTTCTTGTTTTCTTTGCAGCTTGCACAACTGATGATTTCATAAGAAAGTTATGAAGGCCTACAAGAGTCAGGGGAGCATGAGTAAGGCCTTCAAAATTGTAGGAGTGGATCGTAACACCCTGGCTCTGTCTGCTCCCCTGGCTGAAATTGCAATCGCTTGTCCAAAATTCTTAAAGAGCCCCCCTCCATTTAACCTCAAAAAAGAGAAGCTTTTACACTGAAAAAAAATTTGGAGTAGGATTTACTTGAAAAAAGCTAGGCAACTTTTTCCACTCAGAAAATGCTAGTAAATTTACAAAGATTTGCCAAGTAAAAACCTAAACATATTTATCAGTAGCTTTAATTAGAAATCTTTAAGTTAAATTTACTTGGAATATGGAATATGGAAAAAGTAAACTTTACTTAACCTAGTTAAGTGAAAGTAACAAAGAAAATAAGTAATTTTAACTTGGCTAGTAAAAGGTTGATTAATATTGATTTAGTTGAAAATTCCTTTGTATTACATTTCACTCAAACAATAATATTGAATTATACCAGTCATTTATAGAATGTGCTTTACTTAGATTATCTAAGTAATTTATACTACATCATGTTAGATGTTAAGCATCATGTGAATGCAAAGACCTCAATACTTGGTTGACAATACACAATGACGGTAACATTTAATGGATCATTTTTGTGTTTGAATGTGTCATTTTGAGATCAAATTTTTTGACACAAAATGGCAAGTTACTAATCCTGACAACAAAAGCAATGATAAAACAGTATACAGCTGGAAACCAGTGAAAAATGAACCTCATTAATTATTCAAGGTCCAGTGCATGATGGGAACCCCAGTATCAGAAAAGTTGAGTAATTTTTTCTTAATTTTGTTGAGTTGATATTTACGCTTTCATTTCTACTCGCTTGAATTAAGTACTGATATGGAATTTACTTAGTTTTTTTAATTCTTGCCAAAACTAACTTTTTCATGTAAATTACATTGTTTTTTTTTTCAGTAGTATTTACTTCACCAAAAAATCATTTTTTTTCAGTGTAGATTACTCAAAGCGTTGTGCAGAATCAATGACTCCAGAGGTCAGTACTAAAATTGAAGAGCTAAAAGCTAAAGGCAAGCTTCTACCAATCAAGTACAAATACAGATAAGCCCCTTATTGTTTAATTGTTTTATATTGGGGCTATTTTTTTATTTTATTACTTGTTTCAGAATCAGTATGTTAAAAGCCATGTTATTTCCGTTACGTTCTTTAAAAGCTTAACAATAAAGGTTTTGAATTGTAAAAATCTGCTCACATCTCATTCATTTCAATCAATGTATTGACAGACAGCTGGATAGAAAGGGTAAGTACACTTAAGGCTTGGGTATATTAAATTTTTCGCATTCCGCTTTATTTTTTTAACACTCAAATCACTCCTCCATGCACAGTCTGCACAAACACAAAAATCAGGCTGCACACAAATAGTGTATGCAGTGCTTGAAGTGGGGGGAAAAGGTGCTGGTACTCTCTTGCATTGGCAAATCATGACATTTGAGATTTCTAGTGAAAAACAAAACTCGGAGATATTGCTGGACCAACAACAATTTTTTGTTATTTGTGAACAACATAAATGTATTTAAACAAGTCGTGTCTGTGCGTGCATGCATGCGTGTGTGTGTGTGTGTGTGTGTGTGTGTGTGTGTGTGTGTGTGTGTGTGTGTGTGTGTGTGTGTGTGTGAAAATGGAATTACTCCAAGTCTGCAAGTCAAAAAATACATTTATGGTGAGATTACTACATTTTATTTAATTAAACGGTGGGATTAAATTTAATGGTGAGATAATTATTATTATATATTCATGTCAATCTGTGCTTATTTTGACCACGAAACATGTCACGAAATTTAATCTATTGATTCGTGTTCGTGAACACGAATTTCTCCTTTTTTTCGTGTCACTCAGCACGACTTTCAATCTAATGTATTTCAATGGGAAGTATATTTCGTGTCTGCACCACGTTTTTCTTTCTGCCAATCTGGAGCATTGCTTTTTTCTCATTTGTCATTATTTTTTTTTTAAACTTTACGCGCTACATTACTCGACATTTAATCAGACATTTTTTTGTCCTTGTTTTTATTGCTTTATATTCTGTAGGCTTCTCGTCATTGAATCGCCCGTGGTTCCTTTCTTCCAGTCTAAATATAGTAAATCTATTCAATTAACGAGACTGAAGAGTTCTGCTACGGCTATCGTTTCTAAATGTTGCTGTTTATTTTTTGAGAAATACCGTTTTTCCATTGGTTTGGTGTGTCATCTAACGGTAATCTACAGAGCCTTATCGACTGATATGACCATGTTTTGGATATTGATTAAAATAAAATAAAATAATTTAATTTAATTTAATTTAATTTAATTTAATTAGTTTACCCCAGCATTACCCATGAACCTCGGCATCCGTTGCTGTGGAGACGGAGCCAGTCTGCTTTGCGATTGGGTGATTTCTTCTTCAGTGATTTCTCATTGCGCTCAAACCACCGTCCAGATGAGTTGGCTTAATGAATACGGTTTGCTTAAATGTCATAATTCATGCCTTTGTCATTAGACTCACATGGTTTACATGTTAGGGCAACGAATTAAGCTCGACCAATGGTTTTCTCGTTATCAGCAAAAAATAAATAAAACACTTGTGAAATTAGGCTTGCTAATTTTTATTTATTTTTTATTTTTTATTTATTAATGCCAAGGTTTCAAAAATATAACTTACATAGCAAAAAAGTACAAATTACATACAACGGAATAAAAAAAAGCAAAGCAGCATATATATATATATATATATATATATATATATATATATATATATATATATATATATATATATATATATATATATATATATACAGTGAGGAAAATAAGTATTTGAACACCCTGCTATTTTGCAGGTTCTCCCACTTGGAAATCATGGAGGGGTCTGAAATTCTCACCGTAGGTGCATGTCCACTGTGAGAGACATAATCTAAAAAAAAAATCCAGAAATCACAATATATGATTTTTTAACAATTTATTTGTATGATACAGCTGCAAATAAGTATTTGAACACCTGTATATCAGCTAGAATTCTGACCCTCAAAGACCTGTTAGTCTGCCTTTAAAATGTCCACCTCCACTCAATTTATTATCCTAAATTAAATGCACCTGTTTGAGGTCGTTAGCTGCATAAAGACACCTGTCCACCCCATACAATCAGTAAGAATCCAACTACTAACATGGCCAAGACCAAAGAGCTGTCCAAAGACACTAGAGACAAAATTGTACACCTCCACGAGGCTGGAAAGGGCTACGGGGAAATTGCCAAGCAGCTTGGTGAAAAAAGGTCCACTGTTGGAGCAATCATTAGAAAATGGAAGAAGCTAAACATGACTGTCAATCTCCCTCGGACTGGGGCTCCATGCAAGATCTCACCTCGTGGGGTCTCAATGATCCTAAGAAAGGTGAGAAATCAGCCCAGAACTACACGGGAGGAGCTGGTCAATGACCTGAAAAGAGCTGGGACCACCGTTTCCAAGGTTACTGTTGGTAATACACTAAGACGTCATGGTTTGAAATCATGCATGGCACGGAAGGTTCCCCTGCTTAAACCAGCACATGTCAAGGTCCGTCTTAAGTTTGCCAATGACTATTTGGATGATCCAGAGGAGTCATGGGAGAAAGTCATGTGGTCAGATGAGACCAAAATAGAACTTTTTGGTCATAATTCCACTAAACGTGTTTGGAGGAAGAAGAATGATGAGTACCATCCCAAGAACACCATCCCTACTGTGAAGCATGGGGGTGGTAGCATCATGCTTTGGGGGTGTTTTTCTGCACATGGGACAGGGCGACTGCACTGTATTAAGGAGAGGATGACCGGGTCCATGTATTGCGAGATTTTGGGGAACAACCTCCTTCCCTCAGTTAGAGCAGTGAAGATGGGTCGAGGCTGGGTCTTCCAACATGACAATGACCCGAAGCACACAGCCAGGATAACCAAGGAGTGGCTCTGTAAGCATATCAAGGTTCTGGCGTGGCCTAGCCAGTCTCCAGACCTAAACGCAATAGAGAATCTTTGGAGGGAGCTCAAACTCCGTGTTTCTCAGCGACAGCCCAGAAACCTGACTGATCTAGAGAAGATCTGTGTGGAGGAGTGGGCCAAAATCCCTCCTGCAGTGTGTGCAAACCTGGTGAAAAACTACAGGAAACGTTTGACCTCTGTAATTGCAAACAAAGGCTACTGTACCAAATATTAACACTGATTTTCTCAGGTGTTCAAATACTTATTTGCAGCTGTATCATACAAATAAATAGTTAAAAAATCATACATTGTGATTTCTGGATTTTTTTTTTTTAGATTATGTCTCTCACAGTGGACATGCACCTACGATGACAATTTCAGACCCCTCCATGATTTCTAAGTGGGAGAACTTGCAAAATAGCAGGGTGTTCAAATACTTATTTTCCTCACTGTATATATATGTATATATATATATATATATATATATATATATATATATATATATATATATATATATATATATATATATATATATATATATATATACATATAGCCTGTACATATACTCATAAAAATAAAATAAAAAACAGAACAGAAAGCTTTAATGAAATAAATTAAAAAGTTGAAACAATTTTATTGTCTTAAGAGCTTTAAGATTCTTAGATAACGAAATGCTTTGGATGTATTGTTGGACCTCTCTTCTAAAAACAATGAATAAGGGATTCTGCTGAATTTACTACGGTGAATGTGAAATTTTGCAAGGAACAATAATAGATTAATAATAAAATACTCATTTAATTTAGCTTTTTGTATATTAAAGAACCCAAACAGTACATCCTTAAAAAGCAAAGAGAAATCCGGAAGCACATTGCACTTAATAAAATTAGAAAATTCAACCCAAAATAACTGTGTGTGAGGACAATCCCAGAAGATATGAAGAGCAGTTTCATCAGGGGCACCACAAAAAGAGCAACTTGTGTTTATATCTGATTTAAACCTTTTCAAAAAAGCTTTAGCAGGGTCAATGATGTGTAATAATTTAAATGAAACTTCTATAACCTTGTTAGTTATTTCTAACTCACTTTCTTTACTGTCTGAGCCTGGGCTGCCACTTCCTTCTGTTGAGCGATCTACAATGATTGTTGAGCGATCTACAGTGATTGTTTTTTTTGTTTTTTTTTGTATATATATTTTTATTGGAAACCAGCATTAACAAGCATCAATACATTGCTTAATTATGCTACAACTGTTTTCCAACCTTTTTCTTTTTTATGTGGTACATTAGAACAGAGAACCAACAGAGAAAAAAAAAAAAAAAAAAAAAAAAAAAAAACAACTCCCAAGAACAGAAGGGAGAGAGGAAAAATACAAAAGTAAAAAACATGGATAAATAGTATGAATAATAATAATAGATAAAAAAATAAATAATAATAATTAGTTAGGTGAAAATAAATCAGTAAATAAATAAAGACAAAATAAAATAAAATCCAGAAGGAAGGCAAAAAAAAAAAAAAAAAAAAAGGATGCCCAGCATGCTCACTAAAGACTTGATAAGATAAACAAATTGGATGTGTCCCATTGATTCAGTTGGAGTCCAGAGAGGTGAGGGCAGAGGTGGGAGTAAGTCACACATGTGCAAGTCACAAGCAAGTCTCAAGTCTTAACCTTCAAGTCTCAAGCAAGTCCGAGTCAATTTTGTGAAAAGCAAGTCAAGTCAAGTCAAGTCACTGCTTTATGTCAAGCAAGTCAAGTCAAGTCGTAGCTTGGGTCACAAGTCACTGGCAAGTCATACAAACGTTTGATGATTTCACTGAATTTATATATTAAAATAAGTTAAAACTACATAAGCTGTGGACTATGGTTTTATTTGCAACATTTTTTTTTAAATATGCATTTCCACATACAGCTGAGTGGTTACTACAATAAAAAATAAAAAAATAAAAAAAATGTAAAAATTTCAAACTACATAGCCTAAAATGTAAATGTAACTGAAATTAGGCCAACATTAAAGCATGAAAAATAAATATGCCTCAAACTTTGCAGAAGACCATTAAAAGGTATTAAACAATTCACAATTCCAGTATAATGGTTCCTATGCCACCAAATGGCATTCTTCAAACTGGCATCCCCTTTATGGAACATGAACACATCCCAACAAGTTAGATCTTTCCTTTTTAACAAAAGAATAACAAGAAAAAAACAGTAATAATGGAATTGACACAAAACTTACACCTGTCAATCAGGTGGATTGACTATTGTACATTATTAATCTGTGTGAGTGAGTGATTTATTAATATTTGTGAATGAATGTGTGTGCATGTGTATGTGTGAAAAGTGTATTGTTTGCATGTCCATGGTTGTGTTTGACTGTGTGTGTGTGTGTGTGTGTGTGTGTGTGTGTGAGAGAGAGAGAGAGAGAGAGAGAGAGAGAGAGGTGATTTGATTGAGTGTGATTGATTCATTAATATTTGTGAGTGAATGTGTGTGCGTGTGTATGAGTGAAGAGTGTATTGTTTGTTTGCATGTGTGCATGGTTGTGCTTGCAAGTTTGAATTTTTGTTTTGTGTATTTGTGTATGCATGGTTCGGTTCGAAAGTCTGTATGTTTTTTTTCTTTGTGTGTCGGTGTCTTTTTACAATCTTTTAGTGGTATTAACTAGCGATTTCTTTTTACTTACTCTATGCCCTATATACTAGCGTTATAAGCTAAACAGTTTTTAGAGATAAAACTCTTTACATTCGATTATCATGAAAACAAATCCCAGAGAATAGACTGTACCAATGCATTATTAATTATTATTAAATTACAGTTACATTTTTTTTATATTTCTTTTAACATTCAAGTCAACCCTGGGATCATAGCAGACTATATTGGTAGCATATAACTAGACAGTACAAAGGGATGCATGCAGGTAAGAAAAACTGGAATATGGCATATTTTAACCCGATTTTCATTTTCAAGAAAATCTTTTTTCTCTGTGCTTTTGTATGTAAGGGATTATTCAGATCATTAAAAAAATCATTAACCCAAGGCACTCGAATATTATTAAAAATAAAAATATATAGAAAGCCTTTATTTCATCATGGCTTTAATATTTTAAAATCAGGTGACAAGTACTTGCACAACTATGCGTTGTGGCTAATGAGCCTTTGTCAGGGTGTGTGACCAAAGCCCCTTTCACACAGAGATTCCGGAAAATACACGGATAAAGTGACCCAAGATTTTACCCGGGTTCGTTTGATTTAGGTTCATTCACACTGCCAGTGATTTCCCGGAATCAGAGATTGCGTTCACACACAACCCCTAAAGACATGTAATGTCTTAGCAGCGTCTTAAGTTTGCTTATGAAACCACGCTTGTGCATTTTTTTCTTCTTCTCTGATTCGATCATAAACTTGCGCATTACGTACCGTTTCAAAGCTGGCGAACGATCCCGCGCTTCAGCGTCATCACTACGACACTGCATTATCACGGCTTTTGTGCACACAGCGCGCGTTCCTGCTGCGTCACGTGATTGTTGCGGTGCGTTCAAATACAGATATTTATTTTTAAAAAGACAAGTTATTTCGAGTCATTTACCTCAAGTCCGAGTCAAGTCTCAAGTCATGAATATCAAGTCAAAGTCAAGTCAAGTCTTTTATTAATATTTGTCAAGCAAGTCTCAAGTCCTAAAATTTGCGACTTAAGTCTGACTCGAGTCAAGTCATATGACTCGAGTCCCCCATCTCTGGGTGAGGGTGTTTACATATGTTATGAGAGGTTGCCATCTTTTATAAAAATTGGTTGCTGAACCCCTGAGGGAATATTTAATTTTTTCCAAAGACAGGAAAGACATTAAATCCCTTAACCAAGAAGTAGTGGGAGGAGCATTTGGGCTTTTCCAATGTAATAGAATACGTCTACGGGCTATGAAAGAGGCAAAAGCCACAACATCAGAGTTTTTCTTAGTGAGACTAGTTGAGGTACGAGGAACCCCAAAGATGGATATCAGTGGACAAGGCTCCAACCTGATATTGAGGGAATTATTTAATGATTTAAAAAAATATGACCAAAAATTGACTAATTTGGGGCAAGAAAAAAACATATGAACATGGTCTGCTGGAGATAAACCACATCTGTCACAGATATCATTTGTGCCTGGAAATAGCCTACTAAGTCTGTTTTTTGTGAAGTGAATTTTGTGGAAAACCTTAAATTGGATCAAACTAAGACGAGCACAGGAAGATGTAGAATTGACCCTGATCATTGCCTGTCTCCACCACTCATCAGTCAAATCAAAGCCAAGCTCCCTTTCCCAACTATCCCTAAGCTTCACAAGGGGGGACATATTCGAAGATGCTATGAGGTCAAGGAATACTGAGATCTTACTACGAGCCAGTGGGAGGGAGAGTGTGTACGAGCATAATTCCGCACTTGAAAGTATCGAAACAAATGAGACTGGGGTAAATTAAATTTAGTACGGAGGTCGTTGAATGAGGCAAAAAGGCTGTCTGAATATAAATCTGAAAAACGAACCAGACCCCTCTCTCTCCACAAAGTAAAAGCTGCATCTTCGTTGGAGGGGGAAAATAAATGATGATTGCAAATAGGGCTTAAAGAGACGGGTGATGAAAGTGTAAAGTGTTGCCTGAATTGTTTCCAAATTTTCAAGGAGGAAAGTACAATTGGGTTTTTAATACAACTAGGATAAGGGGAAGCTAGAGGGGCACAAAGTAGAGCTGCCAAAGATGAGGGATGGCAAGAGGCATCTTCCATTACACACCAGTCTAAATTGGGAAAATTACACCAAGCATGGATTTTTTGAAGATTGGCGGCCCAGTAGTAAAATAAAAAATTAGGCAGTGCAAGGCCCCCGTATGATTGAGTGTTGTTCAACGAGCTCTTGGGTTCTTACCAGCCCAAATAAATTTTAAGATCATTTTGTCTAACATTTGTATAAATGATTTAGATAAAAAAATTGGAAGACACTGAAAAATAAACAAAAATCTGGGAAGAATATTCATTTTAATAGAATTGATTCTGCCCACCAAAGAGAGAGGGAGAGAGTCCCAGCGTGCCAAATCAGACCTAATTTCAGTAACCAGCTTTGTAGAATTATTTGTATATAGTGAGGAGAGGGAGTGAGAAATATTAATACCTAAATAGCGAAAGCTGTTATAAGCTAATCGAAATGGTAACGTATCTGACGAGATCTGTTTGGCTGCAGTATTTACCGGAAAACACTCGCTTTTACTGATGTTTACTTTATAACCTGAGAATAATCCTAAAGTTTTCAAGATTTGCAGAATATTATCTACAGAGCTAACTGGTTCCGTAACATATAACAACAGGTCATCAGCATAAAGAGACACTCGATGTTCCAGTCCAGCTCTAACAATACCAGTGAAACATGCAGAAGATTTAAGAGCAATGGAAAGGGGCTCTAATGCTATGGCAAAGAGCAGGGGGGACATTGGGCAACCTTGGCGAGTCCCTCTCGAAAGAGGGAAATATTCAGACCTTTGAAAGTTAGTTGTCACACAAGCAGAAGGGGCAGAATATAAAAGTTGTATCCAAGAAATAAATTTGGACCCAAAGCCGAATTTCCCCAAAACAGAAAACAAGTAATCCCATTCGACCCTGTCGAAGGCTTTCTCCGCATCTAGAGATTTAATCATTTCAGCATCTTGGGATGTGTTAGGAGATAGCACAATATTTAAAAGTCTTCTAATATTAGATGATAGTTGACGACCTCTAACAAACCCTGTTTGATCTAAAGAAATTATATCTGGTAAACAAGGGTCCAAGCGGCATGCTAGTACTTTGGCTAAAAGTTTTACGTCTGAATTTAATAAACTTATCGGCCTCCAGCTGCTACAATCATTTAAGTTATTGTCTTTTTTAGGAATGAGCGTGATTACAGCCTGATTTAAGGTTGGAGGCAGAGAGCCCCGCTTCAGTGAATCATTAAACATGTCTAATAACAAAGGAGCAAGTTGGTGGGAGAACTTTTTATAAAAATCAACCGGAAATCCATCCGGCCCTGGAGCTTTGTTATTTTGCATTGATTTAAGACAAGAAATTAATTCTTCCAGCTTTATGGGCGTTTCCAACTCCTCTTTAATATGAGGATCTATGGTAGGTATATCGATGTTATTCAGAAAGTGATCCATTGTAGTCCTATTTGCAGGGGGTTCAGATTGATACAGGTTAGAGTAATAGGAAGCGAAGGTGGAGTTTATCTCAGCTGGGTTGGTAGTTAGGGAACGAGAAGAGTCATATATTTGTGTTATGAAATTAGAGGCTGATTGACGTTTAAGTTGGAGGGCAAGGAGACGGCTGGCTTTACCACCATATTCATAGTATGTCCCTTTGGTCCGTCTTAAAAGGTACTCTGCTTTATTTGTAGAGAGAAGATCATAGTCAGATTGTAATTTGATCCTTTTAGCATACAATTCTGGGTTGGGAGAACTTGAATATTCTCTATCTATGCTTAGAATTGCATCAATAAGCTCTTGCTGCTTTTGTTTATTTTTCCTAGCCAGATGTGTGCTATATGAAATAATATCTCCCCTAATAACTGCTTTCAATGTTTCCCATAACAAAGAGGGCGATGTGGACTCAGTCTTATTACTGTCAAGGAAGACACCAATTTTCTTTGAAATATAATTACAGAACTCATCTTTTGCTAGTAACCCTGTGTTAAATTTCCATTGTTTTGTGGTGACAGGTAAGAGCGCTAAATCTAATATATGAGGAGCGTGATCAGAAACAGCGATAGCAGAATATTCAGTGGATTTCACAGCAGGTAAAAGAGCCCTGTCTATAAAAAAGTAGTCAATGCGGGAATAAGATTGGTGTACGTTGGAGAAATAAGAAAATTCTTTTAAAAATGGATGGCGCAGGCGCCAAGCTTCTGTCACGTTTTGGGTTTGTTCTTGTCATGTTTCTGTGTCATGTCTTGTTTCCATGTCTGTCATGTGATTCCCTGTTTGTCATGTGATCCTGCCATGTCTTGTCATTTGTTAATTGTCTGATCATTGTACACAGGTGTCCCTTGTTTTGTCATTAGTCTATGTATTTAAGCCCTCATGTTTGCCATGTGTCTTTGTCAAGTATTGTTTCCTGTAGTCTGCTGTTGAGCAAAGTTCATGTTCATGCTTTGGTTTTTGTTTTCATGCCACGCCATGTTTTTGTTTCATGTTTTGTTTTAGTTAATAAACTGCACTTGGGTTCTCCTTTAAACTTGCCTTCAGTGGACCTCTTTATTACAGAATACTTGACCTACCATGAACCCAGCAGCTGCACTCCTAAATCTACGGCAGGGGAATCGTCCCCTGGAAGCGTATATTAAGGATTTTCTCTATTTCACGGATCGGTTACCTTGGGATGAGACTTATTTAAAATGGTGCTTTCAAAATGGATTGGATGATGAACTCTCTGAGTTAATGCCTTCGTTTGATCACCATTCTACACTATGCCAGCAAATAGACTTTATTTTGTCTTTAACTGAGTCTATCCACGACAAACCTGAGTCACTTCACGTCATGCCTGCCAAGCCTGAATCTCTTCATGTCATGTCTGCCAAGCCTGAATCTCTTCACGTCATGCCTGCCAAGCCTGAATCTCTTCATGTCATGTCTGCCAAGCCTGAATCTCTTCATGTCATGTCTGCCAAGCCTGAATCTCTTCACGTCATGCCTGCCAAGCCTGAGCCACTTCACGTCATGCCTGCCAAGCCTGAGCCACTTCACGTCATGTCTGCCAAGCCTGAATCTCTTCATGTCATGTCTGCCAAGCCTGAATCTCTTCACGTCATGACTGCCAAGCCTGAGTCTCTTCACGTCATGTCTGCCATGTCTGAATCTCTTCACGTCATGCCTGCCAAGTCTGAGAAGCCTGAATCTCTTCACGTCATGCCTGCCAAGCCTGAGTCTCTTCACGTCATGTCTGCCATGTCTGAATCTCTTCACGTCATGCCTGCCAAGTCTGAGAAGCCTGAATCTCTTCACGTCATGCCTGCCAAGCCTGAGTCTCTTCACGTCATGTCTGCCATGTCTGACGCTCTTTACGTCATGCCTGCCAATTCTGAGTCTGTTCACGCCACGTCTGCCGCCGAGCCTGTGTCTCCTGACAAGATGGCCGCCGCCGAGCCTGTGTCTCCTGACAAGATGGCCGCCGCCGAGCCTGTGTCTCCTGACAAGATGGCCGCCGCCGAGCCGGTGTCTCCTGAAAAGATGGCCGCTGCCGAGCTGGTGTCTCCTGACAAGATGGCCGCCGCCGAGCCTGTGTCTCCTGACAAGATGGCCACCGCCGAGCCTGTGTCTCCTGACAAGATGGACGCCGCCACGCCTGAACCTGAGCCCTCAACAGAGATGGCCGCCACAACGCATGAACCTGAGCCCTCAGCAGAGATGGCCGACGCCACCCCTGAACCTGAGCCCTCAGCAAAGATGGCTGCCACTAATCTTGAATCCTCAGCTATGGCTACACTAACAATTATGGCCACAGCCATATGGTGTGTGTGGTCGGTGCACACATTTGAAGTTCACGTCACGTCTGCCGAGCCAGAGCCTGTTCACGCCACGTCTGCCGAGCCAGAGCCTGTTCACGTCACGTCTGCCGAGCCAGAGCCTGTTCACGTCACGTCTGCCGAGCCAGAGCCTGTTCACGTCACGTCTGCCGAGCCAGAGCCTGTTCACGTCACGTCTGCCGAGCCAGAGCCTGTTCACGTCACGTCTGCCGAGCCAGAGCCTGTTCACGTCACGTCTGCCGAGCCAGAGCCTGTTCACGTCACAACTGCTGAGACTTTTCACGTCATTTCTGTTCTTGAGCCGTTGTCTGTTCCAGCCCATAACCCCATAGCTGTCCCCAAGAAAATTTTTTGGGGGGGGGCAGTAGGGTCCTTGATAGGACCATGGAGGCCGTGCCGCCATGGTCTCCTGAACTGTCTGGTCCACCCTGGCCACCTGAACTGTCTGGTCCACCCTGGCCACCTGAACTGTCTGGTCCACCCTGGCCACCTGAACTGTCTGGTCCACCCTGGCCACCTGAACTGTCTGGTCCACCTTGGCCACCTGAACTGTGTGGTCCACCTTGGCCACCTGAACTGTCTGGTCCGCCCTGGCCTCCAGCACAGCCGGATCCGCCCTGGCTTCCTGTACTGCCGGATCCGCCCTGGCCTCCTGCACAGCCGGATCCGCCCTGGCCGCCTTGCCACGGCCCAGGTCCGCCCACGCCTTGCCACGGCCCAGGTCCGCCCACGCCTTGCCACGGCCCAGGTCCGCCCACGCCATGCCACGACCCAGGCCCGTCTACGCCATGCCACGTCCCATGTCCTGTCCCCCTGCACGGGCCTGGCCCACCATCCCTCCCCATGACCTCCTCCACTCCACCACCCTCCTGGTGTTACGTTGTGTTTTGGTTTTGATGGGCGTCGGGAGACGCCTTTAGAGGGGGGGATTCTGTCACGTTTTGGGTTTGTTCTTGTCATGTTTCTGTGTCATGTCTTGTTTCCATGTCTGTCATGTGATTCCCTGTTTGTCATGTGATCCTGCCATGTCTTGTCATTTGTTAATTGTCTGATCATTGTACACAGGTGTCCCTTGTTTTGTCATTAGTCTATGTATTTAAGCCCTCATGTTTGCCATGTGTCTTTGTCAAGTATTGTTTCCTGTAGTCTGCTGTTGAGCAAAGTTCATGTTCATGCTTTGGTTTTTGTTTTCATGCCACGCCATGTTTTTGTTTCATGTTTTGTTTTAGTTATAATAAACTGCACATGGGTTCTCATCTCTCAACTTGCCTCCAGTGGATCCTTATTACACATCTATGCAGCCCAATTGACTCATAATGGATGATAATGTCTTCGACATGGCAGAGGGTATAAGTACTTTCGGGTGAGATCGGTCAAGTTTGGGGTCTATTACTAAGTTCAGGTCCCCCCCTAGAATTAGACGATGAGTATCCAAATTGGGAATCTTTGAGAAAAGGGAAGTCATAAAATTGGGGTTGTCCCAATTAGGGGCATAAACATTAACCAATACAACTGAAGTTTGATATAATGTGCCACTTACTATAACATAACGCCCATGGGGATCAGATATGATCTGATCAGGCAAAAATTGGGTACGTTTGTTAATGAGAATGGCAGCGCCCCTAGATTTACTATTGAAAGCTAAATGGAATATTTGCCCAACCCACGGTTTGTGCATTCTGAAGTGATCATTTATACATAAGTGAGTCTCCTGATGTAAAGCGATGTCAGTCTTAAGACTTCGGAGATGTGAAAACACTTTGGATCGCTTTATCGGGCCGCCAAGTCCGCGAACATTCCAACTCACAAACCGAATACTAGACCCACTCAATCCTCTCTGAGAGATACTTGGGTTAACCATTAGGAAATAAATGAGCATCCTGGTCAAGAATACAATGAGCAATATAGTAGCATCCAGTTGAAATTAACTTTGAGAAAGAAACACAAAAAAACTCCCAGTAGATAAAGAAAAAAAACACATTCCTCCAAAAACACAATGGCCATTGTTTAGACCATAAACCATCCAACAAGTTACATCCTAAGCTCGTCATAACAGAACAAGATGACCTGCAGGACTGGAATACACACAACCGGTTTACCATGCAGTAGGTTCTGCCTCCTGATGAACCAGAATATACGCCATAAAAAAAAATTTAAAAAAATAATAATAATAATAAAAATATATATAATAATAATAATAATAAAAAAAATAAAATAAAAAAAACCCTTGTAGACAGTTATTTATGAAAACAATCTGGAATGACACTGGACCAGTATTTGTAGCAAGCTGACCATGCAATCTCCTAGCTAAAAAAGTGCAGGCAAAGATAGAAATTGTTTTGTTTAAAGTGTGTTTCTTAGAAAATATATTTTATATATCGACAAAACAAAAAAGCCATACGTGAAGTAGAGCAAACAAATAGCAGCTGGCTGCCATGATACTTCAGCACTGTCCATATTTAACTGGAGATGAGATAGAGTGATATGTGGTACTGTTCATAGTCTGTGGTCCATTTCAACAGTGTCGTCGCGCCTTACCTCGAAAGAGTCCAGCAACAGAATACAAAAAATTAAATTTAGATCGGTGCGCGTTCCACTTGCTCCCTCACTCATGAGTCGCAGATGCGTTCCTTGTAAAACAACTCCGCCTGCTCTGGAGAGTCAAAGGTGTGGGTCACGCCGTTGAAGGTGACACGTAACCGGGCAGGGTAGATCATGCCGAACCGTATCCCTTTCTTAAAAAGCAAAGATTTCACATGATTGAAGGCAGCTCGCCTCTTCGCCACTGCAGCGCTGAAGTCCTCGTAAAACTTGATGTTATGGCCCCGATACATCATGTTGTGGTGTTTTTTTGCCCATAATAGAACTCTCTCTTTGTCGATGTAGCGATGAAAGCACACTATCACAGGGCGGGATCCTTGACGAGGTTTGGGTCCGAGACTGCGATGGGCACGGTCTAGTTCAGGTGTAGAATTCGATAGAGCCTCTGCAGCCACTTCCTTGAATAAATCTGCCATGAATTGTCTTGGGTTATTTCCTTCGACGTCTTCAGGAAGCCCAATCACCCTTAAATTCTGTCGCTTTGATCGAGACACCAAGTCCTCCACGGTAGCCTGGAGAGCTCCATGCTCTTCCGTCAATGAGGTTAACTTGGAGCGTAGTTCCACTACGTCTTGCTCTAGGCTGGTGATGTTATCCGAGTGTGTCGAAAGAGTCGTTTCCATCTCCGAAATTGTAGAAGTATGTTTAGCCACGGTAGCGGCGATAGACTCAAGGGCCGAATTAATCGGGGCGAGAGCCGCGGTCATAGAGGCGGTGAGCTCCGCGGTGGTGCTTTTCCTAGATTTTCCCAGTTCAATGATGAGGGTTTCCAAAGTGAGAGGGGAAGGCCCCGACGCCATGTTGCTAGCTTCCCGACCAGAGAAGGGTAGAGTTTGTTGTTGTGCCTGACTTTTCCGAGTTTGTTTGCTCATTCTTACTTGTTCAGCGCGACGTTATTTAAAACAAGTAGTTACACCGAAAATATACTTGAAATAAAGACATAATTAACACAATTTCCCGAAATTATACGGAGGTATGCTCCCACGCGTCTTTCCTCTACATCTCCAAACCAGAAGTTAATCTACAGTGATTGTTGAGTGATCTACAATGATTGAGTCACTTGAACCCATTTCATCCGTGTCTGTTGACTGCTCAAGACAGCGCCTCTTTGTAGAGCTGCAAAGATTAGTCAGTTAATCAATTAGTTGTCAACTACTAAATTAATCAATCCATCTGACTTTATTTGTATTGCACTTTTCATACAAATAAAGTGTAACACAGTGCTTCGTAATAAACAGCAATATCCCCACACACATCCAAAGCAATTACTTTGTAGTCAAACACTAACAGCACTCATTAAAACCGGGAAGTGAGGAGACACTAGAGACAGATCACCCAGGACATTGACATGATTGATCATTTTGAGTCATTTTTGTTTGTTTTTTAATGTCCAAATATGATTTAAGCTTCTCAAATGTGAATATTTTCTAGCTTCTTTAGTCCTCTATGACAGTGAAATTATCAGCTTTGGGTTATGGATCAAACAAGACTTTTGAGGACATCACCTTGTACTTTATATTGACCAGACAACTAATCAATTAATCTTGAAAATGTCATGAACCGGGGCCTGTACCATGAAGGTAGCTGAACAAACTCGGGGTTACATGATTGGTTTTGAGTCGACAAAACCAAACCGATGCAATCAGGCTTTATTGGTACCATGATGCAGCTTATCAACTTTCTCTGTCAACTCAGGCTTTGATCCTTAAGCTATGATTACTCCACGCGCGCGTGCACATAAAAGAGTGACGTCGACACTGAACAACCAATCGCGGGTAGAGCGAGAGCGATATATTTTTCCGCGGAGGAGCAAGAGATAATCATTCATAATTACGATGAATTTAAATATGTATTTCAAACTCGAAACAATACGGTCTCTGCTGCCAAAGCAAGAGAAGACTGTTGGAGAAAGATTTCTGATTGTTAATGTGTAAGTTAAACAAATACGTTCTATATGTAAAATGTATGTGTATATGAAGAGTTTGGTTCCAAAACGCGATAAATGCCATTTAAAAAAAAATTGAGTTCCCGCAAAAATCAGTATTGTATAGGGTCGGTATTGAAAAGTCCATTTTAAATTTTACGTAAAATGCGATATCCGCCGTGTTATTCTGTCATGTTTTCTCCCTTTCTTTCCAAACCGCAACAAACGCCAGTCTCCTTTCTCTGCAGAATGCGATAGATCCGCTCTCAACCAATCACAGCGCACCATTCCACGCATTGTAAACAGTAACGGTGGCGCTCTGAATACACCCGGCATCCTAGTTTTTCCTATCTACTTTGTACTTTTTGATCAACAATCAAACAAATTTTTTTATAATTTTGACGGCATTGATGAACCTGTGGTGGTTTCTGCGGTAGGGAAGAAACGCAAGCCATCGAAATCTAATCATTTACGTGAGGAGATTAAAAAGGTGAGGCACGCGGGAGGAAGAGAAATGCCGGCTGTTGCTTGTTCTCAAACGACGGCATCAAACTTCTGTCACGCTGACACGTTGAACCCAGGGGATCTTTTGAAAAACTTTCAATTGTTTTACTCAAAGTCAACGAAAACCGAGCAGGACCAAGCCATTTTACAGCTGATCGCCGTAAAAAAAGTTCAGGAGGTATTTCCTAGCGATGGCTGATTAAATGTATTTTTAGTCCAGTGCCTGTTATAAGATATTGACGGAGTTCAGAGGCTGTCATATGTGGATCAACTTATTTTGTTGTGTATTTTCAACAGTTTCAATATGAAAAATAACTTTTATATTGATTCAATGGATTAATTGCATTTTGAAAAAAAAAGTGTCATGAATTTATTGCATTTTGAGAAAAAAATTATCAGTTTTTATAATAAATCTTTGAAAATAAAAATCTGGATTTGAATTTTTTTTGTTATTATAACCTAAAGATGCTATGTGAAAGTTTGAAACAGAAAATAGTGGTTTTCATCTTGCCACATTCTTGGTAAAGAAAACACGTTTTTGCTCAAATTAATCAAAATGGATTTATCGCGTTTTGGAACCATCCTCTATAAATAATTATATAATTATATAAATATAATATAATATAATATAATATAATATAATATAATATAATATAATATAATATAATATGTGTGTAACCTATAGCCTATTTTTATAATATATAATTTTCATTTTCAATATTCATTGATTTTTAGATGCAACCCCAACTCCAAATGTTCTTGGCAGCAGATAAAGACAAAATATAAAAATATAATTCAAAGTGGTGAGTATTTACCACAACCTTTTATTATTTTTGTGAACATTTTATCACAAACACTTGTCTGCAGCAAACAGAAATAAAGAGTTACATTCAGAAAACCAGAATACACTGGCGGAGGAGTTGGCTCTGAGTAGCAATAAGGGACGGCCGATTATGGATGGGATTACAGGTGCTGTACAATCTGACCCTAGTGCTGGCTCCTCTAAGCAAGTAACACTGGGTACGTGTGCAATACATTACTACTTTTTGAAGTTTTAAATATGGCTGACTGTATGTTCTGCAGTAGAGGGAAATACAGTGTCCCTGTTGAAGCCAACACACATTCACACAATCTCCCACACAGCAGCAGACAGCATGCAGCAGACAGAACACCAAACATAACCTGCTTTACAACAGTTATGCTTTACATTAGCCTTTTATTTATTAGGGTGTAGGAAATGATGAAGACACTCTGTCTGTGTGTTCTCAGACAGTTGCTGATGTGAATGCACTGGGCTTTTTATTATGACAAACATTTGAATGTGTAGCATAAAAAAGGGACTGGCCCTTACACATCTCTTTTATTGTAGGATTTTTCACAACCTGCCCCAGAAACTGAAGCCTCTACCTCAATGGGCTTCAGAAGAAATGTGAACAAGGTAGTGCTTTAAACCCTTGACATAAATTACAGTCAGTCCAGTGTTTGTAGGAAGTTAAGGAACTTTTTGTGATTTGATTAGCTTCCAGAAAACTTGTAATGATCATGTTTGTGGTGGAATTATGTTTCAGGTGGAAACAGACTCAGTCAGGGCCCTGTACAAAAGGAGTCTCAAACTAGACTGCACACTAAAGGAGACTTGAACTAGACTGCACACTAAAAGAGACTCTAACTAGACTGCACACTAAAGGAGTCTCAAACTAGACTGCACACTAAAGGAGACTTGAACTAGACTGCACACTAAAAGAGACTCTAACTAGACTGCACACTAAAGGAGTCTCAAACTAGACTGCACACTAAAGGAGACTTGAACTAGACTGCACACTAAAAGAGACTCTAACTAGACTGCACACTAAAGGAGTCTCAAACTAGACTGCACACTAAAGGAGACTTGAACTAGACTGCACACTAAAGGAGACTTGAACTAGACTGCACACTAAAAGAGACTCTAACTAGACTGCACACTAAAGGAGTCTCAAACTAGACTGCACACTAAAGGAGTCTTGAACTAGACTGCACACTAAAGGAGTCTTGAACAAGACTGCACACTAAAGGAGTCTCAAACTAGACTGCACACTAAAGGAGCTGGTGGACTGTGAGCTGAGGAGGCTCCAAAAAAAAATAAAAAAAATTGGAGATCAAACAGCTGGATAAAACTGATCTCCGTATGTGAACTTATTTAACCAAGTAACACAGTATGAATATTTATTAATGCAACTTTCTCTTGCTCTCTTTCCCCCTCCCATCCCACAAAACCAATAAAACAGTTTGAGACCTATATCTGCAGTTTCAATGTGCTTTTATTAAGTGTAATATTGTATGGTCATTGCATTTACATCTGCACCAGCTGGGTGGTCAAGTGTGATCGGGTCAGTTTCATCAGGGAGAAGCTGGTTTTGTGGTGTTTCTCGCTCCTTTCTACTGGTGGCTATATTGTGCAGAATGGCACATGCAGCCACTATCTGTGATGCCCGCTCTGGTGACTCTTAAGCGCTGAACACAGTTGAAATGTGCCTTTAGGAGGCCAAAGGTCATCTCGATCTTCACTCTGGTTTTACTGAGGGCCACATTGAAGCGGTGCTGTGGCCCTGTCTGAGGGTTATTGTGTAGGTTTTTCTATCTCAGTTCAAATTAACAGTGTTTTGTACTGTACCAAATTTAACTTGCTTTCCTCAAAGCGCTGTGTGTCACCCCCCACCGTGCAAGTAGGCTATGTAGGCTACCACTTGCAAAAAAACGCAATGCAATACCATTTGCGGTACTGTAAGTGCATGAATTCAACGTGGTAAATTCTTTATGTGCGGCTCAAGAAGTTCGCAAAGATAAGACATTCCTTCCGCGGAAAATCTGTATCTACAAGTAACTATCAGGAAAGGCAATTGGGATTTTGTCTGGCTAAAAACTCTTTCTCTACAAAGTGCTCATCAAACAATTTGCACTGAGATGTCCACCGCGCTGAGATGTCCAACAGACACTGGGAATAAGTTACGTCACCTATATGTTTCTTTGCTCTCAGCTGATTGGCCAAACTTCAGTCTGAGATCTTGAATCCAGAACATAACTTTCCCCGGAGCAGGATAGCCATGCAGCGTAAGATACCATGGCAACGAACACCGATTAAAGCCGAGCTACTTTCATAGTACCTAAAACCCAGGGTTGGTGGAAACTAAACTGAAACATAGCTGGCTAGCCACCTAAACCGGCTTCATGGTATATGCCCCCGGTCTCTTCCTTCTGTTTGTTTTCCTTCATTCACACACGCGCACACACATACAGCTGATTCCTATTATCTCAGCGCTTGCGCTGCGCACACACTTAATCATTCCCATTAATTTTCCTTCCTCACCTCACCCGCAGCTGATACCCATAGTAATCAACACTTACACTGATTATCATCTCACCTGATCCTTTTCCCCTCTAATTTCCTCAGCTACTTCTAGTCACTGTTTTCTCTGTCTCCTTGTCAGATTATTGTTGAACGTTGAGCTTTTGCTTTGTCTCTTCGTTTCTATCTCATCAGTATTTATTCTCATGAGAAACACCCAGTCTTGTCTTGTCTTGTCTTGTCTTGTCTTGTCTTGTCTTGTCTTGTCTTGTCTTGTCTTGTCTTGTCTTGTCTTGTCTTGTCTTGTCTTGTCTTGTCTTGTCTTGTCTTGTCTTGTCTTGTCTTGTCTTGTCTTGTCTTGTCTTGTCTTGACGTTACGCGAGTTATATGTTGGAGATTCATCATTGTTCTCTACCCAGTTCACCTTCTGTCTGTGGACCTTCACCTACCAGCCGTCTGTGAGTAACTTGCACCGGGCTCGGGGACGGAGTTCAGTTGCTGCTCGTCAATCTCCTGGCACTGGCACCACAGCTCCTACCTTCTACCTGCCAAGAATTATTTCTGTTAATTACAGATCTGCGTCTGTTGACGACAGTCTCCTTGTTTGAAGTTACTAAGCAACAAACTTTACTGCTTTACCTCTGCTTTTGGGTCCTCTATATGAACTCTGACAGAAAATGATTAACAGATGAATCTTTGATGAAAATAATCATTAGTTACAGCTCACCTCTTTGAATGTCTCCCATCTGGAGTTCTTTTTTGGGGGGATCTCACATTTTGCAATCTTTTGTAAAGCTGTCTGTACACAGTGACCTGCACAAGACATTCAATCAATTTTTCAAATCGCTAAAAATGTCCAACGTGAAACCGTCATCAAAATGGGTGCATTTCACTTACCCATGTATGGAGGCCTTGGTCCTGCAGCATGGGGTAGTACAGTACTATTCTCTTTGCCATTGCTGTGATTTCTGGCTTTGATGGGTATCTGTGTGATTCTCCATCCCCCTTTGCCCTCAGGATTGCAATCATACTGGTCATGGTGTTTCGAATGAGCCGGCATCTGAGCCCCTTTGACATCTGGCAGTCGCGCTGTTCGCCTCTCTTCGACAACTCAAAGTACTGTTGTCGGACTTGCTCAAGTTCTGTGTATTACTGCGAACGTAGTTTTGTTTTGCTCTGCTCTCTGGCTGCGCTGTCACGTTCGTTCAACGTCACGATGCTTCCTACGCTACGTCATACGCCAGCATCCATCTTCGTGAACGCGCGTCGACCGCTACCGGAAGCCAGTTATTTTCATTTATAAAGGTTTAAATATGTATATTTTTACGAAGGTTTACCCTCAGAAGGCCTTCGTTTATCCCCCTGGAGCCGGATGGATTACTTTTGTGAAGGATGCATGCACATTTTTGGGACTTGAAGGAGTGGACCCCATAACTTCACATTATAACATATTCTAAAATAACTGAAAATGTGTTCGTCTGAAAAATGATTGACATTTACATTTACATTTACATTTATTCATTTAGCTGACGCTTTTTATCCAAAGCGACTTACAATTGCTATATATGTCAGAGGTCGCACGCCTCTGGAGCAACTAGGGGTTAAGTGTCTTGCTCAGGGACACATTAGTGTCTCACAGTGGATTCGAACCCGGGTCTCTCACACCAAAGGCATGTGTCTTATCCATTGCGCCACCACCACCCCCATATGCATCTCTAACGGCTTGAGGGTGAGTAAATCATGGGTTTAATATAATTTTTGGCCGAACTATCCCTTTATTACCAATATATTCTTTTGTCATCTCTGCTTCCAACAATCCTCTGATCTTTATCTTGTCTTGATTCCAATAAGAATAGATCTACATTTGGTTGAGGTAAAATCCATAATGGTGTTGTTGGTAATATTACTGCTGGAATAACTCTATACTCATTTAATTTCATATCCTGAACTAAATCCTTAATAATCCAACCAAAACTGTTAACTTTCCCTTTCCCATATTCCCAACATGCTTCAAGTATAGCTTTTGTTGGATGACTATCCTTCTGCCCTTTTAGGTTTACCCAGTATGCCAGTATCAATTGCTTCCTTCTTAAGTGAATTGGCATCTCCCCATCTCCACCTATAAAGCTGAAACAGGAGAGGAAGGATAAGCTCCACAACATATTCTCAAAGCTTGTGATTGAATTCATTCTAATTTTCCTAACTGTGACTTAGCTGCTGTTCCATATGCGATACAACCATAATCTAATACTGCTCTTATCATTGTCGAATAAATTGTTTTTAATGCAACTCTATCAGCTCCCCATTCTCATCCTGAAATACATCTCATTCATTTAAAATCTTCTTACATTTATCCTCCATCTTATTTATGTGTACATTCCATGTAACCTTTGTATCAAACCACATACCTAAAAATTGTATCACTTTAACTTGTTCAATCTCTTTGTTGTATAAATGAATCTTTAAATCAATACTTGACCTTTTATTTGTAAAAATATATATATTTGTTTTTCTCCACTGAGAATTTAAAACCCCATTTGTAAGACCATTCCTCAACATTTTTTAAAACTGCTTGCATTTTATTAACAATATACTCTACATTCCTACCACTAAGCCACAGAGCTCCATCATCCGCGAACAATGATTTATTTACATCTATTGTTGCAAATACATCATTAATCATAATAATAAACAACAAATGACTTATAACACTACCCTGAGGAGTTCCATTCTCAATTATTCCTTTCCTTGATATATATTCTCCAATCTGTACTTTAATATTTCTTTCAATTAAAAACTCTTTAATCCAATTATATTTAACTTTACCTAGATGTGATGTTAATGCTATCGGTCTGTAGTTTAAAGGGATACTTGGATCTTTACCTGTTTTTTAATGGGAATTATTGCTGCTTATTTCCATCTCTTAGGTAAAATCCCTTCGTCCCATACCCTGTTATAAAACTCTAGAATAATTTTAAGAGATTCATCACTTAACTTTTTTAACATTACTAATTACTAACTAATTCCATCCTGTCCAGGAGTTGAAGCTTTATTGTTTTTTTAATTCCCTCTTTAATTCTGAATATGAAAAAGGCACATCTAGAAAACTATTTGTTACTCTTTTTTTCTAAAATAAATGGATGCTCTTTTAACAACTTCTCCCTAATTTCCTTACACTCCTTCATCAAATTATCCGAACTATTTATTTTTGAGAATTCTTTTCTAAACATTTCTGCTTTTTCCTCATCATTTATTGCTATTTCTTCCCCAATACATAACACAGGATACTCATATTCTCTTTGAATGCCACTCATCTTTTTAATCATTCTCCACACTTCCTCAATTGGAGTATTTTTCCCAATTTCTTCACAATATGATCTCCAATACTCTTTCTTCACTTCCCTTATTGTTCTTCTAGTTTCTGCTTGAGCCTTTTTTTTATATTATCATGTTTTCCCAATTGTGAGTTTTCCTTAGAATTTTAAATGCTTTCCTTTTCCTTTTAACTGCTATTGCACAGTCCTCATTCCACCATGGGACTATTTTCCCCACCCTCTTTCCATTGCATTTCGGAATGCATTCTCTAGCAGCATTCTGTATCACTGATATTAATTCTGTATATATTCTTTCAATTATTATTCTTTCATTCATCTTGATAATTTTCAATCCTTCCTCACATATTCTTTCGAATTTTTCCCAATCTGCTTTCTCATACTTCCACTTTCCTGTATTTCCTTTCTTTATATCTCATATCTCATTATTTACAATTGAACTTAATATTAGGAAATGATCACTACCCGCTGTACAATTTATTACCTCCCAATTTATTATTCCCCCTAATTCATTAGAAACAATTGTTAGATCTATTGGGGATTCCCTCCCTGAATTTACATCCATACGTGTTTTTGTTCCATCATTTATACAAACCAAATTTTCCTTTTCTATCAACTCTTCAATGACCATACAATACATCTGTCGATAAACCTCCCCATAAAGTATTATGGGCATTAAAATCCCCACACCATATTACTCTACTTCCTCTTAATCCTTTTATTGCTTCCATACTTTCTTGTGTTAATCTTTTACACGGATTATAAAAGTTTATTATAACATAACTTTATTTTCAAACCATATTTCTACAACTATATATTCCATCGTTTCTTCTTTTTCCAAAACTCTATAAGGCATTCCCTCTTTTACAAAATTGACACATCCTCCTCCTTTTTCTTCTTCCCGATCTCTTCTCACACTTATGTATCCTTTTAAAACAAATTCTAGTCTAGGATTCAACCATGATTCTTGAATACATATTACATCTGGCTTATCTTTCATTTGGTTTATATAGCCTATCCTTTAAATTCTTGACCATTAGCACAAAGGCTCCTGGCATTGCATTGTAAAATAGTTAAAGGGACACTCCACCCATTTGCATTAAGCTTTGCATTGTTAGAAACCCAGTCATACTATTGAATGGTCGTTGTTGAAAACTTTTTCTTCGTCGAAGCAAGAAACCAGGAGACGTTTGGATCACGTTCAAGAAGTTATTCTTTATTGAGGACTTGGCTGCAGGTCTTCCAATATCAGTCTGACTAACTTAACTTTACATGGTTTCTTATAGGCATTTCAGTGGGCTGTCCTTAATGGTGCTGACCATGCACACAGCCTTAGTTAGGGATGACCACTAAATCTAATCATCTAAAGACAATATAGGCAATTGCCCCCAACTGAGATAATGGTACCCCCCCCCCCCCCCCCCCCACACACACACAAATGGTATAAACAACAAATGGTCACGAGACCTAAGACTATGTAACATTCACACACAGTTCAACTCTTAGTTGGAAGAACAAAGACTAACAAAACCCCTGACTATTACAATGTTTAGACAGCTGACTTACAGCTGACTTCTGATCAGTAAATTGATGCCATCATGTTCACTTTGAATGCCCAATACAGTGTAATTTACCTTAGTTTTTCATGTGATGTTATGTAAGGAAGTAGGATCAGCAGATCTAAAACATATTCTTAAATTTGAATCCTTCAGGTCGTGCAACACTCTCTCATTTTCCCCTGAGACGGGAGAAATCCGTTATTTACCTTTTACACTTCCTCCTACAATGACGCAAAAATCGTCATTTTGTGTCATTGTAGGAGGAAGTGTAAGAGGGGGGGATTTCTGTTGAGACTACAACCACTAGTTCCTCATCTTTCCCAGGGGGCGGGACCCGCTCACGCTACAGACCTATTACAGATCAGTGGGTGGGACTTTACTCTCTGAAACTGAAAGCAATATCCTCCATCTTGTTTGAAGCTAAGCTAACAGGCACTGTGGAGACAGATGTAAAGTAATGACAATAGCGGAGGAGAGTGCTCAATATGATATAGAAGAAGAGGATTTCGGAAGTCTGATGCTTGAATCAGGTGTTTGTGGCTAGCAGCTACCTTTACAAGCCGCATTATAGCGAAGAGCAGCCGAGGCAGAAGACCTGCCTGCCGCGGACGAGGAGCCCGGACTGGCTCGAGTTAGGGCGGACTGGTGGCGCCGGTGATCTCACTATGCAACTACGAACACAGAGATAGAGTCCGTCTGCGGCAAAGAATTTCAACGATGACAATTTCTCCTGGACGAAATCTCTGAATCAGACGAGGACACGGACGTTTGTGTTGAGAACTATCCTAGTTTCGCACCGCATATGTTCTGACTGAACATCCAGGTACCATGCAATAATTCACCTTTTCGAAAGAAATACAAACGAGGAGTAATTCACTAATGAGTTCGCCAACTAACTAGACATTTTGTGTGAATGTGAAATGAATTTCAAGCTCTGGTGGTTGCTAGCCTTGTAGATGGAAGAGTGATTTCTCTTATATGCAGATATGTGCTTTCTGGATTAGTGGGAGTGGCTTGCGGAGCTGTGCAATGTGGTGCATTGTGGGAGTTGTTGTCTTTCATTCAAATGCGTCCTGAAGTTATTTTTTGTCTTTCCTCGGTCACGAAGGCACCAAATTCAACATTTATTTTACATTTCGACTGCATATATGACCCACTTTAAATAAAAAACAATGTTCAAATGGGTGGAATGCCCCTTTAACATACTAGCCAACACCTAACTCCTGACTTGACTGAGAATCTGTATTAAGGTTTTTCATTATATCTTCACATTTCAATCCCTTAATATCTAGAACTCTCTCTGCTGCCTTTACTATTATTTGTAACTTTTCTGTTCTCCTTTCTGTTTGTGCTGTACAATTAATTACCTCCACCATGAATAGCACAAAATTTATCTTGCTTACTATCATTAAATCTTCTGGTACTCTACCTTCATCAATTCTTCCTGTACCTTCATTTCTTTTTCCATACTCCATTCTCTCAGTCTCACTTTGCCTATTTCTATCATTTACTACTTTCACAGCTTCAGCATAGGTTCGATTATTTTTTTACTTTTCCTGTTGTACTTCCACAGCCTTTTTCCTCACCTCACAACCTCCATATGCCGCATTGTGACTACCTCCACAGTTGCAACACTTCAATCCTACTCCTTCTCCGCACTTCCCAAATTCGTGCTCCCCTCGCACACACCTCATTTTAGACTTACACACTGACGCAGTACGTCCATATCGCTGACAATTATAACACCTCAAAGGAGGGGCTATATACTTCCTAATCGGATAACTAATATAACCCATCTTAATCCGATCTGGCACTTCTTTTCCTTCCAATTTTAGACGTACTGACAAACTATCCATTCTTCTACCTTCTCTGTTCATTTGTAATCGGACTGCATCTATGACCTTTGCCCCCTCTAGATTATTTTTTAATTCCTCCATAGTAACTCCAAACGGATTTCCATTTATTACTCCATACACCCATGACTCCTGTCCTACAATCTTGTAATTCATTACCATCTGTTTCCCAGCTGTCTTTATTTTTATGGCTTTATTTTTTTGCTCTTCATTCCTACATGCTATCATTAAAGCTCCATCTTGTAGAACTTTTGCGAAAGCTATCTCTCCTACCAGCTTTTTCAGTTCATATGTCAACGTCAACGGATTAACTCCTGAAACTCCTATGTCATGGTGTGAAGTGAAGTGGAACTATTGTTGCCCAATGTTGTTTCCCTGTGGGAGCGATTTTGACGTAACACCAGGCCGGTTCCGGGTCCTTCTGTGAGATTGGGCCGCGAGAGAAACATGTATTCGCGAGGGGGATTATAAAAGCACTTGTTGGTGTGGAGAGAGGGGATCACACAGAGCGGGGAGAGACTGCATGTTAGAAAGAAGGAGCCTTAAATCAGCGGTTTGATGGATCTGGATTATAAAGGGAGATAACACTAACAGAGGAAGAGGGGCAGCGGATCTATGTCACTTCGTCAAACAGTTAAGTGTCATCTGTAATTCTTACTAGGAAACCTAATGCCTTCAGTACCCGCTGTATATCACAGTTTGGTGAAACTGCCCCGGAGTTTAGTGAAATCTGGTTTGAAGCCTCTAATGCCAGTTGTGTTCATAGTACACTTCCCACACAGTTTTGGATGTACAGTTTCGTCAATTGAGAGGAGGGAGTCGGCTCGGACCGCGAGTGGAGACCTTATTCACTATGAGTTGTTGTGAGTTGCAGTGCTTAGTGTGAAGTGAATACGTGTGACCATTTGAAGTGATTGATGCATGCACATGTGTGGACATTATAGGTGTGGGTCTGCCCGTGTTCCCAGTTGGCATACTCGTTGGTCTCGAGTGCCGAATTGAAATTAACTATCTGCTGTGTGTAGAGTGTATGCTGTACAGGATTGCAGTTCCATCCTGTCTGATTTGAAGAGGATTTATTGAATATTCATGCATTGCTGTTCGACTCCTTGACTCGAAGAGGAAGCATCATCTGTCTATTGAACTGTTCACACTGAAGAGGATTCCTGGCGTGAGTACTTGATTACTGTTTGATTTGAAGAGGATTTGTTGAATATTCATGCATTGCTGTTCGACTTCCTGACTCGAAGAGGAAGCATCATCCGTCTATTGAACTGTTCATAAGGAAGAGGATCCCTGGCGTGAGTACCTGATTACCTGTTTGATTTGAAGAGGACTTGTTGAATATTCATGCATTGCTGTTCGACTTCCTGACTCAAAGAGGAAGCATCATCCGTCTATTGAACTGTTCACACTGAAGAGGATCCCTGGCGTGAGTACCTGATTACTGTCTGACTTAAAGAGGATTTGTTGCACACCCATACACTGTTTGATTCCCTGGCAAGATTTGCTACCAGGCGACTGAGCTGTTTCTGTTGGTAAGGGCCCTCGGCTCGGCGATCTCCCCGCTGGCTGTCCGAAGTGTTCGCTCCATTACTTACCTCTGGCTGTCTGAATGGGAATTGCTGTGTGAACTCCATACCAGTGTCTGTTCCATCACTTACCTCCGTCTGCCTGAAGAGAAACTGCTGTGTGAATTCATTACCAGTGTTTGCTCCATTACTTACCTCTGGTTGTCCAAAGGGGAATCGCTGTGTGAACTCCATACCAGTGTCTGTTCCATCACTCACCTCTGGCTGTCCGACGAGGAACCGTTGTGTGAACCCTGTATCAGTGTCTGCACCATTACTTACCTCCGTCTGCCCGAAGAGAAACCGCTGTGTGAATTCCTTACCAGTGTTTGCTCCATTGCTTACTGCTTATTATTTGTCCATCCTACCTCCATATCATCCTCCTCTTCACCTGTATCTTCCATTCTTAGAGTCTCTGATCCATTCCCAGTTTGATTTCCTCGATCCCTCTTATTCATATTTTTTTACTTATTTGAATTGGCCGCCATGCACCGCCACTCCGAATATCAACCGACCGCGTCACTCCCTCTCACGTATCTGATCCATTTTTGCGACACAACTGTCGCGTGGTGTCGTCCTGACCAACAATTGTCTCTTAATATTTTTTAGATCAAGCATTGGAACAATTTTTATGGAGCAGAACAAGCACCAACAGAGAAACAAGCCCATCATTCAGTAGTAAGTATCCACTGCAGTATATAAAAAAAAAAAAAAAAATCTCTTTTTTTCTCCCTTGTGCCATCCCAGATGTATATCTGACTTTCTTTCCACAGAGATTTTTTGAAAAATGATCCATTTATTGTAAGCCAATATAATGCAAGTGCATGCTCCAGAAACTACATACAGCCTACAAACAGCCTGCTGTGTTCACACAGGAAGTTTTCTGCACTTATCATATGAGCTTTACAATGCTCTTGGATTATTGTCAGGATGTGTTTGGACTTTTTTGACCTTCAGCATTTTGTTGTCTATTCACTTGCATTATTCGACACACTGTAAACCCAAATGCTCAAAATAATTAAAATTGAGTAGCATAAACTTAATTTTCTGAAACAGTTCTACTAACCTAAACATTTTGAGTTTATGTGACTTTTTTATAGTTTTGAGTGAGTTAAACTGATTATTTTTAATTAACTTAAACAATTTGCTTATTAAGTAAGTGCCACTTAGGTGTATAATTTAACTGTACTTATTTCTTGTTGTTTCAACATTGTGTGTGTGCTTGCATGTGTGTGTGTTTGTGTGTGTAACAAATTGTTTGATATTTTTAATTAAATTATATGTATTTAAATAAGTTAATATAAAAAAAAAAAACTTAATTTTCCTAATAATGGTTGGGTCTTCTTAGATTCAGCTGTAAAAGATTTTAGCAAGAAAAAATATTCAATTCACTCTAAGCACTAATTGTACATATATTTACAGCTGGTTTAATGTGAGCACAAAGAATATTAAGGAATCACTGCTTAAGATAATAACGTAAGCAATTAAAAATGTTTGATTAAAAAGTTACGACTCGGTTGACGTAAGGATCATCATTTTATTGGCTTGAGAGGCTCACGTGCCCCAAGGTCAACGTGAGACTTGCGACGTTGTGGGAACGCGCAACACGAACACGTGGATAGTTTTTAAGTTAGGTTGGCGCCACAAGTGACTGCAGTGAGGAGAATGTAAGCTTCAAGCTGTCGGCAGTTATCAGCAACTTCGGTGTCACGGTAAGTGTTAAATGTGTTTTTAAACAGGGGTTTATCTAGTGAACAGTTGCAGCAGTTTAATCAAGACAAAACTTTAAACAGCGTTCGTCAGTTACGTATATTACATTCAAAAGTCATGGATGTCTAGCAAGGAATAACTGATGAAATAGGCCTAATAAAAACAATGAACGACGAAGCATATGTTACACATCATCTAACTTTTATCATTTTTTAAACGGACCATAGTCTTTAATTCTGCGTGTACTAGAGATGCGCGGATGGGCTATTATTTCATCCGCAACCGCATCACAAAACTCATCATCCGTCCGCCATCCATCTGCACCACGTTTTTGACCATTTTTCAAAACCGCACCCGCCCGCCATCCACTGAATGTATACATATATTTTTCATTTGATTGGTTCAACCGCCCGCCACCCGTCCGAATTTAATTAAAATATTATTTTTCGTCACGTCATCCGCCCAATCCGCGGTTTATCCGTGGAGTCCGCGGCTGTAACCGCCAACCGCGCATCTCTAGCGTGTACGATTTAGCCTAACGTTACTGCTACATGTGTTTTAAAGACATTAACGTTAGGCGCTGAGATTAGATTATGTCCATGCGTGACACGCAATTAAAAAAACATCCATTGCTTATTTTGGCTGGTGTGCACAAAACTAGATAGGCTAACTAATATACTTTTCCCAATGTGTTGGCGTGCCAAACTGCCAATGATACGCAAACTAGGGAACTGGAGTCTATTCCCGGCTCTATACTTTTTGCAAAATATAGAGCCGTTATGTGTTAAAGTATTGACTTATGACGTCTGTTTCTAAATATAAAACAGCGCTGAGATGTCTACCCAGGTAGCAAACAGACGTTGGCCCAACGTTGGCCCGACGTCTGTTGTTGTGTTGGGCCAACGTTGGGTGCTGACGTTGGCCCAACGTAATTTTGTCCGTTGGGCCAACGTTGGGCCAACCATGTTATTGGACGGCCAGCAGACCTTCTGCCAACCTAAAAATACCTTGCCAACCTAAAAATACCTTACCAACCTTGTGCCAACTTAAAAACCACTAAAACAACATTGGGCCAACGTTGGGCCAACCATGTCATTGGACAGCCAGCAGACCTTCTGCCAACCTAAAAATACCTTACCAACCTTCTGCCAACTTAAAAACCACTAAAACAACATTAGGCCAACCATGTCATTGGACAGCCAGCAGACCTTCTAACAAATTAAAAAATATAGCCTATTTTAACCATCTGCCAACTTCATAAATAGTAAATCTGCAAACTTATAAATAAATAGGCTTTACCTACCTTACACAAAAATGTTAGATTGTGACATGGCCTATTCATTGTTGAATTGCATTAAGAGACGGCACAACAGACAAACTGAATTGGTTATAGAACCTATTTATTGGTAACAAAATGAACTTACTTATTGCAGTTTAATGCAGTTAACAACGTGTTGTGGTGCTGTTGTTGGAAAAACTACAGCAGTTAATAGATAAATAACACTCAGAAAACAAAAATGTTAAAACATCTCCACAGTCCATTATATAGACATTATATACAGATACATTCTGCAGATTTTCATTCTGGATTTGCAACGATGAGTCGATCGACAAAAAAGTAGAAACAAACTACACAAAGGCAGCGGAAAAAATGCAAAGAAAAGTAAAACAAAGTCAAAGAAATCAACAAGGAACCAAAAAGTGACAAAAAAAGGAGGCAAAGAAAATGCGGAAGAAGGCCAAAAAAAAACCCAGCTGAAAACTGAGAAAATGTGCAGATTCTCTTCCGTATTCTGCAGAGTTTTTTTGCAGATTTGAAGCGAATTAGAGATTGTGTGTGGCTCTGATGATGAAGACAGAGCGGAGGAGGAGAAGTAGCAGCATATACTCCTGTAAAAAACAAACATACAAACAACTTTTTAGAACATTTAAGATGTGTTAAAAATTTAAAAGTTTTCTGCAAGAAATTTTCATCATGTTTGGGTAGCAAATTTTTTATACATCTTAATGCAGTGTATGCCTAGTAAAGATGAAATACACCTCTGTTTAGTGGTGGGGGTTAGACAGAGGAAGAAAAAACAATCATTGGAAGACACTTACATTCACTTTCACAGCTGCTGGAATCTGCTTGAGGCATCTGCTTTTCTGTGTTAAAGGGGTCATATAATGGTACATGCACTTTTACAAGTTGGTTGTACTGAAATGTGTGTTGGCAGTGCCTGTACACAACCATCATAAAATTATAAAAATCCATCCAGTGTTTTTTTTTTTTTTATCTTCTTATATGTTTTCCCATCTCAAATCAAGCCGTCACAAGGTCGGACGCCCCTCCCACGATTGTTGATTGACAGCAGCGTTTCAACACAGACCCGACCTCGCTCGTGAGCGAGCTGTCTGTCATCATAGTCCGCGCGTCATTGTTGATACTGGAGCACTGTCTATGAGCAGAATGGCTTCTAAGCGATTGTGGTGTTCTGTTCTTGGGTGTAATAAGGAACACAGCATCATTTTGATGTTCCTAAATCCGTACAGCTGAAGACGCAGTGGCTGAGTTTTGTTTTCAAAGGGAATATTCCCCACGATCAACGTCAATGCTGTCATGTTTGCGCGAATCATTTCACACACCAGAGACTGCTTTACAAACGAGGGTCAGTGACGTTATAAAGCTGGTTTTGCTAAGAAGCTGATCCTGAAAAAAGGATCGGTACCAACTATTCGTGTTCCTGCTGCACCTCCAGAAGAAGAAGTGAGTGTAACGTTTTATTAACCTTTATATTAATCTTTATATTAATCTTTGCAAATTGCTTGCACGCTTCACAATGAATGTGGCTGTTTACACTCAGGGTACATTACGGCATGTTTTCTATGTACGACGTTCTCAATATAATTCATAATCCCACGTTTATAATGAACAACGCGTTATGGTTATTGTGTTATTATTAAAAACGGTGTACACGCAGAACAGAGGGGCGGGGTCAGCAAAGCTCATTATCATTTAAAGACACATGCACTTAAACGGCGTGCTGAAAACAGCTGTTGTTGACCAGGTAAAATTAGTGTTTTCTTACAATACTAATGAGAATTTTTAATTAAAGTATATTACAAACTTTTAATTTAGACCCTAAAGAATCATATTAGCTTGTACAAAAATGGCATTATATGACCCCTTTAAAGAAAAAATATAGTAATTATCAAAATGTAAATTACTTAAAACTTATATATGAATATATATATAATAATTAATAACATATTTGATCAGCCTTAACCCTAAAGGGCTTGTGTACCTTTTTCTGTTGCTCTTTTTTTTCTTCCTCCATTTCTGTCTCCACTATACTTCAGCCAGGTTTTTATTTTTTCCTCGGCTTCCACCACTTTTGTTCCTTGTTTTTTGGCTGCATCTGTCAGCATGAAATTAAAGAAAATTAAACAGAGAAAGGGTTAGCAGACAGATCATATCTGAGGTGTATTTTGTTGAGTTCTGTATGATTAGTGGATTAATTGGCATTCTTTCTTTGACTTGCATTGTATTTCATTCAATGACACATTATGTGAGACTGTAAGGGGTTGTTTCCTCTTTTGCCATTTCAAAGTTATGTATAAGGTTTGAATGTTTGAATGTTTTTTAAAACATATCACCTATGACAACTTTTGCTAGTAAGAGTGTAGAAAATGGGCTCTTCTGTCCTCTCCCTTGCCAATTAAAATTGTTGGCCAACTCATTGGTTATTATTTCCCTCATGATTCTGTGGACAATGTCTTTGGCAGATGTTCCACCCAAGCTGGTAAGATATCTTGTCTATGAAAAAAAATCATGTGTTAAGCAGCAGTAAATCAGGTCTAGATCTCTACATATGTTAGTATTCTTTTAAGTGAAGTAACAGAACATCATTAGAATTTACCAGAGAACGTTGTGTGTCTCTGTTTGACAGCCTATCCTCCAGATCTTTTATGCCTGTCATGCTCCTTAATGGAAACTGAAACTCCTCATTTACAACTTCAGCTGCATTCTCTCTTCGCATAATGGCCTGAAGGAGGAGCGTATTCTGCCTGACTTGACCCTTTATCTCTTCCAGCATCTGGTAGAGCCGGAGTTCTCTTTCTGAATCAGACAAACATACGATGAAACATTATAACTACACAGAATTGAACATATAAAGAGAGAGAGACTGCATCTCTTCTTTTGTTGTCTTTATCATAACATAACTTTTCCAGCCTTTTGTTGAATCCATCCAAGCTTTTATTTGAGACGTGTTGCTGGCATTAAATTCAAAATGTGCTTACATTTACCATAAAATAGTCAAATTTGACATTTTCAACATTTGATATGTTGTCCATGTCCTTTTTTCAGCTAAATATGATTTTCCAAGATTTGGAATTTTGTTTTTATTTTGGTTGTAAATCAAATAATTTTTTTATTGTGGTTGTAAATCAAAGCACATTGATATTAAGGCTAATTGTTAAAAGCAGGGCTTAAAAGGTGTATCATTTGAAAATAGTACAACTTAGCCAGGCGAAGATGGTTTTATTCTCCTTTTTAGTTAAATACATTTTATTTTGTTCCTTGAACAGTTTCTAATCCATGTTAGAGACTAAAAAGGTAATTACTAAAAACTCCTTAAAAAAAAAAAAAAAAACTATTGTAAAAGGTTTGGAATAATTCTACGTACCATCTTGTCTTGGTTCAGGGACTGTCACAGCAGGTGCTGATGGTGCAAATGGTGGTATGGCTGGCAAGTTCAGGCTTTTGGCTCCATTACTGCAGAATTTTTATTTTTTTGGTCTTTCCATTGTCTCTGCATATGGAACTGTAAGAAACAGAATAAGTACAATGTACAATACATTGCCAAACATCACAACATTTACTTCCATCCAGAGCTGCGATCTTATACAACAGGAAAGTGACCAATGTTCAAAAGTTCCTTTCAACATATCGTCCCCTTGAAATGAAATATAGTTTACTACAACTCAATTTTGACAGAAATGTCAGATATAACCTTGTACTGTGATTTCCTAACTATTAGCCGCAGTTTATACATTTATTTGCTCAATTTCTTCAGGTTAATACACGAGAGCAGTTAATATGATATTAATGTTTTTTTTTAACTTGCATAAAACACTCTCCTGTGGCTTATACACAGGAAATTACTTTAATTAATTCTAAGGGGACCATATTCCCAAGTCTTGGATTTAAGGAATCTGTGGTGACCAGATATGTTGGGAAATGATGCAATGACCACTGTATGTTTTGGTCTGTAGTGTACCTGTGTGGAGCCAGCTTGTTGAGGCCTGCACTGGAGGTCTTCCTGAGGCTGTATCAGATGTAAATCCATTTACATATTTTGATGATGGTCTGTTGGACACATTAAGTGTAATCAATTTTTTAAAAGCGCAGTGCAAATAAGCAGTAGGCTATAAAAGGAGAACAGAGAACAGAGGAAACATACACTCTTTTCCGTACACTGTCCTCATCAGTAGACTCCAAACTGTTGCCTTTACAAAACTTCACCAGCTTTCTTCTGGCTTTTTCATAGGAATCTAAACATAGAAACAAACATCATCACTAAGCCTATTATCTGAACATTTGAAAATAACTACTTGGCATAACTCACAAGGAGCATCTTTTAATTTTTGAATAGTTATTTCTCTATATTTCTCAATAATAATGAATTCCTCAAAGACTTACCATACTCAGCCACCCATTCAGTTATATATTCGTCCCATTCTTCATCAGGAGTTTCATTTTTTTCAACCGCTTTTCTACATTTTGTACCGTTATATGGGGGCCAAAAGGAAATTTTTTTGTCGATGCTCAGCCAGTCACTTGGTATCACCTCTGTCTCATTCTTTTCAGTAAAAACAACTATAGAATACATCTATAAAAAACAAAAAAACAATATATCTAGTGTTAAAAACTATATACATTTATTGAAGCTCTATTAATTACCCAGTGGAAATCTATCTAAACTAAAATATTTCCTAGTCTTATTATTACTATTCTTTTATGATACATTTGTCAGATGCCGGGGGGGAATCAAGCAGTATGCAGTAAAGGATATGCCACAAACCCATCCTTATACTGTAAAAGAAGGACTTTTGAAACAGTCTGTGTAGGAACAATAGTCAATGACTGCCCGGGTTGTTTCACAAAGGATATATCAAGACTTGATGAATCAATGGGATAGGTGAAAAAAGATGACTTGTTTTGGAATTTAAGACAGACTAGATGCGATGCTTCCTTGTCTTTTAAAATGTTTTTCACAATATAAATATCTCCATTGAACAGAATATAATTGTCTCCCTCTGATAAACTAATTAAAGTTCCACCATTTACATATTTCTTATACTGTGTAAACTGAGATGTCACATTGTATGGAAAAGGCCCATTCTTATGTTCCTGGTAAAAACCATCCTTGCACACCCTTATTTTAGTTCTGACACTTGCTTTTTCTGACAATCTCCTGATGATCTGTTGAAGGGGCTGGGTAGGGGTCCTTATCAATTTTTTTAATGTGTAGAGGAAGTTCTCAAATGGGAAAGCTGCGAAATTATGCAGCACACCAAACTGCCTTGCATCATTGGCAAGATGTGTCAGCCCGTGTATGTTATACACAACGTAATTACCATAAACAGATTGAAAATGCTCGACAAATGTGATCAGTAACTTTTCAGCAAAATCACAGTACTGGAGACACAGTGAGGGGCAGCATAATATTCGAATGGCTACATGCAGAAGCATAAAATTGTGGTATAGAGCATTCGGCAGATGGTCTTTCAGTGCTACTGGACCAGTGTACAGGAGAAAAGTTCTGAACTCTGTTGCTTTCCACCTATCTACCTCAACAAGGGATCTCCCTTTCCGTGCAAACTCTCTGGGGAGTCTCATGGCAAAGGACATAAGCACTGCAGAAATTAGGCCTATCTGATGAGCACCTAAACGAGTTGGAAGTGGTCCCCTCATCCAAAACCCTATCAACTTTCTCACAACGCCAAGAAAAACCAGGTGCATAACATCTAATGGAAATTGGGAGACCATACCAATTCCAACCCTTGTCAACACACTGGTCCCTTTATGGTGAAACTCATCGTCTTTATTATTAAAAGACGTATCTGTCCGTAAAGGTGAATCGACTTCAGGAAAAGTCATGCGATTTTCCGCCCATGTTCCCTCCTGTGTGCATTTTTCACAGCCGTGGTATGCATTGTGGGCTTTAATGTTTTTTACGAAAGCCCTCGCACTTGCATCGCAAACAAAATTTGAAATTTTTATATCTACACATTTGCCAATTACATCCACACCCTCTAATTTAAGCTTTCCATATTCATTCACAAATGATTCTAGGAACAGATTGACATTCTCTGGTTTTTTAGATCCAAGATATAAAGCAATGACGAATGGTTGTTTTGTTTTGTCTTCCTCTACCAAGCCTAGAATGGGCCAGAACTGCTTATTGCTGCTTTTGAACAAAGGTAGTCCATCAATATTCACTTGTAAATGAATGGCCTGTGGGAGAGGGTCTATCTGGTTTAACACATGCCTAATGCCTTTCTCAATTCCAAAATAATGCATGGTGCCACCAGCAATCTGCTGGACCTCATAATTAGTTGGAGTGCCTAAAAGAGTGCGGGCATCCTTTGGGAGATATGGATGATATTTTCTCAGGATGCCCAACAGCCCATTTAGATGGCATTGTGGAATTTGGCTGTCTATTGCCCAACCTCTGAGCTCCTCCCCAAGACACTCTGCAGACTCAACAAATTCATCATCACTTGAGTCTGTTTCTGTCAGAGCATCTGACCAAAATCCATCAATCACGTTATCGTCAACATTAAACTCAGTCTCTAACTCGTCTGATTCATAGGACATGGGCCAATCAGATGCAGCATCTGACCACACATCATCAGCTGGGGCGTTTTTTTCCAGGCATATGTTTACATCGGCTGCGTCAGATTCAGCATTGACGTAAACCTCACTAACGTTAAGGATATTGTAAGCCCTCCGCTTTGCCTGACGTTTAAGTGTTCTGTCTGAATAAATGTTGTTTGCAGACATAGTTAGTATGCTGCCAAACAAATAACTAACGTTAATTACAGTTACTACATCTGATTTCGATTCTGTTTAATCTAGACTACGAAAGCTACAATGCTAGCTAGCTAACGTTAACTGTTGTTAGAATCTAGCAGGCTAACGGTAAGTTAGATGCTAGCTGTCGTTACATTGAATGTAAATTATGCTGGCTAAATTATAAGGCTACATTTACATCTGATAGCTAACGTGAAGCCATAACAATGCCTTACAAGATAACAGATTGATTATATATTAAAACAATATATTGAATCGAGCAGTTTACCTTGGACTGGCTGGATTAATGACTGAAGTGACGTCTAGAAGAAGGCTAACGGTTAGAAGATAACGGTAATTCTAAATCACGAGAATGAGCTCGCACCTCAGCTCTTCTGACGTGAGTGCGCGCGCGCGGCCGGCGCTCTCTGCTCGTAGATTAAATTATTCGTAAATTAGTATTATTTTTTTTATTTTACTTTTACTTTACAGTAGCGATGAATACTCTATTTTTTCATAAAATATCCTATTTATATTAGCCCATTTCCATTACGTGGACGCATCTGATGAGTTTTATCGAGTTGATGTCAGCGCGCGCTGTAGGCATATTCATATTTTGCCGCTATGTGGAAAAAATCCAGCAAAATGCACCGGCGCGTTTGTCGACCCCAGAGGATTAACTTTAGCCTAACCATAAATTGTGATGATATATATGATCACTCACCTCAAGACGCCGCGGCGGTGGTGGAGTCCATGCAGGAGGAGCAGCGTTTGGCACTGCGTCGCTTCTCAGCGCGAGCTGTGTGGAGAAGCCCATTTCCACCTCTATTGCGTTGGAGAAGCAGTCCCGCGTAAAACTCAGGTTGCACACTTGAGCTCCACTGACGCCTAATTTCCTAGTCTGAAAGCTATGCCGTCCAGCAGTGCTGTTGCAACCAGCAACACTACACCTACGTACCCTCCTGACCACTGTACTAAATACAGATTAATCTACGCTAACTTGAAGCTATCCTAACTGATGCAATACTATGCGTGGTAGCCTATTTTTTTACAGTCTATGGTGGTACTAGCTCGTACCAAGGGAGGGCGTGGTGAGCTGGAACCAGCTAACGTCACTTTTTAGTACCGCTTACGTCACGCAGCACCGTGTACCAAAACGTAAATTATAGTTCGCCTCAAAGTTTTTAATTTGTGTATTTATTTAATTTGTATTATTTCTTCCCCAAGCTCATAAAATAAATTTCGGTCGCACATATATTGACAGGGTCGGTCGGAAACCGGAACCAAACAAAACATTTTTTTTATGCCTAAGGGAAAATTGATTTAAGACCAGATGTAACGTTTACAGCAGACTGTGTGTCACAGCACTTTATGAAAGATCCTGGACTTTACACATTCAATTATGCATATTATATTTTGCACATTATGCAATGGTTTGCACATATTTTGTCTTGGTTTTGTATGTTATTACTTATACTGCATTTATACAGTAAACTTGTTTAGCATAAACTTTAATAATAAATAAAGTACTTTTTAGGAGAGATTGAACCTGTTAACTAATTTTACCCACTTATGCTACATATTCAGTTTAACGCAACATGTGAATGTAGAGGTAACGTTATCCATTTTTACTTTATGTAACCATCTTTTGTCATACGATGTCCTGTCTTTTTTTTATTTTTTATTTTTTTAATCTTTAATAAATACATTGTTCTGATTTCACACATTTGATGCATTGTATTGCTTGGAAACAACGTCATAAAAAGGAGCCAGACACTCTTTTCCCCATGTTTACTCGGAAGAATGGTAAAACATGAAATGCTGCATGCATATATTTGAGGGAAGTGGTGGGCCATTGCAGCTGACCACACCAACGTTGGCCCAACGTTGTATTTCTGTCAGATAGATTGGGCCAACGTAACCAACCAATATTGACGTTGGCCCAACGTCTGTTTGCTACCTGGGTATATGAAGAGGTCCACATTTATAATTTTCCTGCTTAATCTTTAAACAGCCTTGTCTATTATATAGTACTCCCCTCTATGTTCGGTGTAACATTAACATACATTTTTCTATCTGTACACATGAAAAAACACATTATAACGAGAACAGTGTTAGTTGTATTCTCTGGTCATGATCATGTAACCTGTTAGTTGACTTGTACTTAATAATTAAACTATTTTGATGGAGCTATACACTTTCTAACATTAATTTTGTTTTTCTTTCAGGTTGTTGGCTACAGTATGATTTGGCAATGTAAGTTGTGCTCAGCTTCTTTTACTGACAGATTGCAATTAGAGAGATATTGCAGAAAAATGGTTGCAATGTGGCAGAATCTGCACTGGATGAAGTTGTAAGTGCTGTAATGGATTCCAATGTTATATTTACTAGTACTTCTAAAGGTGCAGAGTTATCCACATCCAAGCGCAGAAAAGTCTTTTTCGAGCACAACTTTCCGTGTGTAATGCCAGTCGAGTATCAGCTGGAGCTACGTGGACATACCATAATGTATGTTCCTATCCTTCAAATGATTCAGGAGTTGTTTAAAAACACAGAGCTCATGGAACTCTGGCCTGCACTCAAAATGGAATCTGAGGTAATGTAGTAGCACTTTTTCCTGTTGTTTCTTTTTTTGACAACATATACCACATTCAGGGGCTGTTTTCTGCCTTATGGAAGGGTAGTAGATTTACCAGATTCACATAGTTAATATGGCTGTGTTGTCTTTCTGTCTGTCTTTGTTTTAAAATGTAGGTGTATGCAGAGTTCCAACGGATTACAAACCAGAACCTGCACAACACATTCTACTCTGAGCTTGACCGACATCTTCCTAGACTGATGACCCTGTTCAGACAGAAGGCAGGCAGAACCGGGAAGACATCAGATGCTTTGACTGAAATCCTAAAAATCCATGATGCACAGGTACAAATATTGTTATACCTATTTTATAGGTCTAATTCTTAATTAAAAGAGGAACATTGGAAAACATTTGAAAAGTTTGATGATTCAAATGAGCTTTGAATACAACAACTTGTCCACTTTTTGGGTATTTGTCTGATGTTTGTATATCTGATTGTATTGTTTAACATTAAATAAGTTATTTACAATTCTGTTTTTATCGTTATAGGAGTTTCATGACATACACACCAAGCGTGTTACTGTTCTTCATGCCCTTCCTGTGTATCTACGTGAGGACGTCTCAGAGTTTTTCAAGACCTGCATAGTGAGTTTTTTATTATTTAATTTTTTTATCTCACAACCATAAGTAAACGGTTCATATGAATACAGACATACATACACGCTTACCCTTGCTCAGTCTTTCAAATCACATAGTTTGTGTGATTTGAAGCGATTTGTTTTCTTTGACCTCACTGTAAAAAAAAAAAAAAACTTTGGTACTAGATTGCTTTAACCTTTTCACACGTGAGTTTAAAATATTCTATCTTACCCCAAAGGGTGAGAGTTTTTTAGGCGACCGTTATTTTAGAATGTTTCGCATTACTGTTTCCATGGCGACGCGTCATGTGACACACCGCAGCCACAACAGCACTGTAAGACACATGGATCGCTTTTATTTAGTTTTTCCTTTTTTATTATTAATATTCACAAGCATGCTCTCTATATTATGTAAATAAAAATAAATCTGATATTCCGATTTCGAAATATGTGCAAGTAAATATATTTAAAAGTCCAAACACTTTTATTATGACCGCGTTAGTTAATCTATACCGGGTGATGGGCACCGCCATGTTTGTTCGCGCTGAATCCGAGCTGTGGGATTTACAACACTCAAATTCATCCTCTCCTCCCGAAAGCCATTAAATTAAGTCTCTGGTGAGCTGGGAGAAGAGGAGAGTGAACTTTATAGTTACCTACATAATCTGTATATGATATCAATAAAATATGTTGTCAGAATATATTTGTAGGAACATTATTGCCGCTTCCATAGACATAAATGTATGGTTTTGTTAGTACTTGTGTATTTAAATGTCTGAAACCTAAAATAAGCATTATATGGTTGAAAACACAATAGTTGTGATAATATGACAAGCACTCAGTGCGTCCGATCTGGCTCAGCGCCAGCCAAAGCGCCAAAACCGATTTGAATTCAGCAGCTGATGACGTGATGCGGGGAACGTTCGAATCACACCGGTGTGATTGTACGCTTCAGGGATCAGCCAAGACAAATCACAACGGTTTGATCGTACATGCTAAAGGGTTAAACAAAATGAAGCGTTTTTATAGTTTTTTTTTTTTTTTGTATAGTATCAATTTCTTGTTTACTGGTAGCTTAGCTGGGTCCTGTAGAACACTGATCTTCTGTTTAAAATCTTCATATTGTAGTTTGTTCACACAACTTTCTGTCAGTTGGTCTGAAGCAATATTGTTTATTAAATCTCACGACTAACTAAATGCCTTTATCTTTGCACTAAACCTGCTGTAAATATTTTTGACAAAAATCTTAATAAAAAAATCTTTAATACTTTTATATCTTACAGGACACATCTGATGAGCCAGAGCTTTTAGATGTTTCAGTGGCCCTCCTCACAGTTGTCAAAGATAATGACACAAGTCCAGTTCACTTCCAGCCTGTGAAAATCTGTTGTCATTGAAAGCGAGATTGTGGGCAACCTCCCCAGATTTGCTGATGCTTTCCTGGTAATGTTTGGACTGATCTATGCACTACACCTCAGCTATCCCAGGGGACTGACCAACACTTTTGAATTCGTTCAGAAGATTTTACTTGGTCTTGACGATGGTAAACTGTCACCCAAGTTACAGAGTCTCAAAAATGACTTGATGCGCATGTAGAAATGTATCAGTTAAAATTAAATGAACACTGCAGTGTTAAATAAAAGATGGCAAGAATTCATTGTAACTCACTGTAAATTAAACTGTTGAAGTTGTTTGAACTCAAAATATTTGAGGCAACGAGTTACCACAAAAAATTTAAGTTTTGAGGCATACGATTTTGAGTCTTGTGTGTCAAATGTTTTGAGTTATTTGTACTTGTAAAACAAATCACAAAGACTAATAAATATTGAGTTGATGCTACTTAAAAAAAAATGTTTGTGTACTTATTTTTTTTTGTAATGTAAACTTAATACCATTGGAATGGTTAAGGACATTTTTTGAGTCACTATAACTGAAAATATTTAAGTTGATTTAATAACAAGTTTTAATTTAACTGTAATTAAAATGTTTATGTAGCATGTAATCCAAATATTTAACCTTTGAAATATTTTTTTTTAAGTTCATGAACTTAAAAAAATTGAGGCAACGAGTTACATCAATTTTTTTTAGTTCTGCTTACTAATTTGGTTTTACAGTGCACACAAACACAAGAGATGGATAATTTTTCTAAAAGTCTAGTTTATTTTTTCTAAAATTTGTGTTCATCTGAAGAAAGAAAATCATATACCTTTCGGACGGCATAAGGGAGAGTAAATGAGGGGAGAATCCCCTTCCACAAATGCGTTAGCAAAGGGTACATGCGATGGTAAATTAACTGAAGTAATTTTATCTTATAGTAATTTTATTTTATATTTATGGTAATGTGACCCAGGATGGCAAGTCCCAGTGATTCATTTTAAAACTAGATGTGATGGAAGTGTTAAATTTAACAGAATAATTTGAGTTGTTTGTTTGGGTTTGCTATATTACACACATTTTCATCAAACATTTCATATAAAGTTCCATAGGTAAAACTATTAATAGATACGTTAAATGTAACTGTTTGTTACGGCCCTTAGGCCGTGTGTGTATGTATGCCAGGTGTACTGCTGCTTGTCTGTCCTTTGCAGGTCCTGTGTGCACACCTGTCTCCAGTTGGCAATCAATTACTGTGCACACCTGTTGGCAATCAGCAGGAGAGCGGGAGCTTGTAAAAAGGGAAGAGAACTGGCAGACTGATGTTGAGGCGTGTGGAGAGCAGACATCTATACGGCTTACCAGAGCTGGGTGATACTGCAGTGGCGTTCGTGGAGTTCCTGCAGTATAGTGTGTATCAAGTCTGTCCCTTGTGCTGGGGGTTTACTCTCTCGGTGGAGAGAGGGTGGTAAATACTAATGTGTTTGTTTTCCTGTTGTAGTCGTTTTGTAGTTGTAGTTGTTTAATTGTTTTGAGGTTGGCTTTGTTGTATCTGTTGTACCCTTTGGTTAATTAATGGGGCCGGGGCCCCGAAAACCTACCCCCTACAGGGATCTCGTCCCCACCCAGGATTTGCCCCGAAAATAATAAAGGAAAAATAACAACCAAGTGTCCGATGGAAAGACTGCAGAACAGCCTAGCTAGACACTTCTAACTAGCTGGGGAAAAGGTCTTCTCTGGAAAGACTGGACAGTGAAAACCTACACAAAACAATTTCAACACCAATAGAAACGATAACTGCTTACAGCTTTATTCCATACAACCCGAAGTGTTTGGGAAAACATTAATCGCGGACGAGCCCCCAATTTGTTACGAACCTCCAGTGAAAAGTCCAGGGGAGGAGGTTAGTGACAAATAATAAAACCACTTCAGGTTGAAGGAACAAAGGATGGACAATTTGTTACGAACCTCCAGTGAAAGTCCAGGGGAGGAGGAGGTTAGTGACAAATAATAAAACCACTTCGGGTTGAAGGAACAAAGGAGACCGATTGATCAGTAAGTATGATGTTTATTTACAACATTAATTAACCAAAAGGTACAACAGATACAACAAAGCCAACCTCAAAACAATTAAACAACTACAAAACGACTACAACAGGAAAACAAACACATTAGTATTTACCACCCTCTCTCCACCGAGAGAGTAAACCCCCAGCACAAGGGACAGACTTGATACACACTATACTGCAGGAACTCCACGAACGCCACTGCAGTATCACCCAGCTCTGGTAAGCCGTATAGACGTCTGCTCTCCACACGCCTCAACATCAGTCTGCCAGTTCTCTTCCCTTTTTACAAGCTCCCGCTCTCCTGCTGATTGCCAACAGGTGTGCACAGTAATTGATTGCCAACTGGAGACAGGTGTGCACACAGGACCTGCAAAGGACAGACAAGCAGCAGTACACCTGGCATACATACACACACGGCCTAAGGGCCGTAACACTCCCCCCCATAAAATCCAACTAGAGACAAAAACAAAACAAACACTCCCACCTAATCGCAGATAGCGGAAAAATAGGGAAACCTCTCACCCGCGAGACAATGCGTCAGCTATCACATTGTCAGCTCCCTTCTTATGACGGATCTCCAAGTTGTAACCTTGCACCAACAGAGCCCACCTCATCAGGCGTTGGTTGTGGTTATACATTTGGGACAGGAAAACCAGAGGGTTATGATCTGTAAATACAACAACTGGAGAAGGGTTATAACCAACATAGACTTCAAAATGCTGCAAAGCAAGCAGCAATGCGAGGGTCTCTTTCTCTATAGTGGAGTAATTTAGTTGGTGTTTCTTAAACTTGACAGAGAAGTAGCTAACTGGATGACACACATCTCCTTCATCATGCAACAGCACAGCACCAGCGCCGGTGGCACTCGCGTCAACCTCGAGCTTAAAGGGGAGCGAGAAGTTTGGCGCAGCCAGGACAGGGGCACAACAGAGGAGAGATTTCACTGCTTCAAAAGCATGTTGACACTCATCCGTCCACACAAACGGAACAGTGGGACTACACAAACTAGTCAGGGGGGCGACGACTACTGAGAAGTTTTTGCAAAAACACCTGTAATACCCAGCCATACCAAGAAAACGACGGAGCTCACGTCTAGTCGTGGGGGCTGGGTAGGCTACCACAGCAGTAACCTTGGCGTCAACAGGACAGACCTGGCCATGGCCCACCTGCTTACCCAAGTACGTCACAGTGGCCTTTCCAAACTCGCACTTCGCTAGGTTCAGTGTCAGTGACGCTGCCGCTAACCTCTGGAACACCTCGGTCAAAATCGACATGTGGTTAGTCCAATCGTCTGTGTACACTACCACGTCATCTAGGTAGACATTGCAGTTTGATACAGTCCCTAATACTATATGCATCATGCGCTGAAACGTTGCCGGTGCATTTCTCAGCCCGAAGGCCATAACCGTATACTGCATGAAGTGGTCAGGGGTAACAAACGCAGAGATATCAGAGGCCCGAGGGGTTAATGGCACCTGCCAGTACCCCTTCAGCAGATCTAACTTAGTGATATACTCCGCGGGACCAATACTATCAATGCAGTCCTCCATCCTGGGCAAAGGGAACGAGTCTGGGACTGTCACTGCATTTACCTTTCGAAAATCTGTGCAAAAACGTAGTGTACCGTCAGACTTAGGGGTAAGTAAACATGGGGAACTCCACGGGCTACAGCTGGGCCTGGCTAACCCATTTCGTATTAGGTAGTCAACTTCCTCTTTCATCATCTCTCTCTTAGCCAGCGGACAACGATAGGCATGCTGCTTTATTGGGGCCGCTGTCCCAATGTTGATATCGTGACACATTACAGTGGTCTGGGACGGCACATCGCTAAACAGAGAGAGATGAGAAGTTATTAACAACATTACATCATCACGCTGATCTGGGGAGAGGTATGACAAATGTGCCTCTAGATCAGACAAGAGCTCCGAATTGGGCAACCTACCACCCTGGTGACCTTCACCGAGCCCTGCTAACCCATCGTCAGGTTCCGCCCTGTCACAAACCAAGGAAGCAACGTTTTCGCCTGGAGCAGTAGTCTCTGGAGTTTCTTCCTGCTTCCCCTGAGCCACTTCTCTGGAATGATAAGACTTCAACATATTAACGTGACATAAGCGTTTCTTTCTTTTACGGTCAGGTGTGTGAATGATGTAATCAGTTTCCGACACTTTGTTTTCCACCACATAGGGTCCTGAAAAACGAGCAGTAAGGGCAGCGCCGAGCACAGGCAGTAAAACCAACACTTGTTCACCTGGTTTAAATTGCCGCTCAACCGTTTTTCTGTCGAACCGCTGCTTCATGCCTTCTTGTGACAGAGCCAGAGCCTTCTTTGCCAAGGAGGTGGCACGGTGCAACCGCTCCCTGTTCCGGGATACAAAATCCAATACATTAACCTTCGGCAAGGATCTAGACACCAACTGCTCCTTCAATACCTTAAGTGGACCTCGCACGCTATGACCAAACACAAGTTCAGTCGGACTGAACCCCAAAGACTCTTGCTTAGCATTGCGAACAGCAAAAAGCACGTACGGCACACCTTCATCCCAGTCTCTTTCTGTATCATAGCAGAATTTCTTTAACATGGACTTAAGCGTCTGGTGCCAACGCTCAAGCGCACCTTGTGATTCAGGGTGATAAGCACTAGACACGGAATGTGAAATTCCCAGCTCTTGCATCGTCTGACGGAAAATCTTGGACAGGAAATTAGTACCTTGGTCGGTCTGTACAACTTTTGGTAATCCAAAAGTGGTAAAGAATTTAATTAAAGATTTCGTGACAGCGGGAGCGGTGATGTTCCTTAATGGCACAGCTTCCGGAAAACGGGTGGACACGCACATTGCGGTTAACAAAAACTGGTTCCCTAACTTAGTCCTAGGTAAGGGACCAATGCAATCCACAATAACATGCTCGAAGGGTTCTCCAACAGCAGGAATTGGATGCAGCGGGGCAGGAGGCACGACCTGGTTAGGTTTACCAATGATTTGGCATGTACTACAAGTTTTACAATAGCGTGTTACATCTGCCTTAATACCTGGCCAGAAGAAATGCTCGAGCACACGATGGTAAGTTTTGGTGACACCTAGATGACCCGACCACAAATGTTCATGCGCTAACCCTAGCACGTACGGACGCCATCCCACTGGAACTACAACCTGATAAACAATGTCACAACCCTCAGTCAGATCATCTGCCGTCCCACCCCGAGGAACCCACTTACGCATCAACACCCCATCCTCAATAAAAAAACGCTGCTTACTTGAACACCCACTAACATCACACTCAGCTGTCGCAAAACATTTTGCCAGAGTGAGATCACTCTTTTGAGCCTCGACAAGGACTTCACGGGTTAACGGCAATGTTTTCTTAGAGACAGTGACAGGGGGGGTGACACTTACAGGACCCTTTACAGGACCCTTCTCAAGACCGTTCTCTGCCTCTCCACTAGAGGGCAGCTGGTTCTCCCTTAACACAGATGAAAACAGTGAATCCGCGAGATCCACCCCTTGGGCCTGCTTACGAACTTGCGCCCTAGTCAACACACTGGCCGAAAAAACTTCAGGGTGCTTCTGAACCAACTCGTCAGGTTCAGTTTCAGAGATAGGAGTATACACTACCTCTAGGTCCGGATAAACTTTTCCGCCAGCAATGTCATTTCCCATGATAAAATCTACACCATCAACAGGAAAACGAGACCGAACAGCCACGGGAAAGAAACCAGATGCTAGCTTGGACTGCACATGAATGGAATGTAAAGGAGCAGGCACAAAGCTCATCCCGATACCCCGAACTACAGTGCTCACGTCACAGGCAGACTGAGAAGTCAATGGTAGTACACTAGCCAGGATGAATGAGCGTGAGCCACCTGTGTCTCTCAAAACTGTGACCGGACGCTGATCCTCAGGTTTACCTGTGAGGGATACCAGTCCCTTGGAAATAAATGGCCTTAAGCATTCATCAGGTTCTTTCAAAACCAACTGACTACCATAGGGAGATACAGTCTTAATCAACCCAACTCCTTTTGGTGGTTTAAACACTGGAGATTGGGACTTTCGTTTGTACAGAGCACAATCTGCAATAAGATGGTCGGGTTTATGACAAAAAAAACAACGTTTGTCCCCCTGTGCCCCTGAACTAACACGAATGCTCTGAGTGTTACTAGGCTTCTTTCCAGTATCATCATAAGAGAACGAGTACTGTCTGACAGATGTATTCTTGCGTGTCAAAGCGAACTCATCAGCAAGCGTGGCAGCCTGCTGCAGCGTGGTTACATTCTGTTCGTTGAGATAAACGACAATCTTTTCAGACACACAGTTCTTAAACGCTTCCAACAGCATCAGCTCGCGAACTGAGGAGAAATCATCGGCTTTACACGCAGCACACCACCTATCAAACAAAATCCCTTGTTCTCTAGCAAAATTAATGTAAGTCTGGCCTACCCCCTTTCTGAGAGCCCTGAAACGTTGCCTGTACGCCTCTGGCACTAGCTCATACACCTGCAAGATGGCGTTCTTAACTTTTTTATAGGAGAGGCTATCTTGCACAGACAACGATGAGCACGCCTCCTGAGCCTTCCCTGACAGTTTACACTGTAACAGGATGACCCACACATCTTTTGGCCAACTCAGGGCAACAGCAATGCGCTCAAATGCAGTAAAATAGCTCTCAATGTCAGTTTCACGGAAAACAGGAACCAGAGAAATATATTTACTTACATCAAAATTACCAGCAGCGTTAGATCCTGATGACACTGTATCAGCAACAGCGGCTGGAAACTGTGCTGACTGCAACTCCAACTCACGCATTCTTATGGCTGTTTCTGCCTCCAACTTCTTTAGCTCCAACACCCTGGTGGACTCAACTTCTATCTTTTTAAGCTCTAACTCCCTCCTGAACTGGTACTCTCGTTCGCGCTCCTCCTTCTCCAAATGGAGCCGAGCCAAACGAACCTTCAGCCGCGCATCCCCTCCAGAAGTAGAAGAGGACTCCACGGACAATGGATTATACCTCGGCAGAGTGAAATGCTTACCCTCGCCCCGCTTCACACCAGGTGTATCTGTCACATCATGTGGCGTGGCCACTTCCTCTACCACCGGACCAGATTGTTTCGCTGCTGCCCCGGCGGGCAAATCAAATGAACTAACAACACCGCGCTGCACTAACCCATCAGTCACAACTGCCCGCAACTCTGCTTTAACCAGGGAACTAGACGCAGAAAAACCATAATGTTTAGCAATAGCAAACAGGTCAGTTTTCTTACATACACCCAGCCGCTCTAACGTAGGGTTTGCTACAAACTCTTCTAAACTAAACGCAGTCATCCTCACCACAATAGCTACCTGGCTAACACAAACCAACAGTGCAGCAAACAACAAGTGTACGCAGACACGCAACAACAAGGTCACGTAGGTTACACAATAAAGCAATCACACACCAGCTTCCTCAAAGAATAACCACTTCCCCAGGACCTGCCTACCCAAAACTTAGCCTAAACTGTCTTCTGGGGCTTGCCGGGCTCGAGGCAACTTTAAAGGCAAACTTCGGTGGCCGGGGCCCCGAAAACCTACCCCCTACAGGGATCTCGTCCCCACCCAGGATTTGCCCCGAAAATAATAAAGGAAAAATAACAACCAAGTGTCCGATGGAAAGACTGCAGAACAGCCTAGCTAGACACTTCTAACTAGCTGGGGAAAAGGTCTTCTCTGGAAAGACTGGACAGTGAAAACCTACACAAAACAATTTCAACACCAATAGAAACGATAACTGCTTACAGCTTTATTCCATACAACCCGAAGTGTTTGGGAAAACATTAATCGCGGACGAGCCCCCAATTTGTTACGAACCTCCAGTGAAAGTCCAGGGGAGTAGGAGGTTAGTGACAAATAATAAAACCACTTCGGGTTGAAGGAACAAAGGAGACCGATTGATCAGTAAGTATGATGTTTATTTACAACATTAATTAACCAAAAGGTACAACAGATACAACAAAGCCAACCTCAAAACAATTAAACAACTACAACTACAAAACGACTACAACAGGAAAACAAACACATTAGTATTTACCACCCTCTCTCCACCGAGAGAGTAAACCCCCAGCACAAGGGACAGACTTGATACACACTATACTGCAGGAACTCCACTGCAGTATCACCCTGCTCTGGTAAGCCGTATAGACGTCTGCTCTCCACACGCCTCAACATCAGTCTGCCAGTTCTCTTCCCTTTTTACAAGCTCCCGCTCTCCTGCTGATTGCCAACAGGTGTGCACAGTAATTGATTGCCAACTGGAGACAGGTGTGCACACAGGACCTGCAAAGGACAGACAAGCAGCAGTACACCTGGCATACATACACACACGGCCTAAGGGCCGTAACAGTGACCCAGGATGGCAAGTCCCAGTGATTCATTTTAAAACTAGATGTGATGGAAGTGTTAAATTTAACAGAATAATTTGAGTTGTTTGTTTGGGTTTGCTATATTACACACATTTTCATCAAACATTTCATATAAAGTTCCATAGGTAAAACTATTAATAGATACGTTAAATGTAACTACCTGCAGGGTTCAAAGAAAAGACGTCAAGAACACACAAACTTAGGACCTTTACACAACAACGATGTACTAAAAACAGAAAAGTTTTTTCTTTGTACAGATGACAACGTTATTAAAACGATTCCTGTTCGCACAGATCGGCGAAAACGTCTAAATCGCTGTTTTATCCATGCCACAAAGTAACTGGTGATGTCACTCTGTAAAGAAAGACTACGCCTGTGCACATTCGCATTCACACACGCATGCCTATAGACTAAACACATAATACGCATATGCATGCCTTTACCGTTTTCACAGATTCACATTTCAGTAGTTTAGACCGAGATGATTTTAGTTGGAAACTAAGTCGTGTAAACGGCCCCTTACTAAGCATATATTAAAAAACCCAGGGCAAAGGGATGCTCACTTTTGATTGGAATTTGCCCACTGTCATGCAGATTTTAGCTCAAACCCTAATTAAACTGACCTGAACCAGCTAATCAAGATCCCCAGGATAACCAGAAACAGTTTGGAGCTACACTCTGCAGGACACTGGCCCTCCAGGAGTTTGGCACACATGAACTGAAGGGATAGTTCACAGTCAGGCAAACAAGAAAATTCTCCCAAATAATTTACTCACCCTCATGTTGTTCCAAACCTTTATGCATTTTTTGGTTGCCAACATTCTTCAAAAATATTTAGACATGATGGTGAGTAAATGATGACAGAATTTTCATTTTTGGGTGAACTATATCAAGTACTTTAATAATCTCACACAATGAGAATATACCTTTTTTTTAGGCGTTTACCTTGCAATGATACCTCTGGAAAAGAATGTCCATTGTTGTGAATCTACATGTTCCTTCTTTTGGTGATGCACATTTTTCAATCAGACATTAGTTTTAGATACCAGACAAATCAGAAGACAAACAGACAATTTAAATAAAAATGCATTAAGCTTGTTTAAAGGAAATAAAAATAATTGAAATCATTTTGTGAGAATCATAGTGTGTCCTTTTTTTTTCTTCTTCCCAGATGCACCAATCTGATTACTGGCCGTTTGCTGGATTGCTGTTTATTTGCTGTATCTGTCACTTCTGGTACACTTTTGTTGTATGTTTTGATTTAACTTATTAATAAACTTGTATAGTAAGTATTCTGAATGTAAAGACCATATAATATTTAATATCAGAACTATGTGACCCTCAGGGGTCTGAATAATTCCATTTTATTTAGATTACAAGTTTACATTGTTCAAATACTATTAAATTATATGTAAACACAAGTGCTGCAAATTAAAGTTTGAGATGATTTTAATCAGTTTTATACAGTTTTCTCAGTAGAACTTTAGTGCCATAACTTTATTAAAGGTGTTTGGTCATTATAATATTGGAAAAAATCCATAAAATAAAAGTTTTACACTGTAAAAAATAAATCTTAAAAAAACGATCAAATGACTGGCAGCTACGGCTGCCAAACAAAAACCGTAAAATTAAGGTAAAATATCTTAATTCAAACAAGGAAAAACCTGTAAAATAACAGTTTTTTCTAAAACTTTTAATGAAAAATTCTGTAAAATTATAGTTTTTGCACTTTATTGGAATTAAGATATTTTACTTTAATTTTACAGTAAGTGGTTGGCAACTTTGCTGCCAGACTTTTTACCGTTATTTTACGATTTTTCTTCTTTTTTTTTTTACAGTGTAGCAGGATTTCAACACTCATTTGATCAGATGAGCGGAAGTTACCAACCAGAGGAGGAGCTGATAGTGTTTAAAGGAAGAGCTGTAACTATATATAATGAAGAGAAAGACTGACAGAAACACAAAATGGCTGATAAGTGTGATCTGTGTCTGCTGGGACTGATCATTCTCTCTTCACTTCTCACAGGTAAAGAAATCTGTATTTTCTCTAAAGACATTGTAGGATTGAAAATAAGACGTTTGCTTTTGTCACCGCTAGGGCCGAGAACTACCACCACTCCAGAGGAGCTACACCAAAGTACACCAACAAGGCAAGACAACGACGTGATATAAAAGCTTGGTTCTCTTTATTGAATGTAAGGACCGAGGTCCAGGACCTTCCAATGAAGAGCAGCAGACAACAGTATGTGGTGGGCAGAGAGCAATGACCGTCAGATAAGGCGCAGCAGACGACAGTAGGTGGTGGGCAGGACACAAGGGACTACAGGTAGATAGCGGCAGACAGTGGGCTTTCTCTTTTCACAGGACAGCATCAGATAACTGAGTGTCACCTTTCTTTCACTGGGCAGCAGCAATGGCAGAATGCAGCGGCGGATAACAGGATCTCTCTGTTCCCAGAACAGCAATGGTGAGTACAGAGTCCAGCAGTTAATAACTGAGTCTTCTCTTACCACAGGACAGCAATGGCAAAATGCAGCGGCGGATAACAGGATCTCTCTGTTCATAGAACAGCAATAGTGAGTACAGAATCCAGTAGTTAATAACTGAGTCTTCTCTTACCACAGGACAGCAATGGCAGAATACAGATCTTCACAATGACACACAGAGCTGAACTTCTCCTTTCTTTACCACAGCGGCATGAACTGGGACACCTATACAAAGCTTTACCCACAGCAGTTCAAATTATTTCCTGATGCCCCACCGGGCTAGACGATCCCCGACAAAGATTTGAGAGTGCTGGTAACGTTTAATTCTCCCATACTCGTGCATGCATCAAACCACTGTAAATCTTCACACGTGCTCACTTCAATCTTCAGACACTGCAATGACACACCACTTCACAGTGAAAAGTATACCTTCACTCCATCTCGTCGGGGCCGGCCAAACCACCTTCGTGATCTTCAAAAAGGGGACATCAGGTTGCACGAACGATCCAAAGATCTCTTTTCTATCAAAATCTTTTTAAGGTTTGGAGTTGTTTTAATGTGAAGTCTGAAAATACAAACTCCTTAATCCATAATCAATATTTATGACTATTTTCTAATAAGAAACACAATCTAAATTTGTTTATCATTTGAAACTGGAGTCAGATTGAGCATAGAGCTAAAGTAATATTGAAACTAAATTCCAATAAATTAAGTGAACTTCACTTTAGTGCTGAAAAGACAAACACGCATTATTCCTATAGATAGATAGATAGATAGATAGATAGATAGATAGATAGATAGAGTGTGTATGCGAAATATAGTGGCGGATCTGATCTATTTTCTCATGGCTGGAGAGAGTAAAGCAGAACATTATAATCCATGTGTAGAAACTCTTCCTGAAGACATTTAATATCTGCTTTACAGACGCTAATGAAGTGTTTGCAAATACTTTCTGTTTCACCAAACTGGAGCAGATGTTAAATCATTTCAAAATACCTTATCTACAAGTGAGTCATGGATAATAGAAACCTTTTCAGTAACAAAACAATTGTTTCACTAATTTGAGACAGTATGATCCACAGTATATGCACTTCTCATGTTTCACACACACTTAAAGCAACACTTTAGTAGCTCCTCCTTTAAACACTTTAGTGTCACTATAACAACTCTAGCAGGATTTCAACACTCATTCGATAAGATGAGACAAAGTTACCAACCAGAGGAGGAGCTGATAGTGTTTAAAGGAGGAGCTGTAACTATATATAATGAAGAGAAAGAGCTGTAACTATAATGAAGAGAAAGACTGACAGAAACACAAAATGTTTGATAAGTGTGATCTGTGTCTGCTGGGACTGATCATTCTCTCTTCACTTCTCACAGGTAAAGAAATCTGTATTTTCTCTAAAGACATTGTAGGATTGAAAATAAGACGTTTGCTTTACTGTTTTCCACCCCCTCTTTCTACCAAAATGACCATTTGGAGTTCATAAAGGCACATAGGGTCTCTATCTATCTATCTATCTATCTATCTATCTATCTATCTATCTATCTATCTATCTATCTGGTAGGTTTGGTTTTTTAAGGTTTGGAGTTGTTTTAATGTGAAGTCTGAAAATACAAACTCCTTATTTTGGTTGCTGGAAGAACCCCTGATAAATGGTGCGAGACTGGATGTAATGAGCACAAGCAGCACATTTACTGAACTTTTGATTCAAGCTGAAATCACAACTTTAAAAAAAACTTGTAACTTTGGTGGGGGCTGAACTTGCAAATGCTGAAGAAGTGACTGCTTGTCTGAAGATGAAATCTGTTCGAACAATGACTCGAATATTACAGAGGATGCGATCTGCTCTTACATCAGAGGAATCTAATATGCTCAAAGACTATTGTGAAGGACTTATTTGTCCTAATGATTTGGATCCCTTTCCTAAAATGTTTTTATCTCCCAATTTAAATGATTATTCTGGAATTTTCCTACAACTAAAAAAGTTTGTGTTTAGATTTTAATGATGTTAATGGAAAACAGTTGTATAAGGCATGTGTAAAGTTTTTTAAACAAAAAAGGTTTACATCAAAAAGTCTATACACCTTGGCGTGATGTTTCGAGATTGAATGAAAACGTAAGACCAGAGTGGAGAGTGTTATAGAAGCCACCATTAACTAAAAAAACAGCTGACATTCATTGGAGGGTTTTACATGGAATAATCGCAGTTAATGCTTTCGTCTCTATTTTAAATTCCGAGCAAAGTCAAGATTGCCCTTTTTGTTCTGAAAGAGAGACTGTTTTCCATGGTTTTACTTATTGTTTCAGGCTAAAGCCTTTGTTTGAAATGTTAAAAGCAATTTTCAATTGTTTTAATGAAGTATTTTCTGTACAGATTTTAATTTGTGGTTTTAAATATATGAGAAGTAGAAGTGGTGAATGTCAGCTGTTGAATTTTGTACTTGGAAAGGTGAAAATGGCTATATACATTAGTAGGAGAAATCATGTAGAACAAAGGAATGATAGTGATGTGGTACAGGTGTTTAAAGTAATGGTGAAATCCAGAATTGTTGTTGATTTTCGATTTTATAAAGTAATGAATAACTTAATGAAGTTTGAATCTATATGGTGTTACAGAGAAGCCTTATGCTCAGTTGTGAACGGAGAGATGTGTTTTGCTGTAAGTTTGTAAGGAAGTAATTAATTGTTAAAACGTTTTTTTTATGGTTGGTATTTTTTTTATTGTAATAAGTTATTTTGAAAAATAAAAAAAATCTCTATCTCTCTATCTATCTATCTATCTGGTAACATTTCTATCTATCTGTATCTATCAGGTAACATTTCTATCTATCTGTATCTATCAGGTAACATTTCTATCTATCTGTATCTATCAGGTAACATTTCTATCTATCTGTATCTATCAGGTAACATTTCTATCTATCTGTATCTATCAGGTAACATTTTACATATATGCTGGGTACAATTAATGGTAGAAGTTATCATCTCATACATCTATTTTGTAACTATTTTAAGTATAACTATAACCATGTTGTCAATAAACCCTTTCAATTACAAATAATGTGCTAACTAGTTTTGATTTGGTATTGAATTGCTATATAATTTAAATGTACAGTATGGGATTTTTTTCTCCACTAGGGGTCGCTAACCTATTTACAATAACAAAGGCGTAGTTTGATGACGCAACATTTGCTAAGAATTATGGATCTTGTCGTCAACGTCTAGCCGACCGATCTAATAATGTATATGGATTACTGAATACATCGATGTTTTTGTCATGACTATGATATGAAGCAGTTCGGGATTGCTAAGAGACAGCTATCAGCTCCACACGCGACGCGAGTCCCGCGGATATAAAAGAATACGGACATTTCATTCTACCGAACTACACGCAGAATCACTTCTCACAGGTCAGTTTATTAGACAAATTAAACTTGTGAGGTAACGCAGCGCTGTTTCACTTGGTCTAACATTACACTAGCACACTAAACTGCATTTGAATGTGTTGAAATGTAACTTATGTGTTAGTTTGTCTGTATGAGACTAACGTTAGCAGTAACGTTAGCAGTAAAGCTAGATCAACATTAGAATAACATACAGATCATATTCTGACATTTTATCATTGTTGAACTATAAAACATTAATTAGTTTTATGTAAATGTGCTCACCTGTTTAATAAAGTACATGTAGGAGCGGTCGAAGTCTCGGACGTGGAGCTCTCGTTTATATACTGTCTATGGGAGCTCTCGGCATCTCGAAAACACCGCGCTGATATTGATTCTCGTTTTAGTTCTCCTTTTTTATCCAAAGTCTGCTTGCCATGGTCCATAATGTTTGAACGAAACAACAACAGCGTGCATATAGACATTGCGAACTACAGTGGTCCACGTCTGTCGTCTTGGTTACTCAGAGGGCTCTGGTTCATAGCTCTGGTTACCATGGCAGCACGAGCTGAAACCAGGGACAACGCGGATATGACGCCATTGACTGCGACATAACGGAAATAAAGACACGGTCCGTGTCTTCGAATTAAAATATTAAATTCTCTAGATTTAGAAGTTAATTGGAACTGTCGGGATAATGTAAATACTCAACTTTAAAAAAATATATAACATAGACATAGATAACATTATATTTTTAAAGCAAAAAAAAAAACATATTGTGCCTTTAATAGTGCTATCTATTGCAATACAATATTGTCACTCTCTATAGCAACGCTCTCCCACATATTAATTTATTGTAACTGTGGTTATTTCCGTCGTTAGTATAAGTAGCAGTGGGTGGAATAGACAATAAATGTCTTGTTGTGTTGTGATCTCAGAGCTGTGATCTCAGAGTTGTGTATTGATACACACAGATCATACTGTATTATTCCTGATACTGGACATAGTGTCACTCAAACATCTGATGATGAAGAATTATCTTCATATTAAGAGTGTGTCAGTGATTTGAACAGCTCTCTGATAAAGACTAATAGTTTATTCTGGAGAGTGTGTTGTTTGCTTTTAAGAGAGGGTAATGCTGTTTGTGGAGTTGTTTAATCCTCCTCTGCTGAGATCCTCAGAGATTTAGTGTCTTTTATCTTCAGTTAATTTAATCTAATGCTGAGTTCACACTGCACGGTTTTAGCCCCGATTTTGTTACTGTCAAAATTTGGCAGTTTTTTTACAGCAATCTTTTACAGTGTGCACTGTAACAAATGGCCACATTTTGACAGTAACATGCTGTTCCCTTTTGAGAACAGTTCTCTCGTATTGCGTTGCAAAGACTTATTTTCTCCAGAATATTGAAGCCTTTATTTTAAAACGCAGTGCAGCTGCACAGCGAGCACATCATAGCTGACTGAAGCTAGCTGATTGGCTGTGCTGTGGCAACTGCATGAACCTATGGTGATTCAGCAAGGATGCGCAGTCCAATCAGAGCGCTTGCAGCCTTGCTTGCCTTGAGAGCGCCAAAATGGGCATGGCTGAAGGGTACAAATTCAGAGAAACATCGCCAAAGGACAGATTTTACCTCCTTCAGCGAAGAGAACTCACCTCGTCTCGTCGCTGACCTTCTCCAGATCAAGAAGCCTCTCGCCGTTAAGCAGCCCTTCAGCGGAACCGCTTCAGCGCCTGGCAGATTCCACGCCTTCAGCTGACAACCATTTCCCTGTGGCATCCGACGAGAATATCCTTTACATGCTTTCTAAAAGAGCAGAGCGAATTGTTTCAAATGCCGCTCCCCATCTGCGAGACCTGCGGGATTCCCCTGCATGTGTCTGACAGACACACTCGGTGTGCCGTCTGCCTCTGTCCTGAGCACGCCAAGGCAGCACTCACTAAAGGCGGCTGTCCCTCCTATGACAGCATGCCCATCTCAGCGCTTCGTTCCAGACTCGCTCTCGCTACGTCAGAAGGCGAGCCCGCCCATCTTCCGTCTTCGGCGCCCCTCGAGCATGAAGGAAGAAACGGCGCGAACGAGCACAGTGATTTGAGCGCGTGCACGGCAGGCCCTTCCCCGAATGCCTCGCCCACACCAGATTCTGACACTTCATCGGTGCTGTTTGTAAAGAGCGATCAACGCCCCTCCCTTGAAGCGGCTGGCCTCGTCTCTTTTGGCGGATCATGGAGGAATTTGATGACGCAGTTTCTGTAGTGGCATCTGAGGGTGAGGATGGGTCGGGCTTCCCGGACCCCGCCCCTCTCTCTCAGACTGAACGAGTCGACACCAGAGCGAGTATTGATGCTGAGCTTCTCCGTGCCATCACTCGCGCTGTCGACAAGCTGGGTCTTGACTGGCTACCACCAGAAAAGCCCACTAGAAGCCACCTTGACAACTGGTTCCTGCCGGGGCGCCAACAGGCCCCTCGCCAGCGATCCGCTCCATTCTTTCCAGAAGTTCACGAAGAGCTCACTAAATCATGGTGTGCGCCCTTTTCAGCGCGCACACGCTCTTCTGCCTCTTTCACGCTCTGCAGAAGGGTTATGTGAAGCTCTCGCCTCTGGAAGAAGCGGTCGCCGCCCATTTGTGTCCTCCCACTGCGGGCAGTTGTAGAGCAAAGGCCGCGCCCATCCAAGCCATGCAGAACGTCTTTAGCACTCGCGGATTGTGCATACGCCGCCGCTGGCCAGGCCGCTTCTGCTTTACACACCATGGCTGTTCTTCAGGTGTTCCAAGCTAAACTCCTCCGTACTATGGATGAGTCGGGACCGGACCCTGTTGCCTTTAGAGACCTCCGCAGCGCCACAGCCCTGGCCCTGCGGGCTACAAAGACCACTGCCCAGGCCATCGGCCGTAACATGGCCAGCCTAATGGTGCTGGAGCGCCACTTGTGGCTTAACCTGACCGAGATCAGGGACGCGGACAGGGCCGCCACAGTCTCCACTTCAGGTCTCTTCGGCCCTCTGTTAAGGGATTCGCTGAACGTTTTACTGGAGCCCAGATGGCATCTACTGCTATGAAGCACTTCCTTCAAAAGCGCTCCAGCTCTGCTTCACGGCGCCCTAAGAGCACGCCACAGCCAGAGAAGCCAGCGCTTCAGGTTCCCCAGCCCCGCCCAGCAGCTGAGACCAACCAGCGCTTTAGACCAGCAAAACGTTACCCGCTCCCCAAACGCCAGGGCCCGCGGCCAAAGCTCACGCTGGATTGTGAGCCTAAGAAACCATCCTAGCCGGCAGAAAGAGGGGGCCATGTCCCACTGCGGCCGGACCACCCCTGAAAATCGCTCAAGTGCCTCTCACAGCCCCCTCTTCAGTTCAGGTGGCTGGAGGTGTGTTAACTGCATAAAATGGGCCAGTCTTTCGTCACGCACCCCTGCACCCAAACGCTGTTTTAACAGTGACCCATACAGAGCACAAATCGAGTAAATTTCTACACAAAAACATCTGGCAGGTCGGCCAGAGTCTTGGTGCTCCGCCTCCAGATGCAATCCAACCGCTGGCATTTTGTGCCGAGGCCTAGCGGGCCATCCCCGAAGTGTCCCGACTGTGTGATGAATATCATAAAGCGAGTCGGGCCTCTACAGCCGTTATTTTCTCGTTCCGAAGAAAGTCGGCGGCCTGAGACCCATTTCAGATTCGCCCAGGAGACTGTTTCTTCTCAGTAGATCTGAAAGATGCTTACTTTCACATCCAGGTGAACCCCCATCACAGGCCATTCTTGAGATTCGCATTCGAGGGGCAAGCATATCAATACACAGTCCTACCATTCGGTCTGTCTCTAGCGCCTTGTACATTCACGAAATGCATGGATGCGGCTCTCTCCCCCCTGAGACAGCGGGGATTGTGTATCCTAAACTACCTCAACAACTGGCTCATACTGGCCCAGTCAGAGGGGGAGTCCCTTACTCACAAAGCCTGGCTCCTCGGCCACCTAGACCGCCTTGGGCTCAGAGTAAACTTTTCCAAGAGTATGCTGTCCCCCAGCCAATGGACCACGTTCCTGGGAACAGTTCTCGATTCTGTGCATATGAGAGCATGGCCCTCACCAGATTGGGCTCTCTCAATCCAGCGTCTTGCTGCATCATTCAAAGTGGGCTCTCTCACGCCCCCCAGAACGTTTCAAAGGGCTCTGGGCCTTATGGCCTCTGCATCGTCAGTACTCCAGCTAGGCCTACTGCGTATGCATCCCCTTCAGCTGTGGCTGAAGCCTCAAGTTCTAGCCCATGTGTGTAGTTCGGGCCACTTACGCATCAGGGTAAACCAGCGCTGTATCAAAGCCCTGGCTTCCTGGAAAGACTCCAGCTGGTACCAGCAGTGTGTGAGCATGGGTCTGGTTTGGAAACGGAAGGCTATCTCAACAGATGCTTCCAACCTCGGTTGGAGAGCCCTGTATGAGGTCGAGCTCAGAGAAACGCCTACACATCAACTGCCTCGAATTGAGAGCGTTTTTTCTAGCCATAAAAACCTTCCTTCCGCATCTGGCGGGACACCACGTCTTGGTCCGAACAGACAATATGGCAGTGGTGTCCTACATAAATCGCCAGGGTGGCCTCAGGTCCCGCAACCTGTTCACCATGGCCGAACAGCTCCTGTTATGGGATAACCATGATAACAGGTCTTCTGCTGATTGGATTAGGGCTTACGCCAACCTCACTCAGGGCAGCTCACATGCTGGGCACGCTGAACCAAGGGGCAGACATGTTATCTCGGGGCAACATTCCCCCAGAGGAATAGACTCTCTACCCCCAGGTGGTTCTCCTATTGTGGGAAGTCTTCAGCAGGGCAGAGGTTGACCTCTTTGCCTCAGAAGACAACTCTCACTGCCCAATCTTCTTTTCGAAGAACAGGGATGCGCTAGCCCACGACTGGCCCAGCCTTCCCCTTTATGCATTCCCCCCAGTCTCGATGCTCCCTCAGATCATCGAACGGATCAGGGACACCAAGTGCGCAGTCCTTCTTGTGGCCCCCCTCTGGCGAACCCAGATCTGGTTCCCAGAGCTGATGCAGCTGTCAGCGACAGCTCCATGGCCTATCCGATGAGGAGCGATCTCCTCACGCAGACCAACAGGACTATCTGGCACCCACATCCCGACTTGTGGGCCCTCCATGCATGGCCTCTCAATGGGTACCCCAGGACCTCCCAGTGGGAGTCCTGAACACCATAATGGAGACTAGAGCACTGTCTACTAGATGTCTCTACCACCTCAAATGGTCAGTGTTCTCCAGCTGGTGTTAAGCTCGGAACCTGGACCCACACAATGGCAAAGAACCCATGATACTTTCCTTTCTCCAAGAGCTGTTGGACACGGGCCGCTCCCCCTTCACGCTCAAAGTGTACATGGCAGCTATGGCAGCTTTCCACTCACCAGTGGCTGCCGTCCCCTTAGGTAAAAGTGACCTGATTGTTCACTTCCTATGAGGAGACAGAAGGCTTAACCCACCTCGGCCACCTTCGGTGCCAGCCTTGGTTCTGTCCATGGTCCTTCGGGGCCTTAAGAGACCTCCCTTTGAGCCACTCCAGTCGGCCGATCTGAAGCCCCTCTCTCTTAATACTGCTCTGCTGTTAGCACTAGCGTCAGTCAAAAGATTTGGGGACTTACAAGCTCTCTCTACGAGCGCTTCCTGTCTTGAGTTCGGGCCTAATCGGGTTTGGGCCTTCTCTTTGGCTCTCAACGAAGGCAGTCGCATTTTCTTCCCCTCCTCTCCCTTACCTCCCCTGCTTTGCTCCTCTCGTCTTGTCTAGTCTAGTCTAGTGTCTTGTACTTTGAGAGACTCTCTCCACACTGCTCTCCAAACTAAGAAATTATGGATTTGATCAACTGGTCTCTCAACGCAATTGACACCATCTTCTTGACGAGAAGCTTGGGTTCGGGGGAACCTGACTGCCCTGCCGTAACGTTTGCAGCTGGCTACACGATGGACGGGTGGGAGAGGTGGCGGGTCGTGTGTCTGGCGGCTCTTTCCATGGAGGACATAGAAGATATCTACCTATTCGGAACCATGATAACAGGTCTTCTGCTGATTGGATTAGGCATTGCCCTGGTTTATCGAGGAATTAAGAAGACGGTGACAGATGTTCAAAGCCCCACAAGCCTGCCCGTCATGATTGAAGCAGTGGGCAGAGCTGTCAGCACTCAGACTGTGTCTATGAACCATAATATGGATAACATCTTGGAGAAGCTTACAGCTTTGCAAAGGCAAATTGATCGTTTCGGAGACCCAAATGGACCAGGAGTATAGCCGTGTAAATTGGAATGCGGCTACTCGCCCAAAGACCAAACAATCCCAATCTTATCTGCTTTCGGCCCCCCTCACCAGCCCTGGCCTTGGCCGAGGCCGCTGGTGGAACAACAACTCCCTTGGAAGAGCACTGCAGCGAGACGCTCTTGCGTTCCTTCACCCACTCCCCACTGACACCTGCTGATTGTTGACTCTGTCTGGGACCTGATCAAGGTTGACTCTATGGCACTTGCTGTGTATCGCTATGACAATCCTGCGGATTGAGGCACCTAGATTATGATGCCAGGCGTAGCGATCCTCCAGACCTACACATACACGAACTCTTACATATATACAGATATGCAATCACCCCCCCTCGCCTTCAACGCTTTGTACCACCAGTCTGACAGGCGGGTCTGTGACCAGTGCCGAGAATGTCTGCAGGACCGGATGGCTGCTTGTCTGTGCTGGGTTACCTCCATCCCCCACTCCCCTCCCCTGTTGCAAGTCTTGTGTGTTCATGTTGTAGAGTGTACTGATTATGTGCTAATGTTGCTGAGGTGTTTTTTTACTGTTCCCAAACTGTACTCCTTACAGGAGCATAGTCTGGGGGGATGCCTTTTTTTCTCCTCACCTCTCTTCATGTCATGCTGTATTTTTCTCCTCAATCCTCTGTCTTCCTGTCCTGTCTACCCCCTTGTCATATTGTATGTATGTTTGTATGGACAGGTTGATGGCTAATTTCACTGGTACTTGTGACTAAGTGACAATAAAGGCTACTACTACTACTAATGACTCCAAAGTCGTCCTTAAACCAAGACATGGATATGTACCTAAGGTGCTCTCAACTCCATTCAGAGCCCAGGTTATCTCTCTATTGGCTCTTCCCCATCAGAAGACGATAGTGACTCATACATGCTCTGCCCCGTTCTTGGCTCTAAAAGTTTACCTGGAGCATCCTGCCCCGTTTAGGCAGTCAGAAAAGCTCTTTGTCTGTTTCGGGGGCCGCACCAAAGGGTTTCCGGTCACGAAACACAGACTGTCCAGATGGATAGTGGATGCTCTCTGGCCTACACTTCTATGGGCCTCCCGTGTCCCATAGGTGTGAGAGCCCACTCCACAAGAGGCATGGCTTCCTCCTGGGCGTGGTCCAGTGGAGATCCTATAAAAGACATTTGTGCGGCGGCCGGCTGGTCTGCTCCGTCCACATTTGCAAAATTCTATAATTTAGAGGTTCCTGCCTTACAGGCACAAGTCCTCTGTATTTAGGACCCTGGCCCTTTGGGCCCAGACCTATATATCTGAGGCTCGCCCACAGTGGCCCTCTGCACTTATCACTACTTGCAGTAACATCCTAGGACCTGACACTTCTGGTCCGCGATGGCTCAGACTACTTTGTCATAAGTCCCGGGGCTCCCTGGACATCTCCAGAGTAGTCACCGGCGAATACACAGCGTTTTAAAATAAAGGCTTCAATATTCTCGAGAAAAGGAGTTTTCCCATAGCTTTTACAATGCAGAAATCATTCCCTTATCGCTCAGGGAACCGAGGTTACGTATGTAACCGTTTTCTAAACACAACTCAACTTTATTTATAGAGCACTTTCAACACCACAACTGGAACCAAAGTGCTGTACAGAAAATATAAAAAGAGAAAAATAAAAATAAAAACATAAAACAATGTAAACATATGACATACACAGGTTACAAAGCATATTTAAATGCTAAAGAAAACAAATACGTTTTAAGCGCACTCTGAAAAACACCCAAAGAAGAAGAAGATTTTACAGACTGAGGACGGTCATTCCAGAGCCTAGGAGCTGCAACAGAGAATGCCCAATCACCTTTGCATTTTCACCTTTGCATATCGTGGAACCATGAGGAGCAATTGATCATTTGATCGCAGAGATCTACTGGATTGACAGCGACTGATTAAATCAGTAACATACTCAGGTGCTAGGCCATGCAGAGACTTAAAAGCATACAACAATGCTTTGTATTGAATTCTGTATCGTATAGTTAGAACTAAAAATAATCAGAATCAGAATCATTTTATTTGTCATTGTAAAAACATTGTAAAATATTGTCACAATGAAATTTAAAGTGCTACTCCTGGTGCATAGAATAATATATTCATACTTTCACTCACATCATACTCTCACACAGAAACATACCGACACATAATAGGACAGGTTACAGAGGTACACTGTAAAAAAAATCTGTAGAAATTACAGTATTACTGGCAGCTGCTTGCCAGTAACTTACTGTAGATTTAAATTTATGTTATTTACTGGCAACAGTTTGTTCAAAGTTAAATGAACATTAAACATTAACAAGTCTTTATCTTTACAGAATAAAACTAAAATAACAGCCTCATGCAGCCTCATTAACAGCCTCATTCTGGGAACCAAAATCTGAAGAAAAAAACAAAAACAGAAACAGGTTGATGAAGATTTCTGGTTCCCAGAATGCTTTGCATTAGATTGTTATTTTATAGTTTTATTCTGTAAAGACAAAGACTTGTTAATGTTTAATGTTCAAATAATATCAATTTAAATCTACAGTAAGTTACTGGCAAAGAAAATTCCAGATAAAAATTCAGAAAATTAGGTCAGCCGGAACTGGGAACACTTCCCATAAATCCTGATGTAGTCGTTACATCATATCTATCTATCTATCTATCTATCTATCTATCTATCTATCTATCTATCTATCTATCTATCTATTTATTTATTTAACAGGGACAATGCACAATATATGTATTGTACACGATTTAGCTAAAAGCTAATTCACATCTGCAGTCCCTGGGCAGGTGCCAATAGCATGCAAAATATTACAAAATATAAAAAACCTCCCAAAGCCATATTAAACAACATCAATTATCCAAATCCAAAGACACAACAATCCCCTCTAGAGGAAGCTCTTGTAAACCTTGAGCCTGGTCTGTTTATTGTTACAAACTGTTTAAGAGATTGTGGTGCTAAGTCATGAATGATCTTATATGCTAAACCAACATTTGACATAAACAGAAAGTTTTCAAAAGTCAACAGTTTATGCTTTTTAATTATATTACAATAATGATGGAAATTAGTTTTTTTTATCCATGACTTTCAATGTTTGTTTGTACAGACTTTGAAGTGGTTGCATTAATGTAAGACTTGTTTGAGACCAGGTTGTGCTACAATATGAAAAATCTGACAGTATCATGGCATGCATGAACAGTTTTGCTGCATCTGTACTCATTTGATTTCTTATAAATCTGAAATGAGCCAGATTAAATTTTAATGTTTTAGAAATGTTTGTAATATGTTTCTTGAAGGTTAAACCACTATCAATAAACACACCCAAATATTTAACTTGCTGAACATCCTGTACCTTTTGTCCTTTAATACTAATCACAGGAGGAGTGCAACTACTTCCTCTAATGGAGAAATACATACTAACCGTCTTGGAATAATTTAATATCAAACAGGAATATGTCATCCAATCTACGATTTTCTCCATAGCTCCTGTGAGTAGAGATGCAGCATGATGTTTAGATTTAGCATGAACATAAATAACCGTGTCGTCTGCATACATTTAAATTTTAACTTCTGGACAAATAGATGGTAGATCATTTATATAAATACTGAATAAAAGAGGGCCTAAAACTGAGCCTTGTGGATCACCAGTAGGACAATCTAAGGATGAGAAGGATGTCCCTTTAATTCTTGTACAATGTTGTCTATTACGCAAATATGAAGCCATCCATTCAATAGCATTTGCTGAGACATTATGAGTTGATAATTTAGATAACAGCACATTATGATTGACTGTGTCAAATGCCTTTTTTAAATCTATAAAGATGGCTCCTACCACCCCTCATTTATCTAACATGCCTTTTAACTGTTCCACAAAGTAGCAGAGAGCTGTCTCTGTTGAATGTTTTGGTCTAAACCCAAACTGCATTTCGTTAAGAAGAATGGCATCTATGGTGTCATCTTGGCGGCCCCTAATTTAATAACAAATGATTGTTACGACGGAAGTGAATCAATCAAAACTAACTTTAGCTGGAAAATAACTTTATTAAAGAACCGCTATAAAGCCAAAACAATCTCTGTTACCTTAAATTATACGTTTATCTCTGTAAAGCTGCTTTGAAACAATCTACATTGTTAAAAGCGCTGTATAAATGAAGATGACTTGACTTGACTTAGTTGGGCTCTGGACCCTTGACTTTTGAACATTAGCTTTGGCTGCGATAGCTTTGTCTTTAAATACATTTGCTATTGCAAAAAAAGCTGAAAGACAGGATCAGATGACAATGGCTGTTTGTTAATGGTCACAATCATCATCTAGTGGCACGGATCTCATTTATTGTCTAATGTATTTTATCAGCACAGTTTTTTACAGTGTGTATTTTAGTCTTCTGCTTTTAATGCTGGTATGTTTTGTGTTTTCATTTATTAACATAATGATCACTGAAATATACTGTGTTTCAGGAACCAGTGGAGTGGATCATGATCATGTGTTCATCAGTTCTGGTGAAAATGTGCATCTGTCCTGTAATAAAACTCTTTCTGACTGCAAATCAACTACATGGACATTCAGAAATTTAGAGATAAAGGACATAGACACACAGAGACTGAGTCTGGAGTCTGACTGCTCTCTCAACATCAAGAACATCACAGAAGAAGATTATGGATTTTACACCTGCAGACAATATGTAAATGGACAGGAACAAGGAACTGGTGCTTATGTTTTTCTGCATGTTCTTCATGGTAAGTTTATGATTATGTGCTCAATTTAAAATTCTCCATTTAAACTCAGATGATGATTGGAGAGTCTGTGATTTGTCTTGTGTTCAGTTTCAGTATCTCCATCATCATCATCATCATCATCAACAACATCATTATCATCCTCACAGACTGAGATCAGTCCAGGCCACTCTGTGACTCTCTCCTGTCAGTTGTATTCAGATACTGGATTCTCCTGTAATTTTTTGGTTCGTTCTGTGGGAATCGAGCTGTTGTGGGTGAATCAGGCTGGTGTTGATCTGAAGACAGACTCCAGATATCAGATATCATCATCATCAGATCGATATCACTGTAAAATCACTCTGACTACAACACTCCTGAATGAAGATAACAACAGAGAGTGGAGATGTCTTCTTGCTCACAAAAATCAAGTCAAGACTTCAGTCAGATACACTGTCAAGTATTCAGGTGAGAAAACAGTGTTAGAAGAGCCTCATAATGTCAGTAACACTAAGGTCTATCAGTATCACTGAACCAGAACAAACTGAGGGAACAAAAGCTTCTTTGACTCTCACAGAAGAGTAACTCGAAGCATTGCTTCAAACTAATGAACTGCAGTGAAGTAACAGTCCAAAACGTGATGCTGGAAATAATAAAGGAATTGAAACTTAATAGCAAAAATATTAACTTTTTATGTAATGTGATGATCAAAGTTAAAATATGATATCTTGAGTGTTAACTAATCAAAATATGACTGTCATATTCAGTATGATTGTCACATTGAGTTGTTGTTTTAGTTTCATTTCGTGACTTTTATGGTGTGTCCCAATTAGCGTACTTATGCATATTCTATGACATGTTTAGTATAAACAGTGAGAGTAGTGTGTTCATATAACACTCTGGTTCTTTCACTCGATTCTCCCAGAAAGCGTCACATGAAGACGATATGTTGAGCTCATCCATGTAGCGCATTCACTGTAGATCCATGAAAAACACCAAACAGACATAAAATACTGCTCATCCACTCACAAAATTATCAAAAAACATACATGTAAAAGTAAACAAAACAAATATACAAAAAAGAGAGAAACACAAAATAAGCCGTACACTCGTAATGCTCGGCAACAAGTTTAACATATAAAACTTCAGTTATTCATCAAGTCTGGGTGTCTTATGACCCCAATATAAAATAAACCGATTTAAATAGCTTTTTTTAAATAATTTTTTTGACATTAAAGAAAAAAATGTTATCTCTGCCTACATTTAGTTTCTCTGACAGGAGAAAGTTTGTCCTGCCATTCACCTCAACAGCTCAGGTGAAACTGAAGAGAAAATGGCCGACTTCACTTATTTTTTACTTCTAATTCTCAATTCACCTACTTATACTACGCCCTAAAAGTAGGTACTCTTTTTGGGAAGAAAAGGTGCATACTTTTGAGTGTGTAGCAGAAGAGTAGACATGATTTGGGACAAACTATCACGTCATACAATTGTGTCTTTAACAGTTGCTCTCTGTCGCTTATTTAAACACATCCTGACACTCAAACTGACCTGTCAATCATCTTATAAAATCCTCCACATTTAATTTAATTTCCTACCGTATCAGAGAGAAATGCAGAAGCACGTTGATCTGCAGTCACAGGTCTTTCATGCGGAGACTCTCCTCAGATTAATGAAATATGATGGATTTAAAAGTTATTGGCCTAATGGATCGTTATAAAAGTCCACATGGTTATTGCAGATGTAATATAACACAGATAATATTAACGTTTTGATTCAGGATAGATGGCGTGCTCAATTCCTTTTGAGTTTGATTTGGGTGCTCTTCGGTCCAAGGTAGAACATCTAAGGTGCAGTGTGGAGAAATAATCTCTGGTAGCCGAGGCACTCCTTAATTAAAATGTCTTTATTGAAAAGATGACATGTCCTAACTGGACAACTTTAAAATGCCCACGCGTAGCGGCATGGGGCTGCCGCTACGCGTGGGCATTTTAAAGTTGTCCAGTTAGGACATGTCATCTTTTCAATAAAGACATTTTAATTAAGGAGTGCCTCGGCTACCAGAGATTATTTCTCCACACTGCACCACAGATAATATTAAATAAATATTTTTCTATCAGGTTAAACTTTGATTAGTCACTCAAACCTTTATCTAAACCTCTTACCGTCGGTCACGCATATCCACCATTTTGTAATTTTTTTTTAACACTTTTTACTCCTGTTTGTAGTTCCCTTTCAAGGGAACTCGAGCTGCATCAAAACACTGCAGGAACGCCCCTGCATGAGTGCATCATGAAGCATCAGTCCCATGGTGAGACGGAACGCCATAGACGGGTGACGTCACTGACCAGGAAACTATAAAGCACCCCTGAATCACAACAGCGCTAGTTTCTGTGCCTTCAGCAAGCGCTCTGTGTGTGAATCATTTTTGAATATTGTCTCAAAGTGTTTTTGTCTGTCCTTAGTTTCACTAGGCAGTAGTTTTTATATATATATATATATATATATATATATATATAAAAAAACTATATAGAATGGCGAGTAAACAACAGTATAGGAAGTGTGTTCATCCCTGCACTCACTATATTACGGGTGGGGATACACACCAACTATGTGTTGTTTTTCTGGGAGTGCAGCATGCCCAGTCAGCTCTTGAGGGGGCTGATTGCGAGCATGGCAAGCGTTTTCCACTAAGAACGCTGCGCTCTCGCCGATCACTCTTCAAGGAGGGTGGATCGGTTTGCGCTCACCGAGGCAGAGCGGCGACTTCAGTCGTGGGGTTCGCAAATGGATCTGTCAGGCAGAAGATCTTTCTCTCTGTGCCACCAAGGAGACGGCCAAGTCAGTGGGCCTTTCTATGGCAGCCCTGGTCGCCACGGAGAGGCATCTTCGGCTAAACTTTTCTGGTATGAAAGAGAGAGAAAAGTCATTTCTCCTGGACGCCCCGCTTACCACTTTGGGCCTATTTGGTGACTCAGTTAACACCATGATCGATAGGTTCCAAGAGGAGAAAAAGCAAGCGTCAGCGTGAGAACCAGAAATTACTCCCATTTAGAGTCCATGTCCCTGGGACTGCTGGGCAAAAAGAGCAGTCCCAGCCGTCGTCTAGCTCCTCACACCGGGCGCAACAAAAGAAGAGTGTCGCGTTTCGTGCTCCCCCACAAAAAGACTGGAACACGACGCTCTCAGGCGAAGCCTTCGAGGGGTTTAACTGTTTTACGAGGGGTAAGTCCTGTAAACTGTTTGAACTTCCCGCGAGCGATCCGCGCTCGAAAGAACTGAAAGAACGCTTGGGGATGGGGGTTCAATTTCAGATCTCGCCAAGAAGGCTTTGTCTAAGAAGAAGTCCTGACGCCACTGACTCACCGATCTCACCGCATCACACGGTGCCCGTTTCCTCTCGGCGCCCTCAGGGGCCCGTTCTACCAACTCTGTCTTTTAGCTGGGGAGTAGACGGTCCCAGCGAGTTTTTCCTCGAGGGTAGCTCGCTCTCTTCCTCCGAGGCGGGGTCAGGACAGTTAGACCAGTTGTTCCCTGCTTGCGCAGTTACAGGGCACTGTGCCTGTAGCATGGACAAAATCATGATGATTTGCTCATTCTAAAATTCAGAAAGCTTTTAACCTATTGATTCATATCATGTAAATCACAGGCAAGCGCCAATGAGTCTGGATCAAACTGCTCCTTTTGACACGTTTGTGACAGGGTCGAAATTTAACAGAAACACCTCCAAGCTCCATCATGAGCTTCAAACAGATCGCAATCAGTTTAACTCCTCTTTCTCGGGAAGCAAGAAATCCAGGAGGCAGGAAAAGCCCTCTCCGAGATGCCCAATACTCATACACAAGCATTCTTTGCATCTAACTAATATGAATATAAATAATATAAATAATATGAATATATTATATAAATATAAATAATTGAATATAAATGAATATAAATAATTCCAAAATGATACATTTGTATATGATATATTCCTGTATGCATGAATGTTCCCCCCCTCATATTAGCCTAATTATGACTTTCTAGTTGTGGTAGTTGAACTCTAAGTGCTTATTTTAAAGAATAAGAATGTATCTCTACTTTTGTATCTTCCGGACATATCAATCTTGGTACCAAATTAAACCTCTCGGTTTGCCTAAGCTAAATATATTTACCATATAGGTTACCATAGAATGTATTATACTATGTTTACCATCTTTTGGAGTAGAAATTACAAATTCTAACACCATCATAAACTATGCAAGAGGAGACAAAGTGTCACGGTGCGGGTTTGTGTCTTGTTCTTGTCTGTCATGTGTTCCCCTGTCTTTTCATGTTTAGCTGTCTCCCGTTATGTTGATTAGTCTTCTCAGGTGTCTCTGATTAGCCACGCCCCCTTTGTTATCTTGTTTAGCTTGTTTGCCTTTGTATTTAAGCCCTGTGTCTAGTTCAGTCTTTGTGAGTTCTCGATGTTGTTATGTTGCCTGTTCTGTCCCGGAGTCTTAGTCTTTGTCTTAGTTCAAGTTTATTCTTAGTCTTTGTCATAATTCAAGTTTATTTAATAAAAACACTGCTGCATCTGGATCCTGCTTCCTGCTCTGCATCATAACACAAAGGAACTTTCTCCCACTCAAAGTTTCTGAATTCTATTGGTCAGTTCACCCAGTAAAGGTGTGGACTAGAATTCCCTTAAAAGAAGATGACAGTGCTCATCTCTTCTTATGTGTTTCTTCTTCAAGTTTATCCTCTCCAAGTTTGTTTTACTTTTGTTTTCTTAGCTTTTTGTATTAGTCGTATCTCCGGCTTCTCACCTTGTTTTAATCTCGTGCTTATTCCTTTCTACTTACGGAATTAGACTGAATTTCTGGCAACTCTGCTTACAAGCAAACAGTTTGAACTTCCTGCAAGCAATCCGCGCTCGGAAGAACCAAAAGAACGCTTGGGATGGGGGTTGGGTCCAATTTCAGATCTGCGCCTGTTAAACCGATATATCTAAAGGATGTTTACTTCCATGTTTCCATCCTTCTACAACACAGGAAGTTCCTGAGGTTTGCTTTCAGGGGCGAAGCATACCACTATCGGGTTCTTCCGTTCGGCCTAGCCCTGTCTCCCCGCACATTCACGAAATGTATGGATGCAGCTCTAGCTCCGCTGAGACTCCAGGGCATCCGCATTCTGAATTATATCGACGACTGGTTCATCTTAGCCCTATCGGAGCAACAAGCGGTTCAACATCGAGATCAACGATCCGTTGCAATGGTGGCTCAGGACCAAGGGGTTCTCCCCGAGGGGAAACCCGCTCCACACGATCAGGGTCAGGGTCACGTGACGATATCTTTGTGCCCTAATTATGTGGAAAGAACCTTGGTTTCTGTTCCAAGGGCCCACTATCGGGTTCTTCCGTTCGGCCTAGCCCTGTCTCCCCGCACATTCACGAAATGTATGGATGCAGCTCTAGCTCCGCTGAGACTCCAGGGCATCCGCATTCTGAATTATATCGACGACTGGTTCATCTTAGCCCTATCGGAGCAACAAGCGGTTCAACATCGAGATCAACGATCCGTTGCAATGGTGGCTCAGGACCAAGGGGTTCTCCCCGAGGGGAAACCCGCTCCACACGATCAGGGTCAGGGTCACGTGACGATATCTTTGTGCCCTAATTATGTGGAAAGAACCTTGGTTTCTGTTCCAAGGGCCCGTGTTTGGAGCTCTTTGTCGTCGTGTCACGCTAACGACAGATGCCTCACTCATGGGCTGGGGGGAGCGATCATGGGTGGTCACCCAGCCTGAGGTCTGTGGCAGGACCATCACCTCTCTTGGCACATAAATTGTCTAGAAATCTTGGTGGTGTTTCAGGCTCTGAAATAAACCATCAGGGGGGTCTGCATTTGTGCCCCTTGTACAAGCTGTCTCGCCAGATCCTCCTGTGGACCCAAGGGAAACTTCATTGACTGAGAGCTATTTATATCCAGGGGTATTTAAATTAGGGGGCAGACATCCTGTCGAGGCAGGGGCCGAGGCCCGGGGAATGGAGACTCCACCCCGAGGTGGTGGAGCTCCTGTGGGAGAATTTCGGTCGTGCTGAGGTAGACCTGTTCGCTTCCAGGGAGACATCACACTGTCCTATGTGGTTCTCTCTGAGCCATCCAGCCCCTCTGGGGTTGGACGCCATGGTGCAGGCGGGGCCGAGGTCACGTCTGTGCTCATTTCCCCTGATTGCTCTGCTCCCCGGAGTTCTGGAAAGGGTTCGCCGAGACGGGGTCAGTCTACTGTTGGTAGCCCCGATTCTGGCCGGCCCGAGTATGGTTTGTGGACCTAGTGTCTCTCCTCGACGGCTCTCCTCTGGAGATTCCGATCAGGAGGGACCTACTCTCTCAGGCAAGTGGGACGATCTTTCACCCTCGCCCAAAACTGTGGAAACTGTGGACTTGGCCTCTGAGGGGGCCCAACTCATAATTCTCCACTCCAGAGCTATGTCCACAAGGAAGTTATATGCCTTGAAGTGATTATTTATAATCAATAAGAGATTATTTACTTCTTGGTGCAGAGAACACCAGTTGGACCTGGTTAACCACCCGGTGAGTGCAGTGCTGGAGTTCGTGCAGGAGCGATTCTTTGCAGGGCTGTCCCCTTGCGTGGCGGCACTAGCAGCTTACCACGTCCCTTTAAATGAAGTCTCTTTGGGGAGACACCCTCTTATAACACACTTTGAGGCTGAGGCCAGCAGTCCACACAAGGGTACCGATAAAGCTTATAAAGCTTTATTGTCAGGAGTCTCACTACACGATGTCTGTGATGCGGCAGGCCAACCCGGTCTCACCCCAAAACGTCATGTACTGACGGGTCTTGACCATACGGCAACATACGACGAAAAGGGTACCCCTAAAACGTCCATATGAGACGAAGACATAAGCGCACCAGCAGCGCTTCCTAGCGGTACCCTAACACATACCTAAACCTACCCATAACCCGAATCGTCACATATGGACGTTTTAGGGGTACCCTTTTCGTCGTATGTTGCCGTATGGTCAAGACCCGTCAGTACGTGACGTTTTGGGGTGAGACTGTGTTAGGCAGGCTGGTCCTCACTGCACACATTTATCAGGTTCTATGATCTTGACCTCAGCTCCACTCCTGGGGCGTAGGTGCTTTCTAGAGCCCGACCGATATATCGGCGGGCCGATATTATCGGCCGATATTAGGCATTTTCCTAACTATCGGTATCGGCATTTATAATGGCCGATAAATTAATATTTTTAAAAATGCAGCGTGCATTTTGGATATCGGTCAGGCTCTAGTGCTTTCGTCCAAATGTGCGCTCTGATTTCACACGGACTGACATTTGCTCGCATGGCGACGTGGGTATTAGTGTTCCCGCAGCATTTCAACGCTGCTTGAGTTCCCTTGAAAGGGAACATCTCGGTTATGTATGTAACCCTAGTTCCCTGAAGTGGGAACGAGACGCTGCATCACCCTGGCATACTCCCAACATGCCTCTGATTGACTTGCTTCAGCCTATCACGGCAAAGCTGTGTTTAAGTCCACTTTTTATGCCCATCCCTCGCTAATGTTGCACAAGTGTCAACTACTGGTGAACTCTTGAAATATGTTTGAATGAATTGCTCTAAGCCCTTGATCACTTGGTATCCAATATGGTGCTAATTATAAATTATACATTTATTTTACACACCATTATATAGGCCTGTATGTATGATTGGGCTGTTGGAGAAAATGTATTTAAAAAGTATCAAAATAAGTCTAATATCATACTCATATAGAGTTGTGTGGTGTGACATGCTTCATACCGCAATGCATGCAGGGAGCCATGAGTATAAAATTCTTTGGGTGGCTCCCAGCATGCATTGCGCCATGAAGCATGTCACCATTGTTGAGATTCATATGTTGAATCTTGATGTCTGTTTGTGTCTAAAAATCCTGTAATGTATTTCTGAATCTGAATCTCTGATCTGTGGCAAGAAATTATTGTTGTATATCATCTTTTTCCCTGCTTTTCTTTGGAAAAAAATGTTTTAGTAAACACTGTTATAGAGACCACAAACTCACATAAAAAGCCAAGAGTCAAACTGCCATAATGGTGACTAGACATTTTCAATAAAACATCTAAACCTCCGTTAATTTTCAATAAGAGCTTCTGTAAATAGATATCAGAAATAAAGTCAGTCTGGTTACTAATAAGTGAAGCTGGTAATGATGTTTGTGGAGTTGTACAATCCTTCTCTGCTGTAGTGATGGGACGATCCGTTCATTGCGTCTGTCACATGAAAAATTAACCAAAGACTCGGAAGGTAAATTAAATATTTATGTTGTAAATTATCTTTGGCTGCATTATAATGATTTCTTAATTCTTTTTTTTTGTTGCTTTTTTTGCTTTTTTTTACTTTTTTTGAACATGAACATCAGTCAGAAATTAAGTGTTAACAATGACATGTTTTAGTTTTTTTTTCTTACCCCTTAACCCAGCTTAATGCCCCCTCCTCAAAAAAAAAAAATAAAAATAAAAATAAAAATAAAAAAAATTACAGAATAAAACAGATAAAAGGGAAAATAAATAACAATTATACAGATCAATAAAGAGTTAGGTCTCTGAGAAGAAAATAAATGATGTTTAGACTTTACAGGACTATAGCAGGTTACAACACAGATAAGACATATTTGGAATATATATATATATATATATATATATATATATATATATATATTTTTTTTTTTTTTTTTTTTCTCTCTCTCTCTTTTTATAATACATTTTCAGTTAGGGAGAGAAAGGGACCCCACATTTTCATAAACAAATCATGACGGGCTGAGGCTCTAAATATCACACGTTCATAGCTAGCAATATTTGACATAAGGTCCAACCATTCATCATATGAGGAAGGTGTGTCTGACTTCCAATGTCTAAGAATGACTCTGCATCCAGCTAAACGGCACCATAGCATCTGTTGTCGAGATATAGGCATATCCTCCGGTATAATACCCAACATACACAAGGCAGGGTTTTTATATAATGACAGGCAAAAAATATTATTAACAAATTGTACAATTTTCTCCCACATTTCCTCCACCATGTCACATTCATATAACATATAAACCATAGTTCCTATATCTTTTTTACACCGCCAGCACAATGCAGTATCTCTTAATTTAATTCTGGCCAATCTGCTTGGAGTCCAGTAATATCTATTAAGAATTTTATAATTTATCAATTGGGATTGAGTTTCACGGACGTTAGTATGCCATTTTGATACAACCTGTTTCCACGTTTCCACGTTTCTTCGATTTATTAATTCAAAATATGATTAAGATTGCGTAGCAGGATGTTTTCAGGGAATTTACCTGTTAAACCTTTTGCACGTACAATCACACTGGTGTGATCAGTCTTGGCTGATCCCTTAGAATGGTCAGTGCATCACGTGATCAACTGCTAAATTCTCAAATGTGCTTTCGCGCGTTGGCTGGTGCTCTGTGCAATGACGTGTTACCATGGAAAGAATAAAGTGACAGGTTCTAAATAACAGTTGCCTTGAAAAACTCAGGCTGGTGGTCAGTTAGAATATTTTAAACTAACATCCAAAAGGGTTAAAAGTATAACATTTAAAGTTACTTAAATGAACAAAAAGATTTAGTCATTTTGATGAAGGAAATCGAACGAGAGAGTCAGTAAAATGATCTGAACTTCCCATCACTAATTTTAAGAGATTGAGGCCTAGTCCACACGTACGCAGTATTTTTAGTATTTTAAACCGTTTTTCCACCTCCATTAAAAAAAAATCACGTCCACATGAAAACACAAAAACACCATATGAAGCACTGTCAAGAGCATGCCAAACCAGCAGGTGGCGATATAACCCTAACCCTAAAGCCCTGTTGGCCAATCAGAAGCCTGGAAAAAATGTTATTACCAATTCCGATGTCACAAGCCAGAATCTACGGTTTCACCATCTAGGCCTACACAACAAGTACTGCAACCGGAGTTTCTGAAAATCTTCACCCTGGCCAGGAGTTTTCATAAAGGTTTGGTTTCAGAGACCGGATACTGCGTTTGCGTGTGGATGAAGGGCATTAAAAAAGCTGTAATTTTGAAAATACCTGTGTTCGTGTGGACAGGGCCTTAATGTCTTTTTTTTATCTTCAGTTGATTTAATCTAAAGCTGTGGCTGAAGTCAGTTGTAGTTCTTGTGTTTCTATTTTCTTCAGTGATTCTGCTTGTTAACAGCAGGGGTTCATCACTAATGATCAATCATTACTTAATTAAATGATTAGCTCACCTTAAAATGAAAATTTCCTGATAATTTACTCACCATAATGCCATCCAAGATGTCCATGTCTTTCTTTCTTCAGTGGAAAAGAAATTAAAGTTTTTTGTGGAAAACATTTCAAGGTTTTTCTCCACACAATTGGCTTCAACGGCAACCAGAATGTTGAGTTCAAATCAATGCAGTTTCAGAGGGCTCTGAAGTGCTTCAAAGGGTTCTGCATGATCCCAGTCGAGAAATAAGGGTCTTGTCTAGAGAAACGATCGGTCTTTTTTAAAATAAAAATAAAAAATGTATATACTTTTTAACCACAATTGTTCGTCTTGTGCTGGTCTGTGACGCGCTACGCATTGCGTCATCATGGTGGAACAGAGATCACGGCATTGATCTTAACTTCAACATTCTGGTTGCCGTTGAAGCCAATTTTGTGGAGAAAAAACCTGAAATATTTTCCTCAAAAAACTTATTTTCTTTTCTACTGAAGAAAGAAAGACATGAACATCTTGGCATGTTGGGGTGAGTAAATTATCAGGAAATTTTCATTTTGAGGCCAATTAATCCTTTAATCACTATTATCTCATTAACTTTAACTCTGATTTAGAGTAAAGACAGGGTTCATACTCTGTGATTTATAATAATCCTTTAGATTGTTGCTTGCCAGACTGTACAAACCTGATCCTTGCTGTAAGTCATGTCATACGGTAAGATTTCAGTCGTCATTATCGTCAAATCAAGTCAAGACGAGTCAATCAATGGCACATACGTTCACAGTGATCTCGATTACACGCAGGATTGAAATGGTGGCTCCAAAGAAATCTCTTATGTTAATTTTGGTCATGGCTTTTCTTGAAAAAACAAAGACAATTGGATGGTTGTCGTAGCAAAAGTCACTGCAGGACTGAGAGTCAAATCTTCTAACACTGACAGAATTTCGTCTAAGGTAAAATATTACCGTAACAGTCATTAATCGGCTGTCGGTAAACATGTCAAACTAACGATCAAAGACTTCAGATTTTAGTCTAGGTTCAGAGGAATCTTTTAAGATTTGGAAAATTTGTCTCAGGCGGCCAAATCGTGGCCAAAATCGCAAAGTGTGAACCCGGCTTAACTTTAACACTCTTCAGAGTGGGACCATATGTACTCTCAGCAGAATTAAATTAAATCTGGGAATTTTGCTGTGTGTGTTTTCATGTTGGATTTCTCTCTTTAGTTTGGTAAAATAAAGTTTAAGCTGCTATGTTTGCTACGCCTCACCTCTTCTTCTTCTCATTCTGGATATTATTATGATGCATCTCAACTAACATTCATCCTTTTCAGATCAAGCTGATATGACAGCACCAGGCACAGACTCTCAGGATCATTCGACTACAATCACACAAGGTACATAATCACAGTCTTTTGTCTTTGTCTATAATTGTCCCCAATCTGCCTTGTCCGTCTCTGACTCTGTGCTCGATCTCTTCTTCAGTCATAGTGATTTCTGTCGCTGCAGTCACTGTTCTCCTTCTTACTCTTCTCTGGCTGATCTGCAGAAAAAGAGCTGGTGAGTTTTCGAGTTATCAAGTCAACAATCATTTTTATTTTTCATTTTAATGCTTCAACAATATTTTTTTTTTTTTTGAAAATCTGCTTAAACAGCTTTTGGCCCACTTGTAAAGCTTGGGCTGTCTTCACAGCTGCCATTACTGGTTAAAGAAAAAATATAGACTGATGCTTGTAATTTGCTTTTTGGAGGTCTTTGCAAGGTGACGCTCAATAGTGTCCAGAGTGAGTCTCTATTCTGAACTATTTCTTTTAATTATAGCACTAGTGCTTGAAAGTAAGGGAGTCTAAATATAGTAACATTTTAATATCATTTTCAGTAGCACTGAATGCTCTGTGAAAATAATATTAGTAATTAATGCAAAGTGAATTATAGCATTTCCATTTAGCATTTTTATTTGTATGTTTTATAAATTATCAAGGTTGAATTTGCAATGTCATGCTGCTGGGTCGTTTGAGTCATGCAAACATTGGTATGCTGCAGAGTTGGTCTTTAAAGAAATAGTTCCTGCTGTGGAACAAAAGAAGAATTGTTAAAACAGTCAAAAACTTTCCAAATGCAGTTTTTGTAAATATATGACAAAATACACCTTATAATTATGTACAAATTGTGCACAAATCACATGGATCAACTAAAGTTAGAGTTAATAACTTAGAGTTATTTTTACCTCATCTTATTTGATCGACAGATGAAGACGGTAGTCCGTAATTGCTTCTACTATTTAAGAGCAATAGCCAAATTGAAATCAATTCTCTCAGTCAGCGACCTGGAAAAATTGTCCACGCTTATATTTTTCCCTGTCTAGATTATTGTAGTGCACTTTATGTTGGGACCTGTCAAACACACGTTGCCCACCTGCAGCTGGTACAAAATATGCTTCAAGGTTGTTAACGAATGCTGGGAAAACGGAGCATGTTACTCCCTTGTTATCTTTTATAGGTTGTCTACCAATACACTTTAAGATACAGTATAATATTCTGATATATCTTTTTTAAGCACCTCATGGAATGGCGCCAGCTGAGTTTATTAAGCCCTACAGTTCAGGCGTAAGACTAAGATTATCAAACAAGTGTCTTCTAACTATTCCTCTTGCACGTCTCAAATTGAAGGGTGATCGTGCTTTCTCTGTCGCTGGTCCTAGATTGTGGAATAATCTGCCATTGGATGCTAGAACAACGTCATTGACGCTTAATGTTTTTAAGGATCGCTTAAAATCTAATCTGTACTCTTTGGCATTTTAGTACATTAGTACATGGATGTTTTTATGTTTTGTCTTATTGTTTTTGTTGCTTTTTATTGTAATGTACAGCACTTTGGAATACAGTAGTAGCCTGTAAGGTGCTGTATATAACCAACCAACCAAACAAACAGACACATGCACCACTGCACAAACTCAAATCATGACTACTGAATGTTTGTCTGGTCTAAATGACTTCTCATTATCAGTATGATATATATTCATTCTCTCTCTCTCTCTCTCTCTCTCTCTCTGCTGTAGTGAGTAATGATGAAGTGGAAGACTCAGTTCAACCACAGACTTTATTAAACGCTGGACTGAAAGAATCAATTTAACAACTATGCCTCTGCCTGTTTCTGAAACCTTTAGCTTTATACTGTACTTTATACTGTAGGATAAATATGTTTGCATCTCCTTTCTAATCATTTCTTTTACAAGCTGTTTAGTCACACGCTCATAAGAGATGTGCTGTTTATTATCCATAAGAAGCAATGTTGCATATGGTATAATCATGAATGGAGTTGTTTGTCTCTCTATGGATTATTTGTCTCCTTTCTTTTCTATATTGACTTTTTATTCTATTTGTTGGTTTCAGCCTATGCCCTACACTTGCTATATAATCTATGGCACGAGCACAATAAAGCTGACTATTGAATGAACTACACTTCTGTGTGTGTGCCATTCTTGGTCCCCAGATCTGGTGTTCTTCTGCATTGATCATTTCATTTCATATATAGAAGATGGATCCTAAAGGCAACATGTAAAGATAGAATAATATTGGTGCAAGAATCAAACCTTGAGGTCCCCCCTGCCCCCCAAAGAAGAAGCGATCTGGATGAACCTCCTTCCCCTGTGCTGACAGAGCAAGACATACCAGAGAGATATGATTTGAACCACTCAAGCACATTTACCTTAAGACCAACCCAGTGTTCCAGACGGTCAATCAATATATCATGATCCACTATATCGAAGGCCGCGCTGAGGTCAAGTAAAATCAGAAGAGCATTTTCACCATTATCCAGTGCCAAAAATATGTCATTCAATACTTTCACCAGCACAGTCTCTGTGATTGTTGACTTTGTTCTGATATGCAGTTTTATCTAACACTATAATCTTCACAACTCAGTGCCTTTCTGATTCCTCCTCGAGGCCTTATGTGGTTGAGAAATGCTATTTTTGTAACTTAAAAATTGGTCCATCTTATCAAGGTACTTGGGTAAAAATATGAGGGGAGTATAACAGAGTTAACTAATAAGATATAGCTTACATCATATAGGAACATGATACATTGAATAACAAGTCCATATATAGTCAGTTTCTGGCTAGATCACCACATATACTTTTGGATCCAAAAGGACCTTTATACTGCTTTAGAATAGAGAGAATAGGAGACCATTCCCCATCCTAGCCTAGAGTTCCACATAATGAAAAACAGATGTAGCCAGTACCTTCCTACAGAACAAAGAAATCATCCTCTGTTATATACTGCATGCTGAGACTATCATACAAGAATTTCTAACACTACTCAAAATAAAATCAAACATTTTTTTTTTATATATATATAAGCAGAAACTCTTTTTAGAACCATTCAGGTTCTTATTCCATTGTGACATTATTTTAAGGACAAAAATATGGAGCTTATAATATGACAAAATGATTTGAATTTGAATTGTGTAAATTTGAATTATTTGCAAGTGTAATCTAACAAAATTTAATTTTAGGTGGTAGATTAAATAGTTCTGAATTTGATTTTTTTAAAACGAATATTGAACATTTGAAATTTAACAAATTGAAGTTTTTTTTCAAGTTTTTTTTCTGCCGCAAACGTTTGCGGCAGAAAACTACTGCAGTGCAGCCAAAATGCTTTGTTCGACTTATCTGAGATCCTTTACTCTTCCCTGTGGATGACCTGTGACCTACTTTCTGTAAGATCTGAATTTTTGAGTTTGAATTTTTGAGATTGAATTTTAGAAAACTGATTTTGAAGTTCCGAATTTCTTCATCTTGAAAACTTGAATCTGTATTTTTTTAAACTGAATATTTGCAGTATAAGAATTCAGAACAAAAAAACTAGCTGTTTGAAAATACATGTCTATAAAATTCAGCCATAAAAACATTTCAATTTGTTAAATTTCAAATGTTCAATATTCGTTTAAAAAAAATCAAATTCAGAACTACTTAAACTACCACCTAAAATTCAATTTTGTTAGATTACACTTGCAAATAATTCAAATTTACACAATTCAAATTCAAATCATTTTGTCATATTATAATCTCCATACAAAAAGGGCACTTTTCGACTTCAAATGTAATTGTTGTAATATTTGTCGTACTACTAGTTTTAATTATATGTATATATATATATATATATATATATATATATATATATATAGACACACACAACAGTAATGACAATCTAATGCGAATCATCATTAAACAAATGACAATGACAAAATAACCTCAATAGTAAAAGACCATTTTCACACAGACTGTTACGAACCACTCTGAGACACGAGGGAAGAGGATCCAAATGCAGCTTTTATAAAAGGGGGTATCCAGAATCGTAATCCAACAAGCAGAGGGTCAAGCACAGGAAGACAGTCCAAACTAGTGATGTGACATTTGAACCGAGGCGTCGGAGCTTGTGTCGAGAAAAAGTGGGCGTGCCAGATGAAGCCGCGATTCCAGGCTTGTGTTGTTAATGTGAAAATCACGTGACTAATGACAAACGAGGCCTCGGTTTGTGTGGATACGTCATCGGTTCGGTCTGAGTGTCACTTCCGGATAAAAGGCGGTTCGAAACTCGCGCCTCCTTGTGGGTGTTGCAGGAGTAGTAGAAGCAGTTGTAGTAGTGTCAGAGAGTCAGAAAGTTAGATAACTATCATTGTCATTGTCGTTATTGTGTCATATATGTATTATATGTGTATTAATATATATATTATATATTAACTGTATATTAATGTATTAATACTGTATATTAATACATTATCAGGTTAGAATAGTTATAGTATATTGTTATTATTAATTATAGTAGCTATATTATAGTCTTGTTAGATAAGATTATTTGGATTACTCTGGATTTTTGGATCTGGACTGGACTGCTTTTTGATTTGGATTTCCCTTTTGGATTTGTTTGCTTTTTGTGACCTCTTCCTTTCCAGCAAGAAAGAGGAGATCCTCCCCTATCTGGGCCTCAACATAAGCATCAGTATCCTCATTTATACCAGCTGACACTGGCATTTTTATGTTCCCCTGCATCCTCTGTTCCTTTGAAAGGATCTTTTCCAAGGCTGGATAGATTTTGTCCAAGAAGAGGAATCATCTAAACCCCAACACACTTGAAATAATTCTGTTTCTCAATAAAAATCTATTGTAATCCTTCCTTCCAGACTATTCTGTTACAGTTTACTTTATTACACTCCCTCCAACATAAGCACTGCACTCAACACAGTGTCACTGTTGTTGTTCATACTGTCACTATCCAAACAATTTATGAATAATTAATTAACTGTGTGTGTGACTCTGCACAAGTAAATTCAGACAGAGAAAGATACATATTTTATATTATACACAGTAATGGACAAATGTCTGCTCAGGTCTTTTTATTAATGCAAATGAAAGGTTACAGACATCAACAGTGAGTACAAAATAAATAAAGGGGGGAGGGGGGGGGGGGGGGGGAATACCATGTATTTCTTTGCACAGGAGCTAGGTGTCACTAGTGAGCAATGCTCAATGAAGCTTTGAGTAATGAACCTTTAGCTGAAGCAATGGGCTGCGAGGTCTCAGTGGTTCAGGAAGCCTCATTTTGCCATCACTAGTCCAAACAAATCAACAAACAAACAAACAAAAGAAAACAGGCAGGGGTCAGAGGCACAAGAGTAATCCACGGGACAGGCAAGAAGACCAAGAGAACCAAGAAAACACTCAGAAGTGCAGTGCAACAACATACAAAACTTCACAGTGAGTGAAGGGGTGAACCAGGCTTATATGGGGTGAACTAAACAAGAAGATGAGATACAGGTGAATGTGATAATGAGTGCTGATGAGTCCAGGCAGAGAATGATGGGAGATGTAGTCTGTGAGTGAACGTGAGAGTCTGGTGTGGAGTGCCCTCTGGTGGCTCTCAAGGGCTCTCCAGCTGGTGACCGTTACACAGACATGTTTTTGTGAGATTTGCCTTCTTTATGGCCAACAAAATAATTTTGAGTGGCATTATTTTAAAATATTCATTCAATTTGATTGTGTTTAATGTGGAATATTTTTCATGATTTGCTTGAGGATTGTTCTGTCACGGAGCCTTCTACGCCATCACTGCACCCGATCATTACACCAGATCACAGTCACCTGATTTCTGATCACCGGCACCTGCACGTCATGATTGCACTCACTACTTCAGTCACAGTCTCCCGCACCTCAGTGTCTGGACGCTACAGACTCACCTTACCTGTATACTGACCTGAAAATTCGTCCCTTCGTCCTCATTCACAGTCAGCTAAGTGTTCACCATATCAGTCATCGCATTGAAGTATTCCTACATCAATCACTCTGCACTCAAACTTGTTATTTGTTACATCTGCCTTGTCTCCTTCTATGGATGTGACATTTTCCTTGTTTTGTTATCAGACAACAAATTATTATAATGTTTTTAGTAAATGAAAAATTAAAATATTGATCAATATAAATCTGAAAGTGAGCCTGTAGAACACACAACAGCATTGGGTTTTGACTCACCTATTTAAGTTTATCAATCACAGGCCACTTTGCGATTCTATGTTTTTTTTTTCATCCCCAAGGTTAAGAACTCTTGAAAAGACCTCTTTTCTCATTCCATTTAAGACATTTTATGGATTTAATTTGATAAAACTGAATTTAAGACTTTTTAAGGACCTGCGGGGACCCTGACTCAAACATGCACATCTTGAAATGTCATCGTGTCTTTAAATGCAGTCTTTCTTCTTTGCTCATTTTTCAGTTTGTCTCCAGCCCAGCTCAGACTTCAGACCAGGGGTCCATTATTCGTATGTTGCTTAAAACATCCAAGATCAAATGACACATCCAAGATGATATCATCGGGCTAATCATGATCTGGATAACTGGGTTCTTCGAACACACCTGTTGTTTATGATTAGTATCACTGGACTGAGTTATCTGAGATAACTGCGCATTCATTCGTTGGTTTTAAAGGGGATATGTATCGATAGATGGCCAATGAACCATGGCCAATGAACGCACACAGTTTTTCTCCACAGTAAGAGCTAGTTGTCGAAGATGCAGAAATTTGAATGTTTAATCAAAATGCAAGGGATTAAATTATTTTGAAGTGTTGGTGCAAACATCTAGTGTAAATGATAAATCACGCTTGACATTTGTGCTGGCAGTGGCTACTGTATACAGGCCACCAGGGCACCATAAAGACTTTATCAAAGAATTTGCTGATTTTCTGAGTTACCAAAGACTGCTCTGTCACCTACCCTTAAATACACAGACTAGAACAAAAGGGTTATACAAATATTGTTTAGAGTTGTTTTGGGTCAATTCATGTACCCCAGGGGGTAACACCTGGTTTCGGGGGAGAGGGGATAATTATCAGATATCTTGAAGAGACATCACCCAAAGAGGAGAACAGAATTCTCCCAAGGTTTCAATCTTTCTCATAATACCAATGACTGCAATGAAATTAAGACCATTTTACCAATCGCACTGAGACATTTAAAATGATTCCAAACATGAAAAGGAAAAACAATAGATTCACAAGATACATCTTATGTGATATATAGACATTCTTAGTGAACTTTTGGTGACTTGACTCAGGGGGAGAGGAAGGGAGGAGGGAGAGGGGGATGCAGAGATAAGGAATGAGAAAAGATTGGACAGGACAATATCCTGTGCTCTGCTATCTTCTGTCCAGGGTGCGTTTTATGGCTTTATTGCAGGGTGAGTTTTGTCTTAGCAGGAAAATCAGTTCTTACACAATAATGTATAATATATTTATAAAAGCATGAATAGAACATTTTCTGATTAAACTGCACTCAACTCATCTGATGTGCTAATTAATGTTGATGTGGCACACAAAAAAAAATACATGGAAAAGATTGTCACCAGCAAAAGCTGACACGATCAGGACCGGCTCCACACTTGGATCATCTGTTATGTGGGTGGGTGGAGATAAACCCAATTGCAGACAGCAGTCACAGCAACACAGTTTATTGTACAAATAACAGGAAAAACAAAGCCCACGAGGGGGCAAAACAAGACAAGACAGGACTACGAATGACTAAACTAGACTATGACTCTGACAATTAACTAGACTATAAACAAACAGCAAAAACAGAACTTTCTCTAGACAATACTCTTGACAGGATACTCACAAGGTTTCACAATGAATAACAAGCAATGTTAGACAATGTACCGACACAGGACAGAGAACATGAGGGGATTAAATAGGGAGCAAACTAATCAGGAACAGGTGAAAGCAACAATCTAATAATTACAAGATGAGATAACAAGGGGGCGGGGTAAGGTGACAAGACAACGAAAGCACACAGCCAAAACAAATGGCCATGTGCTTACACATAAAACATGGGCCTGTCATGATCCTGCCTCAAGACCAAGGAAAATCAGAGACAAGAAGGCAGAATCATGACATCATCAGCAATGAGGTCCTCCATTGATGAGAAAAAGACCCAAGCTGCAGGCACCACTCCCAGTCGTCTTCTTACTGTCCACTATTGTTTTGTATCTAATAATAGAAACCCAGAAATAGCAAATGTCTTCAAGTGGCCATACTCCCAAAATAATGCAAATGCCAGTATCAAAACAAACCTGTGTTTTAACTGCCTGAACTTGTGACATGCCTCTGCTCCAAAGTCATATCCTTTTGCCAGCATTTGTGCAGCTACCTTTTTCCACACTAATACTTTCTTTAATACAGGAGATTGAAAGTCTTCAGCCATTTGCTTTGTCAGAGAAATTACAAGCAAAGTTACATTGTGCATTCATGGCTTTGAATCTATAGCATACATTTAAACAGACAAGTCACAGAAAATATATCAACGGAAATATTGTGCTAGGAATGAACTTAATGTACCCCTATGCATTTGTTGGGGGTTTGAGACTGGTGCCCACTTTGGAGCACAGGCAGGTGATGGTCCAGCAACAGACAAATGTAGTGGTGCAGGAGCTTGAGGCAAATTCAGGGGTGCAGGAGATGGAGGCAAATTCAGTGGTGCACGAGCCAGAGGCAAATGCAGTGGTGCAGGAGCCGGAGGCAAATTCAGTGGTGCAGGAACAAACTTCAGTGGTGCAGGAACAGGAGGCAAATTCAGGGGTGCAGGAGATGGAGGCAAATTGAGGGGTGCAGGAGCCAGAGGCAAATTCAGTGGTGCAGGAGCCAGAGGCAAATTCAGTGGTGCAGGAGCCAGAGGCAAATTCAGTGGTGCATACTGCTACTACGAGAGGGTAAAGCTCGAATAGAGCTGAGGATTGAGATATGTCTTGGAGCTGTGGTGGCCACGGAACCGCGAACCAACGACCTTGATAAAATCCCCCGAACCCGATTGAGGGGGTGGCGTCTGTGAACAATTGGATGTCGGTGGGGGATGAAACAAGGTTGTTGTAGAAAAAGGATAGGCCGTTCCACTGTTTTAGAAATGTTAACCATAGCCTGAGTTCGTCGCGACATGCTTGAGTTATAGAAATGCGGTCTTCTAGCGAGTGGACAGAGGACGCGAGTTAAAAATGTAGATGAAATGACCTTTTTTGGTTTGGTCAGTCTTACTTTGTTTAATCAAATATGAAATGGTTTCGCCGTCTAGTACTGATAAGTCTGAGATGGTGCGGTGGATTTTTGGGTCGAATTTGGAAGTGATGGTGAGTTCCGAGCATCTAAGAAAACCAAAAAAGGCTAGGATAAACATGCCATCGAGTATGCGAGCGGAACCGAGGGGCTGGTAGCCTGTGCGGAGGGCCTGAATACATTTGGTGAGAATGTCTAGCGTTATGGGTTGTCTGGTGTCGGGGCGGGTGGGCTGGGATCTTTGAATCCCTTTAATCAGGAGGGAGGTTTGTGAATTGTTTATCTCAGTGGAAGGAGCGCCATACATCAATTTATGGAAAAACTGGATGCCGCTCAAATAACCTTTAATGGACCCGACTTGTAGGCCCTTAATGATATTAAGGTAGGAGATAAAAGAGGTGATTGAAAGAAGAGAAAAATCAGGGAAAGGCAAGTTATAAGAGACATGGAATGTTTTAAAACATCTCCAAGCAGTAACGTAGGATTGAAGGGTCCTGGGAGATACTGCTTGGAGGATAGTGTCGAGTGATGCATCAAGCAGGGGTTTTAACGGATGGGTTACGGGAATATTAGTTCTGAATAGCGGGGAACTGGAGTTGGGAATTGATCCGCCTCTGGAGCCAGCATCCTGAATTTCTGAAACAGAAAACGAGACAGAGAGTCAGCGATTTGGTTTTTTGACCCAGGGATGTGTTTAGCAATGATAATGAATTGGTCGCAAGCTGAAATCCAGGTGAGACGCCTTAAGAGTGACATCAGAGCGGGTGAATGGGAACGGCCTTTGTTAATGCAATGCACTGTTGCGTCATTGTCGCAATGCACTAAAACACTACTAGCGGCCCATTCTTTTCCCCACAGGAAACTAGAAGGAAACTATATATAGACTCGGCAGTCTTACCTCGATCTATTTACAGTTTGCAGCATCCCCCCACCACCCCTTCTCCACACTTCTAGTTCTAAACACTTACATGTGGGGGGAGTACTCTGGGTTTGGGCTGAATTCCGAGCTCGGAGCCCTCCCTCCGGACAGCACGCCAAATACGCATTAAATCTTACTCCCTCAAAATTATATGTAAGTGTGAACTCGTGAAACATGAGGGAGCAAAACACTGCGTGTTTTTTTCATGGTGCTCATGAAAGGTCAGAGGACTCCCTGAACAGAGACATACTGCCAAAAATTTAATTCAGAATTTATCAACTTGAATTGCAATTTATTCAATAAAAATTTTCCTAAATTTTTATTGTCATGTGTGTTCTTGACTTAATGGACCTGACAGAATTGCTTTTTGGGTTCTCTGTTTTGAATTTCCCAATGCTTTTAAATGCCTAATAAACTATACTTTACTCAGCACATGAATGAGATAGAATGAGACGGCTGTTTGTCTACATTAGTAACCCTTATTTGTGTTTGCTGTGTTGTTGTGTTTTGATGTGTTGTCGTTTTAACCTGTACAGGCTGGATAGCTAGATTGGATAGCTGGATAATTAGTTCACCTCTTGAGTCTTCGGGTTTGAGCTCAGTGGCGGTTCTACATGGAGGCCTAGGGAGGCCCGTGCCTCAGTAGACATGTCTTAATATGCACAATGCATATGTAGACTTAATCATATCTAAGCAAACTCATCGAAGCAGAAGCGGATATCTAAATGTCAGTGTCCTTGCTAGGTCTACACAATGTTGTGATGTTAACCACGTAACTTCATCCGTCTTGGCTGTTGCATTGCGATAACAAATACATTTGAGTACAGTAATCAACAGGCTATCTGCCCATGTTAAGTAGGGAGGGATGGTTAGGCAACTAAATGTAATGCATGCCCCAACGTTTTTTTTTTTTTTTCTAATAATAGTTATCATGAAACGAGGAAGGGACATTGCGTAATTTTTTTGCCCCAGTAAACAAAAAAGTGAGAGAAACAATTTAATGTATTGAGAGAGTTGAGGAGCAGGAAGAGGGAGAGCCAGAGGGAGAGCCGACTTGGTGGAGGTTGGAGAGCGTGCATCTCCATCCTCCTGTACGGCTGCGAAAGTTGGATCATCAACCAGAAAATGCAAAACTCACTCAACAGCTTCGCCACCAGTTGCTACAGAATCATGCTCGGCATCAAGAAAATGGATCGAATAAGTAACCAAGCTGTATACGAAGCAGTCGAAAAGAACCAGCTTATCCTTCAAATCCAACAAAGACAGCAACGCTTCATCTGCCACTCACTTAGAAGAGATCCAAACGACCAAATTAACAAATATGTGTTATATGCGCCCGAAGAACGACATGGCAAACGAAGCCGAGGAAAGCCACGCACATTATATCACACATACATCGGCAAACTAATCAACAACGACATGCCACCAACTGCTGACAAGATGCAAAGAGCTGCTAGTAATTGAACAGAATGGAGAAAACTTGTGACCGACTGCAAACCCGTTTTGTTCGCAGCCAATTGATGATGATGATGATGATGATGATGATGATGATGATGGACTCTACATATTGCTATGCATGTAGACATTTTAGCACACCAAATGCCCCAGACACTGTTTCTGTTCCAACACCTGGTTTTAGAAACTGGAAAAAAGCAACTATGAGAGATGCAGGGTTTTCAGTGCATGCAAAGTCTCAACGACACAAGTGTGCAATGATAGCATGGAGGGATTATCAAAGAGCTGTTAAAACTGATGCAAATCTTCTTGACAAAGAACACACTAAACAAGTACAAGAAAATAGGGCATACATTAAAACAATTTGGGAAGTGCTGTTACTTACAGCTAAACAAAACATAGCACAAAGAGGACACAATGAATCTGAAGAGTTCAATAACAAAGGAAACTTTAGGGAAGTTTAAATTCTTAAAACAGTTGCTAACCATGACCCACTTGTTAAGAGAAGATTAACTTCCATTCACAATGCAAAGTACACAAGCAAGATGATCCAGATCCAGGTTTTGGGTTGTTTGGCAGAAATGGTTTGGTCTGAAATCATAGAAGAAGTGAAGAACAGTGAGGTTTTTAGCATCATGGCAGATGAAACAAAGGATATTTCAAAAAGGGAACAGATTTCTTTCACACTCAGGTACTATTACAATGGGGCCATTAAGAAATAGTGCACTTACTGGAACGTTATGGCCTGAACTACAAAAATAACTTTGTAGGCCAAGCGTATGATGGCGCTGCCGTCATGAGCGGTAAGCATTCAGGGGTTCAGGTAAGGATCAAAGAACAGGCTAAATTGGCCTTCTACATCCATTATAGTACACATTGACTACGTTTACAAGCAGACAATAACCCTTTCAAATATAGCAATAACCCGGTCGCGCATGGCCATGTAAACACCGGCAAAACCCGAATATGCTCATATTCCGGTTTTTAAAAACCTGAATATGATCCCTGGGTTACCCCTTTTCTAACCTGAATATTTGGCCATGTAAACGCGTATCGGCATATCCCCATCAAAAGGAACATTGATTTGTGTTCTGCGCATGTTCAATTCGCAAGGAATCTTGGTCTTTTGAGTAGAGGAACTTCTTGTATGCGCCAAAAACCTGCATGCAGTATACCGGAAGTAAACAAGAAGTAGAGGTAAACATGGCGAGACGCAGCACAGCACCACACTTTTGGAGCGAGGAGGAAACCAATTTCTTTATTAGTGTGGTGAAAACCATGAATATAATGTCATGAATATAATGAATATAATGTCCGCGTGACCTTAACCCGACCATATCCCGAATATTGACAGCTTGTAAACGTAGTCATTGTCTCAATTTAATGTTAGTTGATGTAGTCAAAAGTGTCCCAGAAACAGAGGAGTTTTTTTCTTTGTTGCAGAGTCTTTATATTTTTACCTCTGCCTCATATGTGCACCCAAAATGGCTGTCTCTCCAAAGAGAAATGTATGTCAGAACAAGAGAGCTGCAACGTTTAAGCGACACACGTTGGGCATGCTGATTTCTAGCCATACATAATATTATGGACACTCTACCTGCCCTTAAACGACTACTGCAAGAGATTGCTCAAGAACGTCATGGTAAAAGAACTGTTGAGGCCCGAGGTCTTCTGGCTCAAACTGACCTAGAATTTGTTGTGCATCTTGTTATTCTGCGTAAGTTGTTTGGGGAGACAAAGCTACTGTCTGACATGTTACAGTCACAAACTGTTGATCTGTCGAGAGCTGTCGACTTAGTAATTGCTTTAGTCCAGACATTGAAAGACCACAGGCAGGAGTCTTTCTTTGATAAGTTGTGGGATGAAGCATTGCATATTTGTGAGCAGTGTGATTCTGCAACACCGTCAGAGGCGAAACGTCAGAAAATGCTGAGCTCTAGACTCAGTGGCTACTGCACATTAAGCACTGTTGGTCAGAGGGAGGTAGAACGCGACAAAGATATGTTTCGTACGTCATTTTTCTATCCTGTAATTGACAGCATGCTCAATGAGCTGAACAGACGTTTCTCCAATACCAACTGTGAGCTCATGAGAAGCATACAGTCTCTCAGCCCCCAGACTGATGCCTTTTTAAAGGAGAGCGATGTTTTTTTCATTTGGCCGTTTGTTTAATGCAGACATTGATGATTTAGGGCATGAGCACCATCAATTTAAGAGTGTTTTCAGCTCATTAAAGACCACTCTAGCTGCAGCATCTGGATCAGTCACAGAGGTTTGACAGTGATGCTGCAAGGCCCTTTAGCTGGTGGCCAACAATAGATGTTGTACAAGACAAATCTACATGACCGGGCAGTTCTAGCAAAGTGGTCTGTGAAGTTCAATTGATCATCAATTACTACTCCAAGGTTCCTGGCTGACCTTGATGGAGTTATGGATTACGAGTCTAGCTGAATGGTGAAGTTGTGATGAATTGTTGGCCGGGACCGCGAGTAGCTCTGTCTTTGCAAGGTTTAGTTGAAGGTGGTGGTCCTTCATCCAGCCAGACATGTCTGTCAGGCAGGCTGATTGTCCGGCTGGAATGAAAGGTAGAGTTGTGTGTCGTCAGCTTTGCAGTGAAAGGAAAAAAACATGTTTCTGAATCACAGATCCTAGTGATGTCATGTAGAGGGAGAAGAGAAGCAGTCCCAGTACTGAGCCATGAGGCACTCCAGTAGCTAGATGATAGCAGTGATAGAAAAAAAAAAAAACATGTTTCTGAATGACAGATCCTCATGTGATGACATGTAGATGGAGAAGAGAAGTGGTCCAAACACTGAGCCCTGAGGCACTCCAGTAGCTAGATGTTGAGTCTTAGACGCCTCACCCCTCCACGACACCCTGAACGACCTACCTGAGGGATAAGACTTGAACCATTGGAGTGCGGTTCCCGGTTTACAATAAGTTAACATAAGAATGAACAGCATTTATCAATTTTAGTTAAAGCTGCCGTCGGCAAGATATTTTTGATCATATTCACTTAAACCGACACTATGCTCTGACAGAACAACATAAATCAGCCGGTTTTAGAGAAAACCCCGCGCTTCTACCTCCACCTGGAGCCTGTTATTTGTTTTGCAAAAATCCACCGCTCCTGGTTCATCTGGTCCAATCAGCACAGGGCTGTGTGAGATCTGTCAATCACAGTTCGTGCACACACCACAGATCCCCCTCCCCCGCGCACGTTACAATATCACATGCACATGCCTGAAGTTCGCAGCTGTGTTGGATTGGACGAAGCGTGATGGCGGAGAGAAAATCTACTAACAAGCTTCCAATTCCTCGGTTAAAAACCAGAGCTAGGAGGTCCAAAACAACCAAGGAAAAGAAAATGATGCTTCGATGCTGAAGAGACGGTGCGTTCACAGAAAATCTGGTGCACACACACTGACGAGCACGAACTCGATGGGAGGGTGCTGGTGGTAGTGGGGGAGGGGCATGAGAGATGTAAACATTCAAAATTTTGGCTAAGTCGACTCAATCTGCCAGACTTGCTGACTGCAGCTTTAATATTAATTTCAACATTTGCTAATACATTATTAAAATTAAAGGTTGTATTTGGTAACATTAGTTAATGCACTGTGAACTAACATGAACAAACAATGAACAGCTATATTTTTTATTAACTAACATTAACAAAGATTAACAAATATTGTAATAAATGTATTAATCATTGTTTTTGTCATTGTTATTGATACAAATTAATATTTGATTATAATTGACAGGTTTGTCTAACTGATGAATCTCTTGTTGATGAGGTTCAGAATTATGTGTTTGTATTGACATGAGTTGTTCTGTTCTTGAACAATTAAACATGTTTCTGTGTTTAAAAGCAAAAGACTAGATATAGGAGTTCAGCTGGAAACAGTTGCTTATACTAAAATAATAAAATAAAGTTTGTGCGTTTACAGCTGCATGTGTAAATCAAGTATTGAAGAGCAGATCTGATGCTTCAGTCATTGATATTGCTATGAGGACATTTTCAGTAAGATTAAAGTTCATCTTTTATTTTGTCTTTTATTTCAGATATGCCAGAGGTTTAATATTTACATTTCATATTCGACTGTTGTTTCGGATAATCTTGTGACTTCAGCTCAGAAATATTTGACTTAATTTGTTAAATTTAATTTATCTTCTTGGCAAATTTTATACAACATAAAATATACATAAATGTAAGTTTACCATTATCAAAAAAATAAAGTACAATGTAATTGATGTATAGTTTAAAATCTTACCCTCGTGTTCTTCTCTTCATCTTCTTTTTTTGTCTTTAATTTTTCAGTTTTCAGCCAATCACTGTTAACTCTTATTTTCTCATTTGTATTCTGATGACATTGAACACGTTGTTAATACATTTTGTATACAAAGTTGTATATCATAAACATGCAATCTCTGTACTTTTTGAAATTAAAAAAGTGCTTGCTTCCTCATTATCATGCATCACATGAAGAAAAAGGAGTAAAATGATTCTCTGATCCAAAACCCACAACAGATGGCGCTAATTCGAGTCGCCAATAAAGAAGAAGAAGAAGAAGAAGAGAGCGGGAGCTCCAGCCAGAGAAACGGGCCGGAAATGGCGGCGGAAGGAAGGAAAACGTGGGAAGAAATATCAGATAATGATAATGAACAAGAAATGGATTTTCAAGAAGTAAGATTTAAAAGGAAGAAAAAGAATAGCATGGGTGATGGATCTGATTGTGAACAAACAAGTAATAAAACAAAGCAAACAAGAGGTGTATATGATAAAGAGGAAGAAAGACAAATCAAGGTACTAATTACTTTTGCTAAGCAGTCAGAACAACAAATTCATCCTGTTAAGCTATCGAAGGCAATTGAGAAAGAGATCGGAGTAGTAAAAGCTGTAGAGTATCTAAACAATGGAAGAATAATGATTAAATGTAAGGATGAAAAACAAAAACAAAAATTTTTGAAAATTAAATCACTGGCAGGAGGAAAATTATCATGCACAGAAATAGGGAATGGAATCAGAGGGGTTATCTCAGGAGTGCCTCTAAATGTAAGTGATGGTGATATCAAAGAAAATCTAAGTGGAGGAACAGTTGTCTCTACTAGAAGATTGCAGATGTGGAAAGACAACCAAAGATGTGAGAGTATGAGTGTAATGATTCAGTTTGAAGGGAATAATCTACCTACAAGAGTGAAGCTGGGATTTGTCAGCTTCTTGGTACGAGAGTTCATACCTCCACCTTTGAGATGCTTCAAGTGCCAACGGATGGGACATACTGCAAATTTTTGTAAAGGGAAAATGAGGTGTGCAAAATGTGGAGGGGAACACGAATATGGCAAGTGTGAGGATGGTGTAGGGATTAAATGCTGTAATTGTGGCGGTGGACATAGCGCAGCATACGCAGGATGTCCTGCACAACAAGAAGCCCGCAAAGCTCAAAAAATTAAAACTGTGCAAAATTTGACATATGCAGAAGCTGTGCGGAAGATAAAAGACAAAGGTAAAACTGAACCGGAGGTAAATGTGCGAGGAAATAGGATAGAATCCTGTTCCCAGAGAGAAGTAAATAAAGAGAGGAGTAAATCAGAACTGCATATCTCAGTAAACAAAATTGACTTTGTGGCATTTATTTGTGCAGTGGTGAATGGCACCTCACAAGTGGAAAAGAAATCTGACAAGTTAAGGATTATTGTAGAATGTGCTAATAAATTTCTCAAGTTAACAGGAGTCTCAGCAGAGGAGGTGCATGGCATTCTGAAAGCGGAGGAAGGAAATGTTGCCATGGATATGACTCAGAGTAATTGTACTTAGCTGTACGATGTCTTTCCTACTACTACATTGGAATGCTAGGAGTTTAATAGCAAATGGTCAAGAATTTAAAAAACATATTTCAGAAATGGAAAAGACACCAGACATCATGTGCATTCAAGAGACGTGGCTAAATAATTTGTTGGACTTTAAGATCAATGGGTATGTAGTAGAAAGGAAAGACAGAGTAAATAGAGGGGGCGGGTGTGCAACATTTATTAAAGAAGGTATAGGGTATAAGAGAATTAATATAAATAATACATTAGAATGTGTATGTATTGAAGTAATGGGAAGGTATGAAGAAATTAGAATTTCAAACTTTTATAATCCATGCAAAGAAATAAATAATAGTATTCTAGAGGATGTGTTAGGTGACTCACAGGGTAAAGTTATTATATGTGGGGATTTTAATGCACATAATGGTCTATGGGGTAGTAAGAATACAGACAATAATGGGTTAATTGTAGAAGAATTTATGGAAGAACACTCATTAGTATGTTTGAATGATGGAACACCAACAAGAATGGATATAGGTAAAGGCAGCTTCTCGTGTTTGGATCTCACAATAACATCAGCTGCATTAGCAGGTAAGTGCAATTGGTGCGTTCAAGAGGAAAATTGGGGCAGCGATCACTGGCCTGTAGTATGTGAGATTCGGAGTGCGATACAAAAACAAAGCTACAGTCAGTGTGCAAGGTGGGGATTTAAACAGGCAAGATGGGAAGAGTTTTGTATGTTGTGTGAAGAAAATTTCAAAAACATAAAGTTAGAAGGGAATATTGATGAGAGATATAAAAGAGTAGTACATGAAATCATTCTAGCAGCGAATCTATCTATACCATTAATAAGAGGTAATGGAAAAAGAAAAAAAAATGTTCCATGGTGGTCTGAAGAATGCACAATAGCGATTAAAGAAAGGAATAAGGCATTCCGGGTTTTAAAAAGGATAATAACTCAAGATACAATAATTGATTATCAGATAAAAAGGGCAGCTGCAAGAAGAGTAATTAAAAGTGCAAAGAGGAAAGCGTGGCAGGAGTTTTGCAACACAATTGGGAGAGAGACTGGAATGCATGCCATGTAGTGTGGAGAATGATAAGGAAAATGAATGGTATTAATATACACAAACAAGTCCCTGTAATTGAGGAAGATGGAAAGGTGGCCAGAACAGATAAAGAAAAAGCAGAAATATTGGCCAAAACATTTGCTAAAGTCCACAGTATAAACAATTTGAGTGATGAGTTTTTAAAGAGAAGGCAAGAGTTAAATAAAATGTATGAGAATGTGTGTATGAAAAAACAAGATGACTATAGTAATATGAATGATGATTTTAATATTTTTGAGCTTAAAATCGCGATTAGCACATCAAAGGATACAACACCAGGGAGAGATAGTATAAGTTATAGTATGTTAAAAGAATTTACCGGATGTAGCTCTTAAAGTAATAATGGATGTATATAATCAGATATGGAGTGAAGGAACATTACCAAAAGAGTGGAAAAATGCAATAGTGATACCAGTAACAAAACCAGGTAAAGATGCAACAAAATCAAGTAGCTATAGGCCAATTGCTCTTACATCTACATTATGTAAAGTGATGGAAAAAATGATAGTTAGAAGATTAAATAATTTTCTTGAGAAAAATGAGATTTTAACATCAGCTCAAAGTGGATTCAGGAGGAAAAGATCTACAATGGATGCCTTGATATTATTTGAAAATGAGGTTAAAAAAGCTTTATTAATGAAAGAATATCTTGTTACTGTTTTCTTTGATATTGAAAAGGCATACGACACTTTATGGAGGGAGGGACTATTAATTAAGTTAGACACAATCGGAGTGGGGGGGAGAATGTATAACTGGATATTGGATTTCTTGTTTAAACGGACATTTCAGGTAAGAATAGGGGAAGAAATGTCAACATTGCAAGATATTCTGAATGGGACTCCACAAGGGAGTGTAATCAGTCCCATATTGTTTAATATAATGATTAACGATATTTTTGAAAGAGTGAAACCAAGTATAGGGAAAGCACTATATGCAGATGATGGTGCAGTTTGGAAAAGAGGTAGGAACTTAAGGTATGTAGTAAAAGGAATACAAGAATCAATAAACGAAGTTGAAAGGTGGTCAGTGGAGTGGGGACTAAAGTTTTCAGTATTAAAGACCCAATATTTGATTTTTACAAGGAAAAGGAAAGTGGAACAAGTGAAGTTGAAATTATATGATCAGATATTAGAGAGAGTGACAGAATTTAAATACCTTGGGTTAATATTTGATGACAAATTAACATGGAATAAACATATTAGGAAAGTTGAGAACAAATGTAAAGGAATCATAAATTGCATGCGAGCTATAGCCAAATATGAATGGGGAGCAAGGAAAAGTGCACTATTAAATGTGTATCAAGCCTTAATACGGTCTAGTTTAGATTATGGGTGTGCGGTGTATGGTGATGCAGCAAAGTCAGAGCTACAGAGGTTGGACAGTGTACAAGCTAGGGCACTTAGAATTTGCTGTGGAGCAATAAGATCAACACCTTTAGATGCCATCAGGGTTGAAATGGGGGAGATGCCACTAGACTTAAGAAGGAAAAAGCTTACAATGATGTACTGGGTTAATTTACAGGGTTGTACAAAGAGTCATCGTACACGAGAAATTTTAAATGATTGTTGGGAATATAAAAAGGATAACGGAAATAGTTTTGGGTGGAAGCATAAACAATGGGTTAAGGAATGCGGTATGGAAAATATAGATATTTGTCCTAATATGCCATTAAAAGGGGTAGCGGTTTGGAATATTCCCGAACCTAATGTTGAGATGAGACTGCTGGAGGATCGAGAGAAGGCAGAAGGAAAATATTCTAATAGATATGAAATTAATGTTTTTATTAGAGAACGTTTTTTCTCTTGTATACAGATCTATACAGATGGTTCTAAAGATCCAGGAGAACAAAAAGTAGGAGTAGGAGTGTATATTCCAAAATTTGAGACAAAAATAAGTTTAAGATTGAGTGACAAATTATCCGTATATTCAGCAGAACTAACTGCTATAATAATAGGATTGCAGTGGCTAGAGCAAACTAAGCCAAACCTGGTGCCGACTGTAATTTGCTCAGATTCTGCATCAGCACTTAAAAGTATAATATCAACAAAAACCGATAGAGATGACCTGCTACTAGAAATTTATACATTATTATATAGGCTGAATACTGAGGGTATAATTGTATACTTTTGTTGGGTGCCGGCACATATTGGGATTGTAGGAAACGAAATAGCGGATAAATTAGCAAAAGAAGCGTTAAAAAAAGACTTGATAGAAGTAAAGATACTTTTAGGAAGAAATGAAGTTAGATCAATAATTAATAGAGAAATAATAGGAAAGTGGCAACAAAGATGGGAAAGTAGCAGTACAGGTAGGTGGTACTATAGTATTGTAAAATCTGTAGCGGGAAAAGAATTGTATTATGGAAGGCATAGAAAGGAAGAGGTAATGATTTCTAGACTAAGGATGGGTCATACAGGGTTAAATTCAACTCTGGCATTAATGGGAAAGCATGGGAATGGTATGTGTGATGAATGTGGTGTTGTTGAAACAGTAGAACATGTGTTTTTAAAATGTAGTAAATATGAAGAACAGCGTAGAGACCTTTTTATTAATATAAAGAACAGACCAGTGGGCATTATAGATATATTGGGAAAGGTTTTGAGTAATAGTCAGAGGATTAAGGAAGTAATCACTTTTTTAGAGGTTACAGGACTAGATCACCGGATTTAGACTATAAGAGGAGAAAGTATAGATCTGATCATCTTGGAGGTGAAGAGCTTAATGTGTAAGCTGGAGGAGCTGAACACGCAGCGCCAGCTGAAAGTGGGCTCTGATCCTAAGGGATTTTTTTTTTTTTTTTTTTTTTTTTCTTCGCAAATCAGATCCATCAACCATATGTACTAAGTAAACAGTAGGTGGCGGTAATACTCCTAAGGAGTCAACGGCCATGGAACAAAAAGAAGAAGAAGAAGAAGAAGAAGAAGAAGAAGAAGAAGAAGAAGAAGAAGAAGAAGAAGAAGAATCTTCTGAGGTGAGGAGAGCAGTTCACGGTATTTCTCATATTTACACAACCATCACACACACTTTATACAGTTTGATTAAGCGACAGACTCATTTCTGTATTGTTTTCATCGATCACAGCGATACTTGTGCGTCTTTTCTGGCATCTTCCTTCTGAAATAAACATTTAGTGCAGCAGCAGCGAGCATGAGGAGAATATGTTGAGTTCATTCAGACCTGAGCGATTTTGTGTTCGTTTGTGTGATTGTCTCGATGTTTGTGTGAGAACTGTTACTGAGTGTCAAGTCAAGAGTTAAAATTTGAGATCTGTGAGGAGGAGAATTGATGAGCTTATAATGAGTTTTTTAGGATCATTGTCAGTTTTGAATTATCGTTACATTATTGCAATGATTGTAGTTACTAGAAAATCAAAATATATTTTAGATATTGACATTATGCTGTTGTAGTTATTTAGATGAGGTGGTTAATTAAGTTTGGTTTGTTTTTATATATTTTTGTATGTTTTATTTGTGTCAGGTTGTGAGAAGCAACAGTATTGTCTTTCACTAGAGCAGTTTTACAGGCTTTTATCATGTATCCTGACTCAAATAATGTGTTTCTAACAGCAAACACTCAGAATAAAGTGAGATGATCTGCTGATGATCCTGAATGGCTTGTTGAATGAGTGTTGATAGTCTGAGGCTCATCAATATTAACAGATCTGCTGAAAACACTCTTTATTTCATGACAATAGTTCCTGTTTTCACTTCATTTATTATGCTGATTAGGGATGCACCGAAATGAAAATTCTTGGCCGAAACCGAAAACCGAAAAAGAGGAAACCAAGGCCGAAAACCGAAACACCGAAAGAAATTATGTCAATTATTAGCCTACCATTGCATTTATGGCTATGACTGTGTAGCCTACCAACTTTAATAAAATCAAGGCATTGCAATTGCATAAATTAATATTAAAGTTTAAAAGAATAATTATACAAATATTTATTTAGCATTTATTTATATTGAAAATAAATATTAAAAGCGCGATAAGTGGCGAAAGAGAACTGAATTCTACTGACAGCAGGATGCTGTGCGCACGCTCCGAGCGCAACACGGACAAGCATATGCTCTACTATAGTAGCATTTGTCTTCGGTTGCGCGCCTAAACGGCCAAATAAACACAGAAATATATCAAAATGCCAAGTCGAGTATTCCCGTAAACACAGTAGATGTAAGTACTATGTGCATTCTCTCTCTCTTTTCGTGATGGACCCTATTCAGAACAAGTGCAACTGCTTAAAGATACAACAATATTTTCTCTGTAGGCCTTCAACATAAGTGTAGCAAAACAAAGACTGCCATAGCCCATATGTTAACTGTATGTTCCTTGCCTTTTCAAAATCGTCCTCCACAGACGGAGTGGGCGTGCTCGGAGGTGTTTTCCTTTTCTGTGCCGCTTTCCTCTCATATTCAGCGTAGCAATCGGAATGTTTGGATTTCAGGTGATAAATTAAACCCGACCATTGGGCCATTTTTGGCCGAAAAATTTTCGGTGGCCGAATATTCGGTGCATCCCTAATGCTGATGTCTTCAGATCTCCTGTAAATTGACACAAATACAGTCTGTTGACACCAATGAAATGAGCTTTAAGGTTAGCCATAAAATAAGTATACATTCGCATCAGTTACTTTACTTCAGACAGACAGACAGACATAAATGCTTAAATTCCCATCAGCTACAAGTGAAGATGAGCATCAGAGCATCAGGAAGAGCTGAAATCTGCAAAGACTGAGTTTATTAAAGAGGACGGTGAGAACATGAGTGATCCAGAACCCTGCAGAATGAAACACACTGAAGATCCTGAAGAACAAAGAGGTTGGTGTTTATTCTTCATTCATTCATGCTGAAGAACATTCATGTTAGAAACATTCAAGCACATTTAAATAAACAGTACATAGGCCTAATGTTTTTTGTTTGTTTTCAACAAATGGTCAGTAAAGGGAGGTTTGAGAAACTTAAGCAAAACCAGGGGCCCGTTCTTCGTATGTTGCTTATTACATCCGAGATCAAATGACACATCCAAGATGATATCATCGTGCGAATCATGATCTGGCTAACTCGGTTCTTCGAACACACTTGCCGGATATGATTAGTATCGCTGGATTGAGTTATCTGAGATAACTGCGCGTTCATGCGCTGGTTTAAAAGGGGATATGTATCGATAGTAGAAACACTGATCAGCAACGCTGCTATTGGCTGCTCAGCGTGGCCAAAGAGCGCGCTCAGTTTTTCTCCTCAGCAGAGCAAGAACTAATAGTCGAAGTTTATTCGGAATTTTAATGTTTAATCAAAACGCCAGGGAACACCTCAAAGTCTGCAAAAGCCAGGAGAGAGGGCTGGCAAAAAGTAGCAGACAATTTAAATCCGTTAGAAGTGGCCATGTTAGATGTTTTTATCACTTATTAGCCTATATTTTTGTATTTTAATAATTGCATAATTACTTTGTGCATTGTAATGTCAGTCACCACACTAGAAAATGGGAACAAATAAAAGTGAAGTACAAAAATATTCTACATAATGGTAATTTTTAGTTATATTGTCACGGTGTGACAAATAACAATTAGAAAAGAGATTAAAGCCCTTGTGAATGCAGTGTTATTTGGAGACCTCCTGTGGACACCCGTCTCATTGCACTGCGAATCTGTTGCCATGGCAGCGAGGCCAATTACCCGATTGACAGCAGGTGTGGAGTAATTACAGAGAGCGGTGTGAGAGGAACACGTATTCAGATGGGGCTTTAAAAAGAGAGAGGAAGCAGACTGCTGGGTGGTTCTCCTCCCGTGAGATACTGTGTTTGTCGGTGGGTTGTTTTGTATTTGAGGCTGGGCTGTGAAGCGGGTGAAGATTGAAGCTGAGAAGTGGAAAGAAGAGAGTGAAGTATTTTGTCAACGAAAACCCAAGGAATATCGTCAGCAGTGGGAAAGACGTAAGTGATGAGTATCGGATCCGTTGTTTATATGCACTAACACTGAAGTGGGGTTGAGAGTTTGGAAAGTGTGTGGCACGAGTGAACTAGTACACCGAGTGAATTGTTGATCTGTCTCCAACTTTTGTCCGCTCCTCGCTGAATGTGACTATTGCTGCACCCGTCGTCTGCTGTCTCTGGAGAGAAGTTGAGCCCTTGTGAGAGACGAGAGTTGATCTGGTGGGAGAAAGACCGGTGGGTGAGTGCTGGCCCGAATGCACGGTGTGCGAGTGGAATGCAGTGCCTGAAGTGACGATTCACACGGTTTGTGTTATGGAGTGAAGTTCATCGTGTGGAGAAGTAATAGTAGTCTGCTGTGCACTCTCTCCTTACAGTCTTTCACCCGCTGTCTCCAAGGAAGGTTTTGATATATCAAGCGCCCAACTTACCATTTTGAGACAGCCCGGCTCTGTTAATGCTGAATGTTTTATATGCTGTTGAACTGTTAAACCCTGTTACATTGTTACAGTGTACAGCTGAAGTGGAGTGTCTCGCTTAAAGCATCCTCCTCGCCTGGTGGTCTCCACACGCTCCTAACGAAAGCCGCTGCCCTGTTCAGAACGAGAGAAGGTATTGCAGCTGAATGTTTCATCTACTGTTGAATGGTTAAATCCTGTTACATTGTTACAGTGTACAGCTGAAGTGGAGTGTCTCGCTTAAAGCACCCTCCCCGCCTGGTGGTCTTCACACGCGCCATCGAAAGCTTCTGCCCTGTTCAGAAAGAGAGAAGGTATTGCAGCTGAATGTTTCATCTACTGTTGAATGGTTAAATCCTGTCGCATTGTTACAGTGCACAGCCGAAGTGGAGTGTCTCGCTCAAAGTGTCCCCCCCGCCTGGTGGTCTTCACACGCCCCATTGAAAGCTTCTGCCCTGTTCAGAAAGAGAGAAGGTATTTCAATTGAATGTTTCATATGCTGGTGAAGAGTTAAACCCTGCTACCTGGTTACAGCGCCCAGCCGAAGTGGAGCGTCTCGCTCAAAGTGTCCTCCCCGCCTGGTGGTCTCCACATGCCCCATTGAAGGCCTCCGCCCTGTTCAGAAAGAGAGAAGGTATCACTGTCGAGCACTTGTATACTGCTGAACCGTTGAACCCTGTTGTATTGTTGCAGTACACAGCTGAAGGGGAGCATCTTGCTTAAAGTGTTCTTCTGCCTGGTGGCTCTCCACGACTACGTTACAAGCCGCTGCCCCTGTTGAGAAGGAAAAGGAATAGCTGCGGCACGTGCCTCGATCGAAGTGTCTTCCTGTTGTCCAAGGTTTCCTCACGTCCCGGCTAAAGGCCCCCGTCCTGGCTGGTCTGGCATAAAGGACACCTACCGGGATATACTTACCTGTTTCCCCTCCTGACCCGGTCCGCTCGCCATCTGTGTCCCTGTGCTTCGTCCGAGGCTGAGGCAACCGCTCCTTGAGTACTTACCTGGTTCCAGTTCGAATGGGGTCCGTATAACCACGACTTCCTCTTGAGTCCTGTAAAGAGTACTTACCCAGTGACCTACCTAGACGGTGTGAGTCTCCCCTCTGATCCCTCTCCAACGAGCTGCAGGGCCGCCACGATCGTTCTCCCCTCTACGGTCCAGGGGGCCATCGAATCCCCTCTGGCGACAAGAAAGAAGATTTTAATTAGGATTTTCAAATTACTGCTCTTAACTTAATAAAGAAATTTGTTATTCCTTTATTTCCTTGTCTGTCTGGTCCTTGACACGTTCCTCGAGGTGGTACCCGGTTTCCAGGGGTGGGTGCAGTCTGGTTTGGCCCACCCCGACCTGTGACAATATTATAGTCTCTTTTATAAAAGGCGCTGTTAAATAAATGGTTGTCTGTTTATAAAAGCAATCAAGAAAAAGGCTGAGAAATAGAAAAGATCTTAGTAGCCCATCCATCCATCCATCTTCTACCGCTTATCCGGGGCCGGGTCGCGGGGGCAGCAGTCTAAGCAGGGATGCCCAGACTTCCCTCTCCCTAGACACTTCCTCCAGCTCTTCCGGGGGGACACCGAGGCGTTCCCAGGCCAGCCGGGAGACATAGTCTCTCCAGCGTGTCCTAGGTCTTCCCCGGGGTCTCCTCCCGGTGGGACATGCCCGGAACACCTTCCCGGGAAGGCGTCCAGGAGGCATCCGGAAAAGATGCCCGAGCCACCTCAACTGACCCCTCTCGATGTGGAGGAGCAGCGGCTCTACTCTGAGCTCCTCCCGAGTGACCGAGCTTCTCACCCTATCTCTAAGGGATCGCCCAGCCACCCTGCGGAGAAAGCTCATTTCGGCCGCTTGTATCCGGGATCTTGTCCTTTCGGTCATGACCCACAGCTCATGACCATAGGTGAGAGTAGGAACGTAGATTGACTGGTAAATCGAGAGCTTCGCCTTGCGGCTCAGCTCCTTCTTTACCACGACAGACCGGTACAGGGACCGCATTACTGCAGAAGCTGCACCGATCCGCCTGTCAATCTCCCGTTCCATCCTTCCCTCACTCGTGAACAAGACCCCAAGATACTTGAACTCCTCCACTTGAGGCAGGAGCTCTCCACCAACCTGAAGCGAGCAAGCCACCCTTTTCCGACTGAGAACCATGGCCTCGGACTTGGAGGTGCTGATTTTCATCCCAGCCGCTTCACACTCGGCTGCAAACCGTCCCAGTGCATGCTGGAGGTCCTGGTCTGATGAGGCCAACACGACAACATCATCCGCAAAGAGCAGAGATGAAATCGTGTGGTCCCCAAACCCGACCCCCTCCGGCCCCTGGCTGCGCCTAGAAATTCTGTCCATAAAAATTATGAACAGAACCGGCGACAAAGGGCAGCCCTGCCGGAGTCCAACACGCACCGGGAACAAGTCTGACTTACTGCTGGCAATACGAACCAAGCTCCTGCTCCGGTCGTACAGGGACCGGATAGCCCTTAGCAAAGGGCCCCGGACCCCATACTCCCGGAGCACCCTCCACAGGCCGCCGCGAGGGACACAGTCGAATGCCTTCTCCAAATCCACAAAGCACATGTAGATTGGTTGGGCAAACTCCCATGAGCCCTCCAGCACCCTGTAGAGGGTATAGAGCTGGTCCAGTGTTCCACGACCGGGACGAAAACCACACTGTTCCTCCTGAATCCGAGGTTCTACTATCGGCCGGATTCTCCTCTCCAGTACCCTGGCATAGACTTTCCCAGGGAGGCTGAGAAGTGTGATCCCCCTATAGTTGGAGCACACCCTCCGATCCCCCTTCTTGAAAAGAGGGACCACCACCCCGGTCTGCCAGTCCAAAGGTACTGTCCCCAACCGCCACGCGATGTTGCAGAGGCGTGTCAGCCAAGACAGCCCCACAACATCCAGAGACTTGAGGTACTCAGGGCGGATCTCATCCACCCCCGGTGCCCTGCCACCGAGGAGTTTCTTGACTACCTCGGTGACTTCAGCTTGGGTGATGGACGAGTCCGCCTCCGAGCCCTCAGCCTCTGCTTCCTCAATGGAAGACGTGACGGCGGGATTGAGGAGATCCTCGAAGTATTCCTTCCACCGTCCGGTGATATCCCCAGTCGAGGTCAACAGCTGCCCACCTCCACTGTAAACAGCGTTGGTAGGGCACTGCTTCCCCCTCCTGAGGCGCCGGACGGTTTGCCAGAATCTCTTCGAGGCCGACCGATAGTCCTTCTCCATGGCCTCACCGAACTCCTCCCAGGCCCGAGTTTTTGCCTCCACAACCACCCGGGCTGCAGTCCGCTTGGCCCGTCGGTACCCATCAGCTGCCTCAGGAGTCCCACAAGCCAGCCAGGCCCGATAGGACTCCTTCTTCAGCTTGACGGCATCCCTTACTTCCGGTGTCCACCACCGGGTTCGGGGATTGCCGCCTCGACAGGCACCGGAGACCTTACGGCCACAGCTCCGAGTGGCCGCGTTGACAATGGAGGTGGAGAACATGGTCCACTCGGACTCAATATCTCCAGACTCCCTCGGGATCTGGTCGAAGCTCTGCCGGAGGTGGGAGTTGAAGATCTCTCTGACAGGAGATTCGGCCAAACGTTCCCAACAGACCCTCACAGTACGTTTGGGTCTGCCGAGTCTGTCCAGCTTCCTCCCCCGCCATCGGATCCAACTCACCACCAGGTGGTGATCAGTTGACAGCTCCGCCCCTCTCTTCGCCCGAGTGTCCAAGACATACGGCCGGAGGTCGGATGAAACGACCACAAAGTCGATCATCGACCTCCGGCCTAGGGTGTCCTGGTGCCATGTGCACTGATGGACACCCTTATGCTTGAACATGGTGTTCGTTATGGACAAGCTGTAACTAGCACAGAAGTCCAATAACAGAACACCACTCGGGTTCAGATCAGGGGGGCCGTTCCTCCCAATCACGCCCCTCCAGGTGTCACTGTCGCTGCCCACGTGGGCGTTGAAGTCCCCCAGTAAAACGATGGAGTCCCCAGTCGGAGCACTTTCCAGCACCCCTCCCAGAGACTCCAAGAAGGCCGGGTACTCTGCACTGCCGTTCGGCCCGTAAGCACAAACGACAGTGAGAGACCTATCCCCGACCCGAAGGCGTAGGGAAGCGACCCTCTCGTTCACCGGGGTGAACTCCAACACATGGCGGCTGAGCTGGGGGGCTATAAGCAAACCCACACCAGCCCGCCGCCTCTCACCATGGGCAACTCCAGAGTGGTGAAGAGTCCATCCTCTCTCGAGGAGTGTGGTTCCAGAGCCCAAGCCGTGCGTAGAGGTGATCCCAACTATCTCTAGTCGGAATCTCTGAACCTCACGCACAAGCTCAGGCTCCTTCCCCGCCAGAGAGGTGACATTCCATGTCCCTAGAGCTAGATTCCGCGTCCAGGGATCGGGTTGTCTAGGCTCCCGCCTTCGACTGCCGCCCGATCCACTTAGCACCGGCCCCTTACGGTCCCTCCTGCAGGTGGTGGGTCCACGGGAGGGTGGCCCCACGTCACTCCTTCGGGCTGAGCCCGGCCGGACCCCATGGGGGGAGGCCCGACCACCAGGCGCTCGCATACGAGCCCCAACCCCGGGCCTGGCTCCAGGGTGGGGCCCCGGCTGCGCCATACCGGGCGACGTCACGGTCCTCCTTTTTTTGGGCATCATAAGGGGTTTTGAACCGCTCTTAGTCTGACCCGTCGCCTAGGACCTGTTTGCCTTGGGAGACCCTACCAGGGGCATATAGCCCCAGACAACATAGCTCCTAGGTTCATTCGGGTACTCAAACCCCTCCACCACGGTAAGGTGGCAGTTCAAGGAGGGGATCTTAGTAGCCTACACTGTAAAATAATTGTTGCTGCATTAAATTAAGGCTGTATAGTCATTTCAACTGTTAAATCTTGAGTAATGATGAATTGCTTTGACTTGTGAAAGTGAAAACTGATAAACTTATGTTAATGTAAAAATATTTTGCCATGAGTTATTGATCACATTTTTCCCGAGTGTAGTTCATTGTAATGACATTGTGTTTTCCTCTTTTGTGCACTTTTACAAAATACACCAACACTTGTATCTGTTCCAAAGAAAGTGGTGGCTGAAATATGTGCAGTAAGTGGACATTTTCTATCTTTCCAAAGGAAAGAAAGTATAAGACTTTGTAATGTCCATTTGTTTCCATTGCACTGGACAGTGAATAAACCCTCTCAGATAACTGTCATATGGAGGAACTAGCCCTGCAAGTGCATAAATAACTTTACTTAATTTATACTTGTATGCTTTATGGCTGCAATATAAGTTGCAGGATTCCACATCTACAGAAAGGCCTACAGAAGAGTCTGCACAGACAGAGGAGACATAGGCCTACAGGTGGGCAGTGTATAGACAACTTTTCCTTTTTATTTGTTGCATGAGGCATGTGTCTAATATCTCTTGTTGCAGGCACTTGACCACTGGCTTTTCTTTACAAAGAACAATCGAAATAAAACTCAAGGAACTAAGCATATTTGTCTTTTATTAAACATTTAATGAAAAGGTTTTTTTTTTTTGGCAATGTTGTGTAAAATGGCACATGCAACAATGTCACAGGCCCTGTCAGGTGTGCAACCCTCATACTTTTCAGACACTGAAATCTTCCCTTTAGTTAGCCAAAGTTCATTTCATTGTGTGCCCTTGTCCTGGCTAGAGCTGCATTGTAACTGGTTTGGGTCAGGGAATGGGGTCATAAAACACCTGTCTGCAGGCAGGAACATGTCATAATCACCTATGAAAAAAATGCAGTTCTGTTAGGATCAGCATAAGTGTATGTAATATGGTACCAATCACGTTAGTGAAGCCTGAGTGACACATACTGTAATCGGCATGGTCATGATTGCATGATCTTCATAAAAAATTATGATAGCCAAAAAAAAAACTGCTTTAAAAAAACTGCTTTACAACATTGGGTCTTAAGTGGCTTGGAAATGCCACAAAAAACCTAAAACTGTTCTTTAAACCTAAAAGCGTCAGGTAAACTCCGAATGACACAACAGACAGCACTTTCCATCAAGTTCTCTGCATCTCCAATAGTGTAAAGGAAAGAGCCACTCGCAAATAATCTTAGGGCAATGCAAACAGTTTGTGCTGTAGTTAAATCCCGACTCTGTCAAGTCGAAAATAAATGTGCGTTTCCAACAATTTAATAATGTAAACGACAATCTCACGAGTCACGAGAAAAAATATACATCTCAGAAAGTGCACTATCGCGCTGCGCTGGACTTCCCGTATCAGCTGCGCTTAAGAAGCCGCGATCTAATCCTGTTTACATGAAATAAGCCTGCTCCCGAGCAGGTTTAAGTTTGCGCACCTGTTGCTATGACAGCAAGTCCAGGATGAGCTTCGAAGAACCAAACAATCCAAGATCATGCCAAATCGCCAACAATCAAATCCAGCTAACTGAGTTAGCGACGTACGAAGAACGGGCCCCAGATTTGTAGTTTCTAGTAACGTTGTGTTTGTTATTAATAACAGAAGTTTGTGGGGAACACATGCCGCGTGACCTCGATGTATTATTGTATTGATTATGCTGTATTGTATTGATGTCTGTAGCACATGATTCAAACGCAACAATGTCATTGGTCGGCGACAGAGACTGGGGCCTCCAGGGGGGATCCATAACACAATAAAAACACACAGAGTATGACATAAAAATACTAGGGCTGTCAAACGATTAATCGTGATTAATCGCATCCAAAATAAAAGTTTTTTACATAATATATGTGTGTGTACGGTATATAATTATTTTCTATATATAAATACACACACATGCATGTATATATTTAAGAAATATTTGCATGTATATATTATATTATATATAATTTATATTATATATAAATATTTTATATATAAATAACACATTTTTCTTAAATATATATATATATATATATATATATATATATATATATATATATATATATATATATGAATGTGTGTGTATTTATATATAAAAAATAATTATATACCGTACACACACATATATTATGTAAAAACAAACTTTTATTTTGGATGCGATTAATCGTTTGACAGCCCTAAAAAATACAAAAAAATACAAAGCCTTCCATTGTGGATGGATAGTATGGACATTGGGATGTAGGCCGTGGCTCTGTGTGGACAGTGTTATCAAGTTTTTTGGCTCTTTTTGGGCCGCTATGTTAAGCTCTATCTTAGGGCTGCACGATTATGACAAAAATCATAATTGTCGATTATTCCCTTGAAATTGTAATTGCGATTATTAATTACGATTATCACAATTTACATTGAATATATATATAGGCATATTATTATACATGTTTACTTCAAAATTGTGAACACACACACTGTCCCCCTTTACTTAACATACACATAAATTGTAAGAATATGACTAATAGTAAAGACTACTAAGAAATAAACATTAGGCCTATGCTAAAGCTATTAAATATCAGTCCCAAACTAGCTTTTGTTAATACAATGTTGGTATGAGCCACCACAGTCATTTAAAATATAAAAAATAACACAAAGTGAAAATAAAGTGGCATTTTGGGGTTAATACACTGATCTATATAGAATGTCATTATATAGATCAGTGGGTTAATATTAAAACGACAGTTACCATGGTGATACACAATACTAACAAGAACTGTTAATGAAACATGGAAACTGCTCCTGGTGAATAGAATGAAAATCATCCCTGCATGCAAATCCTTCTCAGCTAACACACGACGTACCAGTAATGTGATTTATTGCTATTTTACTTTTGTGACTTACCAATTTACAACGTAACAATGTTGCATGCTCATAGTTTCCTTTGCACTTTATACACAGCGCGCGCCGCCGCATTTGCGCGTGCAATTGAAGAGTGTGCGCTACGAACACAGTAGCCTATAACGGTTGACATGACAGGAACGTCCGTTTTTCTGAGGTGAAAGACTTTTTATTTCAGCGTACACATACGTCGCTGCCTGGTAGTTCCTTCCTATTGTGCTGGGTTTTCTGAAGTAGTTGTGATTTGCCTCTCATAACATGCTCTAAATGCATGCAGAGTGGATTTTTTTTTTTTTGTAATCGCGGCTTTGAACGATTACGTAATCGTGGCATCCATAATCGTAATCGCGATTAGAAATTCGATTAATTGTGCAGCCCTACTCTATCTGTAAGGTTGAGTTTGGTTTGGTCTCTTCTCATTCTGAGAGTATTTTTGCGTAGGTTCCCGCTCACTTCATGCGTAGGTTCCCGCTCACTTCAGCTCTGTGATGGTCCATAACAGACCTTAGGGAGCAAATGTGGATCCAGCATCTAAGTCTGTTGAGTTGATCTTATGCTGGTCAACTCTGATATGGCAATCAATTTCCCCGGGATGGCAAAGTGGGTATTTAGGAAAATCGTGTCATGTATATTAGGGCTGTCAAATAAAAATTTGAATTTTGAATATTCCTCGAATTCCCAAAAAATAAAAATAAATAATTGCACATTCGAATGCCAAAACTGTGCACTCAAATTTTGTGTGTGTCAAGAGGCGCACGAGACGTCATTTTTCAGGAAATTCACGATTCATGGTTTTATCAATTCTTTTTAATGTTGCTTTTACTATTTTGAAAGTGACTGAGCATTACAGCCAAATGAATGTCCCTATTTTAAAAACAAAGGCGTACAAGGTAACAAAATATTAAATAAAAAAGAAAAGAATGGCAGCCATTTATATCAAAGTGGCGAAGATAAAAATCTTTGTCATTATTTTCTCTATTAAAAAATAAGATACACATTACATATAAATAACATAATTTACAAATTAAATAAACAGTGCTTTATTTTTATCAGCTGCAGGGTATTGAACAGTAGCATTCAAGAAAGAAATTAAATGAGCAAATAAAAAAAGTAAGTGTTGTTGTATTAACATTAAAGGTGAACTAAGTGAAAAATTTTACCTTAACTGAACAGCTTCGGAGTCATTGGAATGGTTATATGACTGTTTTCGGGTTGAATGGTGGTCTTCTCGCACCCCCCGAGCACCCCCCCCCCCCCCCCCCCCCCCCCGCATGGGGGTGGTAGCATCATGCTTTGGGGGTGTTTTTCTGCACATGGGACAGGGCGACTGCACTGTATTAAGGAGAGGATGACCGGGGCCATGTATTGCGAGGTTTTGGGGAACAACCTCCTTCCCTCAGTTAGAGCATTGAAGATGGGTCGAGGCTGGGTCTTCCAACATGACAATGACCCGAAGCACACAGCCAGGATAACCAAGGAGTGGCTCTGTAAGAAGCATATCAAGGTTCTGGCGTGGCCTAGCCAGTCTCCAGACCTAAACCCAACAGAGAATCTTTGGAGGGAGCTCAAACTCCGTGTTTCTCAGCGACAGCCCAGAAACCTGACTGATCTAGAGAAGATCTGTGTGGAGGAGTGGGCCAAAATCCCTCCTACAGTGTGTGCAAACCTGGTGAAAAACTACAGGAAACGTTTGACCTCTGTAATTGCAAACAAAGGCTACTGTACCAAATATTAACATTGATTTTCTCAGGTGTTCAAATACTTATTTGCAGCTGTATCATACAAATAAATAGTTAAAAAATCATACATTGTGATTTCTGGGTTTTTTTTTTTTAGATGATGTCTCTCACAGTGGACATGCACCTACGATGACAATTTCAGACCCCTCCATGATTTCTAAGTGGGAGAACTTGCAAAATAGCAGGGTGTTCAAATACTTATTTTCCTCACTGTATATATAGTCTGGTATAGCCATGCTGGGCAACAATAGTAAAATTACCTGCTGATCACATGCTCTGTTAATAATAGCTTTGTATGACTGTATAATTAGTCAAAAAAAAAAAAATCTGTTAAATCTGAGTATGTTGCATAGAACTGAACTCTTTTTTTCCTCCCTTTTTTGTGTGTTGTGTAATTTAATTAGTGATTCTACGTTTAACTATTGATGATTACAAGTTTGGGGGAAATGCGATTAATTGCGATTAATCACAGCAAATTGTGCGATTAATTCGTAAATTTTTTTTCATCGATTCCCAGCCCTAAAAATTATATGTATACTTACTTGCTATTAAAGGAACACTCCACCGTTTTTTCATATTAAACTGTTATTCCCTTAACTAAGACGAGTTGATACATACCTCTCGTCTCGTGTATGTATATGTATATATATATATATACAGTACAGGCCAAAAGTTTGGACACACCTTCTCATTTAATGCGTTTCCTTTATTTTCATGACTATTTACATTGTAGATTCTCACTGAAGGCATCAAAACTATGAATGAACACGTGGAATTATGTACTTAACAAAAAAGTGTGAAATAACTGAAAACATGTCTTATATTCTAGTTTCTTCAAAGTAGCCACCCTTTGCTCTGATTACTGCTTTGCACACTCTTGGCATTCTCTTGATGAGCTTCAAGAGGTAGTCACCTGAAATGGTTTTCCAACAGTCTTGAAGGAGTTCCAAGAGATGCTTAGCACTTGTTGGCCCTTTTGCCTTCACTCTGCGGTCCAGCTCTCCCCAAACCATCTCGATTGGGTTCAGGTCCGGTGACTGTGGAGGCCAGGTCATCTGGCGCAGCACTCCATCACTCTCCTTCTTGGTCAAATAGCCTTTACACAGCCTGGAGGTGTGTTTGGGGTCATTGTCCTGTTGAAAAATAAATGATGGTCCAACTAAACACAAACCGAATGGGATGGCAAGTCGCTGCAGGATGCTGTGGTAGCCATGCTGGTTCAGTATGCCTTCAATTTTGAATAAATCCCCAACAGTGTCACCAGCAAAGCACCCCCACACCATCACACCTCCTCCTCCATGCTTCACGGTGGGAACCAGGCATGTAGAATCCATCCGTTCACCTTTTCTGCGTTGCACAAAGACACGGCGGTTGGAACCAAAGATCTCAAATTTGGACTCATCAGACCAAAGCACAGATTTCCACTGGTCTAATGCCCATTCCTTGTGTTTCTTGGCCCAAACAAATCTCTTCTGCTTGTTGCCTCTCCTTAGCAGTGGTTTCATAGCAGCTATTTGACCATGAAGGCCTGATTCGCGCAGTCTCCTCTTAACAGTTGTTCTAGAGATGTGTCTGCTGCTAGAACTCTGTGTGGCATTCATCTGGTCTCTAATCTGAGCTGCTGTTAACTTGCAATTTCTGAGGCTGGTGACTCGGATAAACTTATCCTCAGCAGCAGAGGTGACTGGTGCCATAATTATGGCAGTATTCTCTATTCTTTAATGTTAATATTACATTAGGTAATTGTGTCGTTGTTCAATTAAAATTGTAGTTCTCACTACAGAAATATTGGATATGTGCCTATAATTGTCACGGACTGGGTTGAAAGGAGCAAGGACTCAAGTGCAGAAAACAAGTGGGTATTTATTAACAAAATAAATAAAACAACACTACAAACAAAAACTCCCCGTGGGGGAAAACAGGACAGACATCGGCAGGAACAGGAAACACAAGGGAACTTAGACAGCGATCCAGCACAGGACTGTACACACAGGGAGACTAAATAGGAAGCAAACAAAAGAGGGTAACGAGAAAGGCAGGTGGGGCAAATTAATCAATAATCAGGTAACGAGATGGGAGGGGCTAGACAATTGACAGGAGAACACATGGCACAAAGAAAAACATGACAAGCCATGTGCTCACAACAAACCAGACTATACCCAAAGCATGACAGACCGGGAATGCCAGAGCTCTGTCACCAACCCAAGATGTAACCCAAACAGAAGTGACAGAACTCTGGCAATAATGTTCAATAACTGGAAGATTTACCAAAAATGACGGTGTGGACGGTTCAGAAGAGCTTTGCATACAAACAAAGTCTTGAGCTTCACATGAGTGTTCACACTGGAGAGAAGCCACATGCATGCGATCAATGTGGGAAGAGTTTCTTGCGATCATCTCTACTTAAGAAACACATGAGAGTTCACACTGGAGAAAAGCCGTTCACATGTGATCAATGCGGGAAGAGGTTTCCATACAGAGAAGGTCTTATTGTTTAAATGAGGAGACACACTGGAGAGAAGCTGTTCACTTGTAATTGCTGTGAAAAGAGATTCTCAAGCAAACAACAACTAGAGGTTCACATGAGAGTTAATACTGGAGAGAAACCGTTCACATGCACTCAGTGTGGGAAGAGTTTCACACACAGAGAAAATCTTAAAGTTCACATGAGGATCCACAATGGAGAAAGACCGTTCACATGTGATCAATGCGGGAAGAGTTTCACACAATTGGTACAACTTAAAGGGCACAGGAATATCCACACCGGAGAGAAGCCTTACACATGTAATCAGTGCGGGAAAACGTTTATCTGGGCATTAGCCCTGAAGACACACCTGACGGTTCATACGAAGGAGAAGCCACATTCATGTTCTGTGTGTGGAAAGAGTTTTTCACTGCTGCCATATTTACATAGACATGAGAAAATTCACACTGGTGTGAGAGATCATGTGTGCTTTGAGTATGGGAAGACTTTTACTTCAGTGGCCTTTTTAAAACTGCACCAGAGAATTCACACTGGAGAAAAACCTTACAAGTGTTCACACTGTGACAAGAGATTCAGTCAGCCATCAACTCTGAAGAAACATGAGATGATCCACAGTGGAGAGAAGCCGCACACGTGTGCTCAGTGTGGAAAGAGTTTCTCTGTTAAAGCTCAACTAAAGCTACACATGAGGATCCACACTGGAGAAAAACCTTAAGAGTGTTCACACTGTGACGAGATTCAGTGCGTCAACAACTCTGAAAAAACATGAGAGGATCCACAGCAGAGAGAAGCCGCACACGTGTGATCAGTGCGGGACGAGTTACACATGAAGATCCATACAGTGGAGAAACCACTTAAACACAGTCTGAGATCACGGTAAGTAGTTCATCTTTATGTGCTGAGCAACAAAGTAGTTTCCTTACAGCCACGGTGAGCGTTAGGACATTTTGTTGTTTTGATTGGTATCTGCTTGGAAAGATTTTCATTATTATAAGCATCTCATTATGAGGTGCAAGCAGGGCCCTAAAACTAACTTTTTGTCACACCTGCCAATGGCCGGTGACTTAAAAAATGTACATGCCAAATAATCTTTTACCAGCCATGACACAATAACAGGCAGTTATGACACTTTTTTAAAATTTCTTTTTATTCATAATCCTCTATTCCAATGTGACCAGATTTAATGCAAATGACTATTGAACTCATCAGTGATCTTGACTTTAGGCTTCACTTTTCATTTCACGTTTGTCTCTCATTTGAAATCTCACTTGATTTAATGTTTCTTTTAGATCTGATGGAAGTGAATGAGAAAGGAAAAACAGAAGCTAAAAATGCTGTCTGTAAATCCAAATCTGTAAATCAAGTCTGAAGATTCACATTAGAGATCACACTGGGAAGAAGCGGCTCAGGCTTTCGCTCTGAAATCACTTCTGCTTTTCATTCTGAATAAAGACCATTGCTGGAAGTCCTTTACTACAGAAGATGAACTGAAAAAGTGCCAGAATATTCACACTGAGAAAAAAAACAAAAAAACATTTCAAGGCTAAGTTCAGGGAGCCGAAGAAGAGGCCATAACACTTTTAAGAGAGACATGAATCGGACAATAATTTTTAACTAATTCTTCGTTTTTTTTTTTTTTTTTTCATCAGAACATCTAGTTTCTCTTCCACTTCTACTCTTCCATGCAAATGCAAGATATACATGTATCTTTGAAACTGGACGCTTTCCTTCTCTTCTTCTCTTGAGATGCTTTGGCTCAGTCAGTAAAGAGAGAGATCGGTCTCATTCGCTTTCACTTTTACTTAATGTTTGTATTTACTTCATGTAATTATTGATTAAACTCTACTCATTTTATCAGCATCTCATTGTTATTGTCCGTTTTTATTTTATGCTCATTCTGCTTGAATCAGGAATAATTTTAGTTCTACCAGAAAGACTCGGAAGATAAAGTGATGTAACAAAGCATATATTTATTGGCAGCCCGGCAAGCATTGTAAAGTTCTTTGGCGTAGGCCCCGTCCATAGCTCGTAATCCGAGGGTAGCGGATCTGCATCTCCTGCCTGGAGACGAAGGCAGGGGCGCAGCCGACCCCCCTAGAAGGTATGGACAGGACCATCCTGGTGGTGGTGGGGAGGATGGAGGTTGATGTCGCGTCGGCATCTGCGAACTCAAACATGAGTAAGTACCATCTTTTATACAGAAAGTATGAAGACGTGATTGGATAGAGATGAAGGTAATAAGTGACGTAGTGATTGAGTCTTCCTGGCAGAACTTAGCTAAAGCTTCCATTTCTACCAGAAAGACTCGGAAGATAAAGTGATGTAACAAAGCATATATTTATTGGCAGCCCGGCAAGCATTGTAAAGTTCTTTGGCGTAGGCCCCGTCCATAGCTCGTAATCCGAGGGTAGCGGATCTGCATCTCCTGCCTGGAGACGAAGGCAGGGGCGCAGCCGACCCCCAAAAGAAGGTGGATTAAGAACCACCGGGACGGGGCCAGCCTCCCCCCAAAAATTGATAGATGAAAAGCATACGCACCGGTCGTGAATCCTGATTTTCTGAAAGATAGAAAAGGAGTTAACATAGTCAGTATGATGAACGTAAGATGGATTTTATGTACCTATGTTTGATTATGTTTTTTATTTTTTATTTATTTTTTATGTTTTTTTTTTATAACCGAACCTAAACGGCCTTGTTAGACCACGCAGATATAGCCACGTTAGACCAGACATATACAGGCCTCGGTAGACCACACAGATATAGCCACGATAGGCCAGACGTACACAGGCCTCGGTAGACCGCACAGATATAGCCACGATAGGCCAGACGTACACAGGCCTCGGTAGACCGCACAGATATAGCCACGATAGGCCAGACATATACAGGCCTCGATAGACCACGCAGGTATAGCCGCATTAGACCAGACACATACAGGCCTCTGTAGACCACACAGATATAGCCACGATAGGCCAGACATATACGGGCCTCGATAGACCACACAGATATAGCCACGATAGGCCAGACATATACAGGCCTCGGTAGGCCACGCAGATATAGCCACGATAGGCCAGACATATACAGGCCTCGGTGGACCGCACAGATAATAGCCACGATAGGCCAGACGTACACGGCCTCGATAGACCACACAGATATAACGTTAGACCTAGCATAAAGGCCTTGATAGACCGCGCGGACGATACCATATGGCTGTAGCTATATATATATATATATATATATATATATATATATATATATATATATATATATATTTTTTTTTTTTTTTTTAGACATGGAGACGAGGCCACGCAAGGCCATTATCGTAACACCACCACCAGTATTGTATGAAATTTACCTGATTTGTTATTGGAGTGCTTGCTGGGCTTCGAGGATGGTTTTTGAATCAGGTCTGATGTATGATTCAAATGCTGAAGAAGACCATCTGCCCATGATCTTAATAGCTGACGTTGAGATTCCTCGTTCAGCTGCTGCGGTAGCTGCCCCGATCCTGAATGAATGACCGGTATAGAGGGAGGGGGATAGGCTGCAGCTTTTGATAACAGTGGTTAAGTGAGTTCTGAAACAAGCTTTGGAAAGGGGTGCTCCGTTCAGTAATATAAATAGCGGTGCGTATTTAGAAGTTCTAGGCCGGATTTTAAGAAATTTAACCATAGCTGTGAAGGGACAGAAATTATTATCGAGTTTTGACAGTGTTAAAGTGACGCCGGAACCTTGAGCATCAGTTTTAGAGTGCTTAAGAAATAGTGTGAAGAATTTAGGTCCAAAGCGTAGATCAGAAAAGGAAATGCCGCGGGCTGGATCGAATTTATTAGATTCTGAAGTAAATTCCCCTGGACGCATAAACCCATAAAAGGCAGATAGAAACACTGCCTCTAGAAGGATGTTAAGGTATGCAGAAAAAAGGCCATTGCGGACAGAAATGATTAGTCTATGCAATAAAGGCAGGGTAATTGGCAGGCGTTTGTCTGTTATTTTGTTGGAAGATTTAGCTAACCCCTTAAGCAGTAAACGAACGGATGGTTCAGAAAAAAGGCTTTGGAAATTAGGATTATAATATTTCGCGTAGAATTGGATGCCAGCGAGGAGTCTGCGAATAGAAGAGATTTTAAGATTGCGATTTTCAAAGTTAAAAACGAGAAAGGAGCAAACGGTCGAAATAAGAATAGGAAAAACGGAAATTTGGAAGGAGAAGCAAAACATAAGAAAAGCAGACCATGCAGACGTATAGGCTTTAAGTGTAGAGGGAGCGACGCCTTTAGAAATGTAATGTTTCACTGACGTAAGCAGGTCGTTTAGTTTAGTATCATGTCTGCTAAGGGAGGGAAGGTTGCAGGATCCGGGCTGGCTGATGGGCACAGCTGTCTGAAAGTCTGAAATCGAAATCGAGAGAGAGAATCAGCAATAACATTGCAGCGGCCGGGAATGTGTTCAGCTTTAATGATGAAATTAAAAACGACAGATTGCCAAATTAACCGTCTCAAAAAAGGCATGATCGTATTGCAAGATGATCTACCTTTATTAATGATGGCGACTGTGGCTTCGTTATCGCAGAGCATCGTGATACGTTTGCGTGACCACTATGGGCCCCAGATGACACTGGCAACGGCTATAGGATATAACTCGTAAAGCGCGGATGAAATGAAGTCGGATGCTGTTTTAGGAAAGTCGTTAGGCCATTTTTCTGCGAACCATTGTCCTTGAAAGAACCCCCCGAACCCGATGGAAGGGGCCGCGTCAGTGAATAATTGAAGTTGAAGCGATGATTCAAAATCGTCGTTGTAGAAGAAAGAAATGCCGTTCCAATCGTTAAGCAATCTTTTCCAGAATTTAATGTCAGACAAACAACCTTCGTCTAGTTGAATCTGATCGCTTAGTTTTTCTGCGGAATGGGCCAGAGTTAACAGACGTGAGATGAAAGCCCTGCCTTGCGGTATGATTCTCATGGCGAAATTTAGGTGTCCGAGTAGCGAAAGCAAATCGCGCTTTGATATGGAATGCAGGGAGGGAAAAGATTCCAAGAAAGACCTGATTCTTGAAAGTTTTTCGGGGGGAAGAGATGCTTGCATTAGATTTGAATCCAGAGTAATCCCTAGAAATTCTAATGAGGTAGAGGGTCCCGAAGTTTTTTCCGCAGAAAGAGGAATGCCGACGTCACTAAAGATAATTTTAAGAATGTCCAAAATTGAAGATTGCGGAGATGGAAAATCGATTAACAGAAAGTCATCGAGCAAATGGAGAACGAAAGGGAGCTTGCTGACATTCAGCAGGATCCAGCACATCGCTTCAGAAAGGCTATTAAAAATGTGAGGGCTACTTCTGCACCCGAAAGTTAGTCTTACGGCAAAATACAATTTGGAATTCCATTTAACGCCGAAGAGTGGCCAGTCAGAGGGGTGGATTGGCATGGTTTTAAAAGCATCAGTGATATCTGCTTTAGCTAGCCAAGCTCCTTGACCGGCTATCTTAATTAGATGGATGGCATTGTCGACCGAGGCGTAATGTAGAGAGAAAGGTGCTAAAGGTATGCATTCGTTTACACTCGCTGTGTAATCAGAATGAGGGGATGACATGTCGAAGATAAGACGTTTTTTACCGGAGTATTTCCGTGTTGCGACGCCGATGGAATTAATGCGAAAAGGCGAAAAAGGAGGGGAAGCAAAAGGGCCAATGATATAACCTTTATTTATCTCTTTCTCTAGCAGATTAGAAACCACTTCTGGTTCAGTAATAGCAGATTGCAAATTTTTTCCTATGAAAGAGGTGGTGAGATTGGAAAGGATGCCCACCCGAAACCCTTGAGACAGACCGGTGATTAGATAGTCGACAAAAGTCGGATCGGGGTGAGAAGAAAGGTAGCTAGAGAGTTTAGGAACATTAACTGGAGTAGAAGGGTGGCTTTTCAGAATTTTTTCCGAATTGGGGCTTTTCCTCGGATTGGAGGTTTGTACCGGCGTGGGCAGACCGATTTCGGGTGCGGATCCTTGCAGAAACTGCAGATGTGTTCATATTTACATTGAGAGAAAGAACAGACAGATTCATTAAAATTGTTACAAATAAAGGTGCCGTTGTGTTCTGAGATTAAGCGATTCTTTCTGTCATATGCAGGCCTTACGTGATCAGCACCTTGGACAGCGCGCGGTTCTTGGCTGGCGAGAGCTTTGGGGCAGAAAGACGCCGAGTGTCCATGAGCGCTACAAATGTTACAAGCCAGCGTTTTTGCGCCGCCAAAATGACGGACGAGCAGTTCGGTGTCAGTCACGGACCAATCCAGTCTGGAGTTAAAAAGCGAAATGAAGGAAGCTGATTTGGCGGAGAATGATTTATGGTACTCGTAGAATAATGTACCGCCGTAACGTTGATTGAAGTCTGCCATCATAGCTAAATACAAATCCAGCTCTTCCCTTCGATCTGGAAAAACCTGACACAGAACGTCTCTGAATATGCTGAAAGCGATAACGAATTCTGCGAATGTAAGATTCCGTTGTAATCTGGGATCGGAAGTTTTAAGCAAGACTGCCACGTCACCGCAGTCAACCACCTTCCTGTCAGCCGCAGGCGAAGGAAGCAAAAGTGAAGCAAGGTTTAAATCTTTACCTTGGATGATGTTTGTTCTGATGTGAGGAGACACCGTAGCAGCGGCTGGAGAAACAAAACGCCTACCGAATAGCTGGGCAGGGGCTGCTGTCGAAAGGTTAAATGATGAAGTTTCAGGTGGAGCGGAAACATCCTGAAATGGAGTTTGAGCAGGTTGAAGAAAAGTTGACGGGGCTGAAGAGGTAGAAGCGAAACTCGAAGGATCGCTTAATCCGCTGGCAGAAGGACGAAATTGGGGAGTTACTGCGAAGTTGATAGCCGGATTCGGATCATTGGAGATAGCAGTGGAGTGTTCGAACTTTGACATCCTCGATTCGAGCCCTTTGACAGTTCGAGAGAGGCTTTGGACCGCTTGGAGAAGTTGAGAGTTAAATCCGTCAGGCTCGGTGATATCCGGATGAACAGTTGCCCGAACGTGCGGCGTAATTCTTTTACCGGGATGAGGTGACGATGATTTGGCTGTTCTCTTTCTGCCGGCTTGCTTTGAATGGCCGGGCGCTGAAGGAGTCGCGATATTAGTGACGGACTCCGGTGGATTACCCAGAGTATTTTGGGCGAGAAGAAGAAGATCCTCTCTGGACAGACCTTGGCTGATGGGAATGCCGGCTGATTCCAGAGTACTGTACATGTCCTCCGTAGACCACGCTGCCCATAGCGAGTCACGGAATTGGAGGCGCGTGCTGCGCCGTGTTGGAAGAGGAGAGGGCGGAACAAACTCGTCATCAGAGTCTGAGTAGTCGCAGACGATTGGGGTATCGTTGGACATTGTTGGTTAGCAGTGAACGCAATCAATTGATGTCCCGTCGGCATCTGCGAACTCAAACATGAGTAAGTACCATCTTTTATACAGAAAGTATGAAGACGTGATTGGATAGAGATGAAGGTAATAAGTGACGTAGTGATTGAGTCTTCCTGGCAGAACTTAGCTAAAGCTTCCATTTCTGAAAGCCATGAAATATTATTTGCTTTTAGATCTCTCCATGTTGTTAATTTCTCATTAGAAAATTTATATAAATTATAATAAATTATATTTCACTGCACACATGACTGACATTGAATGAGATTGCTGTCTGTCTATATTATTAACAGTTTCACCCTTGATATCCAGTATCATATATACATTTCAAAGAGTTTGTTCTAGTCAGTTTGATGTTTTATTCACACCATGAGGCTTCATGAAGTCAGAACAATTACTATGAACTTTAAACAACACACAGTATTCACAAAATAATCTGAAATGATTTCTGTCTCCATCTCACCACTGCTTTACTCAACCAGCAGAAAGAGTGCAGCTGGAATACTGAGAAGTGGTGTGTAATCCTTATTTTTTGTCTGTGATTATGTTGATGTTTATAGACATTTTCATTGTCATTGTGAACAGTATTTGGCGATTTTTTTTTATCATCTATCATTGCAAACCTCTATGAGCCACAAATCACAAGATGGCAGTGATGTCATACAACTCTTACCGGATACCGTGCCAGAAAAGAAAATTAGATGAACTTGGCCAAAAACTAAAAACAAACATGAGTTTGAGTTAATTGTATTAATATAACACTATCATTGTGTTGAGCTAATAGGCTGATACTTTTTAACCCTCTGGGGACCAAAAACGCGCCCGCGCGTTTTGCTCGTTTTTTTTTTTTAGCAATGAAAATAAACACTAAATGCTCTGTTAATTTTGATCTTTCATTTTCGTGTAATACATCAATCGATCCTGTTCAGTTTCTATTTTTTTTCTGTATACTCACAATAAAAATAAAGTGTTTTGCTTTTTGACAAATAAAGAAAAATTAACATGATGCGATTTCTGCCTTCTCTCTGTCAGTAAACTCCCATTTGAAACGCGTTCGCAAATGATCTATAACTCCGCGAAAATTCAGTCAAACAGGCAAACAGACCCACAGGCATAAAGCTTGAGATCGCATCTGTTAAATGAAGTAACTTATATAAAAAACAAATATTCTCAGCTTCTGTAATCTGTATAAAAAGAGAGCGACTCCAGTCGAGCTCATTACGAGCTAATTCACAGTAATGTGACCACTCCCCGGAGAGCGCGTGCTATTCAAACGCAAATTCTGAGAACTATTGAAGATCTGTGAAACGCCCACATCAGCTGTAAACAAAGCGCGTCGCGATCGAGTGAGGCATAATATAGCCTACCTTATGGAGAAAAGATTCCTCAGAACAGTGCTGATGAGGAGCAATATCTCCTGATATGAGGAGCAGATCCCGCTGAGGAGTGAGGTAGGCTGTTTTCTTTTCTCAAGTGTGGAATAACGTTATGGAATAACGTTAGTGTAGGCCTATGCAAACCGCAAAAAGATGAATCGCATTTCTATAATATGACTCGCCTTTCTGTGAGATGAATGAAGGGTACATATTTGTAAAGACTGTTTAGCCTAAATATAAATCGCGCGTCTGTGTGTGAAAGAATAAACTGCTTTGCTATAGCCTACTGAGATGAGTAAAAATCGACTGGAATATGTTGAAATAAAATGTATTTGTATAAGCAACGTATTAAACTGCAAATTAGCATTTATATGCCCTAATATTTCATAAAAACAACGTTACAGTCAGTCACTTGTTGACTAGATTTGGGTACAGTTTTTAGGCTACTGTAGAATATACTGCCACATCAAATAAGCTTTTGTTTAGCAATTTCTGCTCATATCTAACGTTATATATATATATATATATATATATATATATATATATATATATATATATATTTGTCAAAAATAAAGTCATAGACTAAGATGTTAGATGTTCCAATGTTGGCTATATTCAAACTAATGAATACATATGATAAAATGTAGGCCTATAATCTTTTTTCTTTTTCTTTTTTATAAAGAAAGAGTACACTTGAAATATTGTTGAAATTGTAATTATTGTTGTAATTGTAACATTTTTAATAAAATAGCAAAACATATTTACAAGAGAGATGTAAGCGAAATCTTAAATGGTCAATATAAGTCTTCTTCTAAATACATCTTCTGTCCTTGCATTGTGGCTCAGTCAGTGTCACACCTGAAAGAATGGCTCATTAGGCAGAGTCATTATGCAGAGTGGGTGTAAACTACTCCTCCCCCTCGCATATTGGCTTTCCAAGCAAAACCTGTTTTACACCATTTAAATCAATGTATTTTTTTTTGTGAACGATAAAGCAAGACTATTTTCACACAAGGGACAACATCCATTAGTCAAAAGTCTTGTGGACACATATTTAATATGTGTTTTGTGGTCTTAATTCAGCAACTTTCATTTTATTTTTTTCCAATAACCACGCATAAACATTATTCTCTTAAAAATACAAACATCTACATACAAGTTGCTCGCATATTATGGTAGCCCTGTTTGTGCTATATAGAGTGAATTTACACCTTTGCCATTAACATGTTTATAAATAACTGAAAAAAGCACAAATGTCAAGGCATGTCAGAACATCTCAAGGGCCCAAAAAACACCTTGGTCCCCAGAGGGTTAAAGGTCCCATTGCATGAAATTTCACTTTGAGTTTTTTTAACCTTAATATGAGTTTCCTTATTTTAGTAGCCTGCCTATAGTCCCCCAGTGGCTAGACATTTTGATGGGTGTAAACCAAGCCCTGGGTATTTTTGAGAAAATGAAAGCTCAGACGGGCGAATCTAGAAATCTTCCCCTTATGTCGTCATAAGGGGAAAGGTCACCTCCCCTTTCTCTTCTTTGCCTGCAAAAAGAATTTGGCCCGCCCATGAGAGAATGAGCTGCGCAAGTGCGATATGGTTTTAACTCGAGAGACATCATGGCTTGCAAACGAGCGAAACATGGCAGTTGCTCAGTGTTTGGACGTACAAATGAACACAAAGGTATTTTTTTAGTTCGTTCATCCAATCCTCTGCAGAACCAGTGGGTTATGTGAATGTCTGATGTGTAATTGTTCAAGTTCAGACAGATAATCTTTCTCTCAAAGTTGTTCAATACTGTTTATGCATCAGTAAATCAAGCCAGTGACTAAACGATCAACTTCACATCTTACTTAAACTGTGATTTTAATATACTGAAAGCGATCAAAGAACAATCTCTTTCCAATCTCCCAAGCTGCCAATCACACAGCGCGAGTTTATCTGGACACTTGCCAAAACTCGTAATGAAATCAATTACGCTGTTACGCGCTGCACAACAAAGCTCTTACTGTACTTATCTCATGTTTGCGTTGGTGAAATCATTAGTGAGAGAGCAGAAACTGCGTTGCAATGATAAGATCTTAATTCACGCCATCAACAGGCTGCCATCTGCTCAATGCTCATCACTGCAACCTTTTATGTGAAGGGAATAGATCTAAATACTTTAAAAACTTCTCACGATTTGTTAATCCCGACAGCTCTAATAGTAAAAACATATAATAGCTGTATGAGTAAAAGTATTCGAGAGAGTTCCACTTGTAATACTAGATATTTCATATGCAAGCATGTCAGCCAATCACAGCAGTGGGCGTTTACACTGAAGTCTCACAGCAGCCAATCACAGTAGTGGGTGTTTACACTGAAGTCTTACAGCAGCCAATCACAGCAGTGGGTGTTTACACTGAAGTCTCACAGCAGACATGCCCCTTCAAACAGCGTTCAAATCAGAGGCTAAAATCAGGCTAGGAAATATGCCTTTTATTTCTAAATTATAACAAGTTTTGATCTAAAAAACATACTAACAATATAAGGGCACCCCAGGAAACATTATAAAATAATAAAATAATCCATGCAATGGGACCTTTAATTATTTCATGAAAATAAAATTTATAATCAACTAATTAATATGTATTTAAGCCACAAAGGTGAGGTGACCAAGATCGCATGTATTTTCTTTAGCATATATACTGTACTTCATGGCATTAAACAAACAAAATAGAACCTAACCATCAGCAGAATGTGGCAAAAGAAGAAAACACAAGTTGCTATTTCTTCGTCAAAATAGAAACAGATTCTTTTAAGATTACGTTATGTACGCTTGCCACTTCCACTGCTTCCTTTTGCAGGACCATGAGATCTGACATCTGCCTCCTCTGCTCAGTGACGTACTGCTCAATCCCCTCGGGTGCTTCAGACTTGCACCTTCTCTTTTTGCCATGTTCTGCTGATGGCTTAGGTTGTAAAGATGAAGGTTGTGAAGATGATGGTCCTTGGCCAACTGGATCTGATGAAGATCCTGAGTGGAAAAAAAGTTTAAACTTGGTGGCCTCAAAACGGTAATGATCAAGGCAGTAAACATCACTTTCCTCCGACAAATACATTTTGCGGTTCTGCATCTACTGTAAATTAGAGTCATGTGCCAACAAAGCTACTTTAAACATCCAGTTAACCCAGATTCTAATTACCTGAGCCACACAATAGACATCCTTCAAATAAAGCTGTTAGCAACACGTATATGACAACATTGGAGGTACTTTGTATCCAACATGGATGCTAATGTTTTTTTGACATCACTGTGTGATTGAATTAAAATGTACTAATAAGATCCAATAATGTATACGATTTTTATAAAAGCATGAATATAACATTTCCTGATTAAACTGCACTCAACTCATCTGATGTGCTAATTAATGTTGATGTGGCCCTAACCAGCAAAAGATGACACGATCAGGACCGGCTCCACACTGGGATCATCAGCCAGGAGGTCCTCCATTGATGAGAAAAAGACCCAGCTGCAGGCACCACTCCCAGTCGTCTTCTTACTGTCCACTATTGTTTTGTATCTAATAATAGAAACCCAGAAATAGCAAATGTATGTTTGCTATATATAACTATCTATAACACATATTTAAACAGATAAGTCAGTGGTGCAGGAGCCGGAGGCAAATACTGGGGTGCAGGAGCCGGAGGCAAATACTGGGGTGCAGGAGCCGGAGGCAAATACTGTGTTGCAGGAGCCGGATGCAAATTCTGTGGTGCTGGAGGCAAATTCTGGGGTGCAGGAGCCAGAGGCAAATACTGTGGTGCAGGAGCTGGAGGCAAATTCTGTGGTGCAGGAGCCAGAGGCAAATACTGTGGTGCAGGAGCCAGAGGCAAATACTGTGGTGCAGGAGCCGGAGGCAAATATTGTGGTGCAGGAGCCGGAGGCAAATACTGTGGTGCAGGAGCCGGAGGCAAATACTGTGGTGCAGGAGCCGGAGGCAAATACTGTGGTGCAGGAACCGGAGGCAAATTCTGTGGTGCAGGAGACGGAGGCAAATACTGTGGTGCAGGAGCCGGAGGCAAATTCTGTGGTGCAGGAGCCGGAGGCAAATTCTGTGGTGCAGGAGCCGGAGGCAAATTCAGTGGTGCAGGAGCCGGAGGCAAATACTGTGGTGCAGAGGTGCAGGAGCCAGAGGCAAATACTGTGGTGCAGAGGTGCAGGAGCCAGAGGCAAATACTGTGGTGCAGGAGCTGGAGGCAAATACTGTGGTGCAGGACCCGGAGGCAAATTCTGAGGTGCAGGAGCCGGAGGCAAATACTGTGTTGCAGGAGCCGGAGGCAAATTCTGTGGTGCTGGAGGCAAATTCTGGGGTGCAGGAGCCGGAGGCAAATACTGTGTTGCAGGAGTCGGAGGCAAATTCTGTGGTGCTGGAGGCAAATTCTGGGGTGCAGGAGCCGGAGGCAAATTCTGTGGTGCAAATACTGTGTTGCAGGAGCCGGAGGCAAATTCTGTGGTGCAGGAGCCGGAGGCAAATTCTGTGGTGCAGGAGCCGGAGGCAAATTCTGTGGTGCAGGAGCCGGAGGCAAATACTGTGGTGCAGGAACCGGAGGCAAATTCTGTGGTGCAGGAGCCGGAGGCAAATACTGTGGTGCAGGAGCCGGAGGCAAATACTGTGGTGCAGGAGCCGGATGCAAATACTGTGGTGCAGGAGCCAGAGGCAAATTCTGGGGTGCAGGAGCCGGAGGCAAATACTGTGGTGCAGGAGCTGGAGGCAAATTCTGGGGTGCAGGAGCCAGAGGCAAATACTGTGGTGCAGGAGCTGGAGGCAAATTCTGGGGTGCAAGAGCCAGAGGCAAATACTGTGGTGCAGGAGCTGGAGGCAAATTCAGTTCTGTATTTGCCCCCAAGTCTGTCAAGCACAGTTGGAAGTCCAGACCAGTTAGGTCAGTTCCTGTGTGCAGTAGTGCTTCCAATCAAGTTCCCATTTCTCCCATCCCACCCTCTGTGTTTCATGGTTATGGTTCCCCTAAGCCGACACCTCCTTGGTCAGCCTTGAACTTTTTGCCTGGTTCAAGGAGTTCAGTGAAGTTGGCAATTCACATATTCGAACTTCCCGGATCAATAACTCATAAAACACAAATTACAGTTATTTACAATCATAGTAACATAGACAATGAGCTACAACCTAAATTTCCTAAAAATGAGCTTTATAATATAAATTGATCTCTATGAGCAGGCGGTTGAGAGAGTCTGAAGGCACCGTCTGCAAAGTGCAATATAACCCAAAAAACATTCAACATTTCAATATTACACACTAGAGTGTCTACGTCACCTGGCTTCTTCAGTTGGCTGCTGTTGTGGTTTCAATCTTTTTTCCAGAAATATTAGAATTTATTTCACAAACAAAGCCGAACAGGTCCTGCAGAAAGGCGCTCCAGCTCAGTGACAGCTTCTCACATATATACCTACACCCCTTCCAAAAATGGTAATACATTCTATAGATATTTTGAGAAATATTTTGTACCATGTGAAATTACTGAAATAGATTTCTCTGTTGCATTAACATTCTGGCCGTTCAGGCTTTCAAAGTCAAACCCAAAGGAAATAATAGTGTACAAATATATAGCTTAATTACTTATTTTCGAAATAATAAAATCTTCAACAGTGCGCGCCCGTGATGCTTTGGAGTCCGATCGCGCCGTCTCTTCCATCACTGAGTTTCAGCTTCAAGTCTTCTGAGGTGAGGAGAGTAGTTCACAGTATTTCTCATATATTTACACAACCATCACACACACTTTATACAGTTTGATTAAGTGACAGGCTCATTTCTGTATTGTTTTCATCGATCACAGCGATACTTGTGCGTCTTTTCTGGCATCTTCCTTCTGAAATTTTTGAAAACATTTAGTGCAGCAGCAGCGAGCATGAGGAGAATATGTTGAGTTCATTCAGACCTGAGCGATTTTGTTCGCTTGTGTGATTGTCTCTGTGTTTGTGTGAGAACTGTTACTGACTGTCAAGTCAAAGTTTGAGATCTGTGAGGGGAATTGATGGGAATCGATCCCAAGTGTTGCTGTTGCCATTTTCATGTTTACCTTTATTTCTTTGTCAACATTTATCTTTGGAAGATTACTGTATGAGTAAAGAACAAGGGAAATTTCAAATCTATACATCCATGGGAATATAGATAAATATTAATGAAGTTGGACACCGGAAACGTTACATTTTAGGCTATATTGTGAGAAATAACAGTATTGTCTTTCAATAGAGCAGTTTATAGGCTTTTATCATCTATCCTGACTCAAATAATGTGTTTCTAACAGCAAACACTCATAATAAAGTGAGATGATCTGCTGATGATCCTGAATGGCTTGTTGAATGAGTGTTGATAGTCTGAGGCTCATCAATATTAACAGATCTGCTAAAAACACTCTTTATTTCATGACAATAGTTCCCGTTTTCACCTCATTTATTATGCTGATGTCTTTAGATCTCCTGTAAATTGACACTTAAAGCTCATTTCATTGGTGTCAACAGACTGAGGGTATTTGCAGTGTTGGGGTAGTTACTCAAGAAAAGTAATTGGTTACTAGTTACTAGTTACTTCTGTAAATTGTAATGAGATTACTTTACTAGTTACTGCATTTGAAAAGTAACTTCACTACTTTCGTTTCCCCTAACTAACTTTCTGCGCAGCAATAATAACCGACACACTTCAGACAATGTCTTTTAAATGCTTTAGTCTCGGCCGGGAGAGAACTCGACCAGTTCTCAGAGAATCTCCCCCAAGATGAAGCTTTAATCACGGCTGGAGGATCTCAGACAAATTTCAGAGAGAATCCCACCAGTAAACAGGAATACAACAGTTTTTATAGAATAGGAGCATACGACAATTCACCATGACGTCACAACAGTAATAGACGTTCTTCCGGGTGGCAAAAGCCGAAGCGTTCCTATGGCAATGCTAGTAAATTGCTTGGAAGGGAGACCAACTGTCGACAGTAAAAATGTAATAAAAATAAAAAAAATAATAAAAGATAATGCATTTTTTTTATCATAATAACAACAGTGTTTAATGATATAAGTAAAAAATATAATAAATATGTAATATAGTAGGCCTACACATAATTAGCAAAATACTCTCTATAGCTCTTTTTTCTAGCCAAAATAACGTGCTATATAGCCTATCATGGTCATTAAATTGCTTTCCTGAGGTAAATGTAATGTGACAATTGTTCTCCAGCTGTTATATTGACCTTTGCGCAGTTGAAAAACACTGATTGGTCGATATTATATATGAGGAATATACATTCCGGTAAGTTGCGTGAGAAAATGGATGTGTGGCGTGAGAGCGTGTGAAAAGTGACAATTGCGTGAGTCTCACGGTGAATGCGTGAGAGTGGCAGTGACTGGCAATGAGTCTCTTCATCAAAAGAGACAAGTTTACTAATATTAGTCTCGAATTACCTTGGCGGAAGATAAATGCTCTGCTGTGATTTTGTAGATGGACCGTTTAAAATACACAAAGCAGAGTTGAAGGGCAAGCAGGGTTGGCAGCAGAAATGTAAACGTTGGATGAATCATATAATTTAGGGGATCGTTAAGATTTCTTACTTTTGACTACATGACGTCCACTCGCTATAACCTCCTCACCCACAGGAAATCGATGAAACCCCTACACCTTTTGCTGTATATCTGGCAGCGCAACCCCAAACACAACACGTTTTCATCATCGTTTCAACTTTGACCAACAACAATGTTTTTAACTATGTAACTGTTGCAGTCGTCGGCTGGATCTCTTCAGTTAAGTCAGTGCAAGCCGCTCGCGTTCTGCCACCCGGAAGTTACTCGGTAACTTGCCTATTGTTTACAAACATTCTGAAAAGGCCTATAGGGAAAATGACATGATGCATTACATAATTTCCCTACAATTTGATTGGTTCTCCATATGCAAACCCTCTTGTTTCTAGGTAAAAGCAAACTGTTTTTGTGATTACTTCATAATCACAAGTTTTGAAACCTAGACATCTGTCTAGTTTCATTTTTCCATTTATTGATCAAACATATTTAATAGTTCTCACTACAGAAACATGGGATTCGTGCCTACAATATATTTTTTTAAATAATTAGAAGATAAGTGTACCTCATCCATGGAAAGTTTAAGGGACGTATACTCAATTTATTAAAATACTTAAATTATTGTAATATTTCATAGCAGCTGTCTTTTACATCTGGGATCATTTTATCTCTATTCACTCCATATTTCTCTCTTTGAATTATTTTAATTGTTTAGAAAATTTGAAAATGAGAGTTTTTCTTTCATTTCAGACCTGATGGAAGAGAGCGAGGAGAGTGAAGAACTAATGGAAGTGAAGAAGGAGAGTGAAGAACTGAGTGAAGTGAAGAAGGAGAGTGAAGAACTGAGTGAAGTGAAGGAGGAGAGAGAAGAACTGAGAGAAGTGAAGAAGGAGAGTGAAGAACTGAGTGAAGTGAAGAAGGAGAGTGAAGAACTGAGTGAAGTGAAGAAGGAGAGTGAAGAACTGAGTGAAGATGAGGAGGAGAGTGAAGAACTGAGTGAAGTGGAGGAGGAGAGCGAAGAACTGAGTGAAGTGAAGGAGGAGAGAGAAGAACTGAGTGAAGAGAAGGAGGAGAGCGAAGAACTGAGTGAAGTGGAGGAGGAGAGCGAAGAACTGAGTGAAGTGGAGGAGGAGAGCGAAGAACTGAGTGAAGTGGAGGAGGAGAGTGAAGAACTGAGTGAAGTGAAGGAAGAACATAATGTCAAACCTGGAGAAAAACCTTTGAGTCGCTCAAAGACCAAAAATACATTTTTAAAGAAAAGAAGAGCCAAGAAATCTTTCACCTGCACTCAGTGTGGAAAGAGTTTATCAAGCAATTTTAGTCTTCAGATTCACATGAGAGTTCATACTGGAGAAAAGCCGTTCTCCTGCACTCAGTGTGGATGGAGTTTCACATGCAAACAATCTCTTAAGATTCACATGAGAATTCATACAGGAGAGAAGCCACATGTATGCCATCAATGTGGGAATAGTTTTTTGCGATCATCATCCCTAAAGCAACACATGAGGATCCACACCGGAGTGAAGCCGTTCACATGTGATCAGTGTGGAAAAACATTTCTTAGTGCATCAAACCAGAAGACACACCTGACAATTCATACGAAGGAGAAGCCACATTCATGCTCTGAGTGTGGAAAGAGTTTTTCAGTGCTGCTATATTTAAGAAGACATCAGAAAAGACACACTGGTGTGAGAGAGTACGTGTGCTTTGAGTGTGAGAAGACTTTTACTTCAGCGAACAGTTTGAAACGGCACCAGAGAATTCACACTGGAGAAAAACCTTACAAGTGTTCACACTGTGACAAGAGATTCAGTCAGTCAATACATGTGAAAACACATGAGAGGATCCACACTGGAGAAAAACCTTACATGTGTCTACACTGTGACAAGAGATTCAGTCAGTCAAGAAGTCTGAAAATACATGAGATGAACCACACTGGAGAGAATCTGCACAAGTGTGATCAGTGTGGAAAAAGTTTCTCTGTTAAAACGCAACTGGAGCGACACATGAAGATCCATGCAGTGGAGAAACCACATCATCACAGTCAGAGATCACGGTAAGTAGTTCATCTTTATTTGCTGAGAAACAAAAGCTGCTTTTCCACCTTCAGAAAAGGTTCCAGTTGTGTTTCCACTTGAGCTTGGTACGGCACAGCACAATTATAAACCGTTCTCGGCCCTGAACTCTCAGCACACTTGGCTAACTGTGCCGAACTGTGATGGTAGTGTGTGTGTAGTGACATCGCCACTCAGGATTGGTCACTTGTCTGTTGCCTGGTTACCAGTGTCTCTGTAGCTGGCTAAGCGACGTAAAAGCAATTTGAGCGATGTAAACACAAACTTAAAATTAATAGAAATTACATGGTTTCTGTGCTCACCAACCATGTTATTTTTCAGATGTGTTTTGTCCATAGAATTGTTTTTCACTGCTGTAAATTGACATGATTGAGCATACACAATTAATCTATAATTAGCTTGGTTGTTGATTATTTTCATGATAGATTTCATCAATAAGGTCTAGCAGCCCTAGTTAAAGTTTGTTTTGATCATCAAACACAATTTAAGAAAATCAAACATCATGACACTGCAGAACTAAGATTCACATCGTTTCAGGTCAAGAATATGAAATACATTCAATTCATTATTTTGACATTTAACTTTCCTGATTTTGTACTTTTATATTAAAAGCCTAAAAAGCAGGTGAACTTGGGAAGTCTGAAAGCCTTTTTACACTGAACACAAATGTTTTGTTCAAGCTGATTTTGAATAAAGCAATGTTTTTTTTGTTCAGATAATATTTCTACTATTTGCTTTGCCCTTCAAAGACATGTGCTGACCAGATGTAAACTCTTAGCTGCTACACATTTAAGAGCATTTGGTGGCACTAGTGAAACTAGCATTAAATATTGGAAGTACTTTAAATAAAATATTAGCATTTCATGTACATGTTGAACTACACACTAGAAAACACTGGATTAAAAACAACCCATTTTGGGTTGTTTATTGGCCAAAATATGCTGTGACTGACTCCATAACCTGTAATGAACCATAAACAATCAGTGTACAGTTCTGAGAACACATTTTAACTTTCTAAACATTTATATTCTGTATTCAATTCAAATTTTCAATTCAAATTTATTTTTATAGCGCTTTTCACAATACACAGTTTCAAAGCAGCTTTACAGAAAGTGCTTCTCCAAAAATTACATAGAAAAATAAAGTTAGTTAATCATGTATTAATTTAGGGCATAACATCGCTGGCGTTGAGTCGTCTCTTCACAGGCGTCTAGCGTCCCGAGATGACAACAGAAAAACAGATGGGAAATAATTAGCATAGCTGCTGTTCACAATATTAATGCATTTGATCCGATTTAACTGTAGTATAAAAGGTAAACATGTGAATGCTTGGCTAAAGAGATGCATATTTAATCTAGTTTTAAACTGGGAGAGTGAGTCTGAGCCTCGAACAATAGCAGGAAGGACTATTCCAGAGTTTAGGAGCTAAATGTGAAAATGCCCTCCCTCCTTTAGTGGACTTAGATATCCTAGGAATGACCAGAAGCCTTGAATTTAGTGATCTTAAAGAGCGCGATGGTTTATAGGGCGATAGAAGATCCATTAAATACCCTGGAGCTAAACCATTTAGGGCTTTATAGGTCAATAGTAATACTTTGTAATTGATACGGAACTTAATAGGTAACCAGTGTAGAGATGATAAAATTGGTGTTATATGATCATATTTTCTTGACCTAGTAAGTCAAGTCAAGTCAAGTATATTTGTATAGTGCTTTTCACAATACAGATTGTATCAAAGCAGCTTCACAGTATTAAATTAAAATAATACAAAAGGTTTGTTTCTAGTGGAATTTATTGATTGATAAAATTTAATTAAATATTCTGTTGTAAAGTTTTTCTTGTTCGAAGCAGAGACCAGTGAGACGGGATCGCGTTCAACAGAAGTTATTCTTTATTGAGAACTCCACTTTACGCGGCTGTAGAAACTTCCAACATAATCTAACTCAAACATTATACATTTACAGTTATATACCTTCCAAGGGGGAGGGACTTTTGGAGGTGGAGACAAATTCAAACAAAGCATGTAAATGATTATACAGGTTAAGGTAACACCCTAGACTGTGAGGGTCTGGCCAATCCTAATTCAATCAGCATAAGGCTCCAAGAGCCATTTGGGTCCGAAAGCCATTTGCAGAACAAAAGGTGAGATTCTCAGTGAAAGTCATTCAACCTAACTATTCAACGTCTGGGCTCCGAAAGGTGAGAATCAAGTGATCTGACTCATTTAAAACACAATAGAGAAAACAGGTCTGGCAGGAATGGAGACTCTTGCTGGAGACTCAATAATCACCTGAAATCAGTCTACTAAATTTTATCAGTTTAGATACTATTGCAGTGGAAAAACTAAATTAAACATTTAATAAAAATGTAATCCAACAATTCCCAAAATATCCCCAACTGAGCAAGCCAAAGGCAACAGTGGGAAGGAACCGAAAAACTCCATCAAGAACTCTAGCAGCTGCATTTTGGACTAACTGTAGCTTGTTTATTGAGGATGCAGGACAACCAGCTAATAAAGCATTACAGTTATCTAGTCTCGAGGTCATGAATGCATGAACTAACTTTTCTGTATCAGAAACAGATAGCATGTTACGTAGCTTAGCAATGTTTCTAAGGTGGAAAAAGGCTGTTCTTGTAACATATGAAATATGATTTTCGAAAGACAAGTTGCAGTCTAGTATAACACCCAGGTCTTTTACTGTAGTGGATAAAGTAACAGGACATCCTTCTAAATTAAAGTTGTATTGCAAGAGGTTTTGTGGGCAGTTTTTTGGACCAATAAGTAATACCTTCGTTTTATCTGAATTTAATAGCAGAAAATTACACGTCATCCAGTATTTTTTATCTTTAACACACTCTGTCAATTTAGATAATTTAGCGTTTTCATCTGGTCGTGAAGAAATATATAATTGAGTGGCATCAGCATAACAGTGGAAACTAATTCCATGTTTTCTTATAATATTACCAAGTGGCAACATATGTGACCTGATCCAGCAAAATGAGTCACAGTGACCCAAATTTCAAAATTGAGATTTTGGTATTAATGGAAAGAGGAGACCATAAGCTTTCAAATGATATCCTAGTCAAAGTCATACCTTGAATGGTTGTAAAGATATACACATTTTGAATTATGGTCGTCTGTCCTCTTTTTCCAATTGAAAACCTGAGAAAATCACTTTTAAAGTTTTTTGCCCGTTTTTTGTTGATATCTTTCAAAATCCATTGCATTTAAAGGGATAAACTATTTATTGTACAGCTTAATTTGACCAAAGACATTAATATAGTACATAAGCACAAGTACTTCAAACAAATTAAACCTGTGACCTGTTTTCTGAGTAACATTAAGAATATCTCTATAGATTGTTGCAACACCGCCGCCAACATCAGACGGGGCTCATGCTTATAACAGTATCCTGGTGGAGTAGACTCATTAAGACTGAAATAATCATTTGGTTTAAGCCAGGTTTCAGTAAGGCAAAGTACATCGAAACAGCAAGCATGATCTGAGCCTAACCCTAACCCACCTGAGCGATTTTGTGTTTGTTTGTGTGATTGTCTCGATGTTTGGAGTGAAAAATGTTACTGATTGTCAAGTCAAAGTTTGAGATCTGTGAGGGGAATTGATAGGAATCGATCCCAAGTGTTGCTGTTGCCATTTTCATGTTTATTTCTTTGTCGACATTTATCTTTGGAAGATTACATTTACTTATTAAAACTGACTTTATATTTCCCCTGTATGAGTAACGAACGAGGGAACTTTCAAATCTATACATCCATGGGAATATAGATACATTTTAATGAAGTTTAACACCGGAAACGTTACATTTTCTTTTATTTTTAAGAGTATTATGATCATTGTCAGTTTCTGTACATACAAATCTGTAACATGTTAATGATTGAATTGCTTTATTGCAATTAATAGTTATTATAAAGTCAAACTAGTTTTAAATTAACATATTATAGTGTTGTAGTTATTTGCCTGTAGAGGTTCACAAAGATAGGTTATTTATTTAATTATTTTGTTCTATTATTGATGGTTTATCCATGTTAGGCTATATTGTGAGGAATAACAGTAATGTCTTTCAATAGGGCAGTTTTACAGGCTTTTATCATATATCCTGACTCAGATAATGTGTTTCTAACAGCAAACACTCAGAATAAAGTGAGATGATCTGCTGATGATCCTGAATGGCTTGTTGAATGAGTGTTGATAGTCTGAGGCTCATCAATATTAACAGATCTGCTGAAAACACTCTTTATTTCATGACAATAGTTCCTGTTTTCTCCTCATTTATTATGCTGATGTCTTCAGATCTCCTGTAAACTGACACGTATAGCTTGTTTCATTGGTGTCAACAGACTGATGGTATTTGATGGTTATTATATGTTGCCTATGTTTATTTCTGTGGTGGTAGAAATTGTATATGTTCTATGTGTTTACATTTTCTTATATTCCTAGAAACTTAGAAAACATGATGGTAATAAAATGCACTGGATTGCATGTGAAGTCCCATGATTCTCTGCTACATGGATATAACAGTGAACTGTTATTAACCCTTATGATTGTATGTATGTGTATGAATTTTGTATACATGCAAATAAATGTGTAAGTAATGTATGACCGAGACAGAGGGTCTCCACTCAAAGGTAGCATGTGATAAATTATGTAACAATGTGTAAGTTATAACTGAGAGATATCTTCATTTATCCTAGAAAAATAACCTTGTGGGAGTCAGGACAATAATGAAGGAAAGATGCCCTCCTCTCGTGGTCATTTGATACATGTTTGTCTCTCATTCAGTAATAGAAAATTGCTTGCCACCACTGTTTATGCTTTCAACTGTTTTTCTTACCATTATTTATATTTGGGAAAATTGACATTATTATATTCTGTAGTCCATGAACATAAAACAAACTCAATAACTTAAATATTTTTGATTTTGGCAGATCAACTCACACTACAATTCATCATCAGTGAAGCTCCTCCCACTGTAATTCATCATCAGTGAAGCTCCTCCCACAGCGGTCACATCATCAGTGAAGCTCCTCCTACAGCAATTCTCCAATAAATGCTGTAAATTCCCATCAGCTACAAGTGAAGACGAGCATCAGAGCATCAGGAAGAGCTGAAATCTGCAAAGACTGAGTTTATTAAAGAGGACAGTGAGAACATGAGTGATCCAGAACCCTGCAGAATGAAACACACTGAAGATCCTGAAGAACAAAGAGGTTGGTGTTTATTCTTCATTCATTCATGATGCTGAAGAACATTCATGTCAGAAACATTCAAGCACTTCATCACATTTAGATAAACAGTTAAACTGTGAAATAGCTGCAAAAGTTTCTGGATTTTTTTTAACAAATGGTCAGTAAAAGGTTTCATTTTGATTGTCAACATCAGGTCAAACTAAGTTTAAATATTTTAACAGTTTTATTTTACATTTATTTTATATATGGTTTACAATTTGTAACAATGTTACTAGAATTTTGACCTGAATTTTGTGCGTATTTTTTACAAATCATGCATACTGTGGTAGATTTATTCCCTATTTCGCACCTGACCTAAGTCTACCTGGGTCTTGTCTTCAATCGACGTCCCCAAACTTCTTCAGTCGACGTTAGTTTCTATGGGTCCCGACTACAGTTGACGTCCCCTATCTCTAACTTGTTCCCCTAACTAACTTTCTGCGCAGCAATAATAACCGACACACTTCGGACAATGTATTTTAAATGCTTTAATCACGGCCGGGAGAGTACTCGACCAGTTCTCAGAGAATCTCCCCCAAGAAGAAGCTTTAATCACGGCCGGAGGATCTCAGACAAATTTCAGAGAGAATCCCACCAGTAAACTTTAGAAAATTTGAAAATGAGAGTTTTTCTTTCATTTCAGACCTGATGGAAGAGAGCGAGGAGAGTGAAGAACTGAGTGAAGTGGAGGAGGAACATCATGTCAAACCTGGAGGAAAACCTTTGAGTCGCTCAAAGACTAAACAGACATTTTTAAAGAAAAGAAAAGACAAGAAATCTTTCACCTGCACTCAGTGTGGAAAGAGTTTCACATGCAAACAATCTCTTAAGATTCACATGAGAATTCATACAGGAGAGAAGCCACATGTATGCCATCAATGTGGGAAGAGTTTCGGTCAATCATCACACCTTAATGTTCACATGAGGATCCACACCGGAGAGAAGCCGTACACATGTGATCAGTGTGGAAAACCATTTCCTAAGGCATCACACCTGAAGACACACCTGACAGTTCATACGAAGGAGAAGCCGCATTCATGTTCTGAGTGTGGAAAGAGTTTTTCACAGCTGCAACATTTACAAATACATCAGAAAAGACACACTGGTGTGAGAGAGTACATGTGCTTTGAGTGTGAGAAGACTTTTATTACAGCGAACTGCTTAAAGATGCACCAGAGAATTCACACTGGAGAAAAACCTTACAAGTGTTCACACTGTGACATGAGATTCAGTGTGCCATCATCTCTGAAAAAACATGAGAGGATCCACACTGGAGAAAAACCTTACAAGTGTTCACACTGTGACAAGAGATTCAGTGTGTTATCATCTCTGAGAACACATGAGAGGATCCACACTGGAGAGAAGCCACACACATGTGATCAGTGTGGAAAGAGTTTCACTATGACTCGTCACCTGAAGCTACACATGAGGATTCACACTGGAGAAAAACCTTACAAGTGTTCACACTGTGACAAGAGATTCAGTCAGTCATCAGATCTGAAAACACATGAGAGGATCCACACTGGAGAGAAACCTTACAAGTGTTCACACTGTGACAAGAGATTCAGTCAGTCACCACATCTGAAATCACATGAGAGGATCCACACTGGAGAAAAACCTTACAAGTGTTCACACTGTGACAAGAGATTCAGTCAGTCATCATCTCTGAAATCACATGAGAGGATCCACACTGGAGAAAAACCTTACAAGTGTTCACACTGTGACAAGGGATTCAGTCGATCAGAACATCTGAAAACACATGAAAGGACCCACACTGGAGCTAACAGGAAACGTTCCCATAACTTTCACTAACGTTATGTAAATGTTAGTAAAAAACTTTCCTGAAATAATGTTTCTGGAACGATCTTATGATGTTTTTAGAGTTAAAATACATTCTCGTAACGTTGAGAGAAAAACGTTCTTAGAACAAAGTTTTTAGAACATCCTTGTGATGTTATTTGTACTTGACTGATGTTCTCATACTATTGAGAGTTCTTAGAACTATTGATACTATTGAGAACAAATACAGTTCTGATAACATTTAAACTTTCTAAGCATTTATTTTCTGTATTTTTTAAAAAATAAATTCATAGAATTGTATGCATGGCATCATGTGAAAAGATAGACGCAAGACTCGTTTAGGTGACTCACATCACGGCCCTGTATGTTCCTTTATTTGAATGAAATTAAACGATATATGTTGTACCCCTGAATAGAGGGGGAGAAGATTAATCACAAATCTTGCTTGATGTTTCTCCACTGCGAACTTTATGTGTAATAATTTTTGTAACAATTGACATTAAACAGTTCTTTTTCAAATTAGCCTCATTGACATCTTTCTTTACATACATTCAACAATTTGTACCGTACACATTTAATTACATGAGTACACTTCTTTATAATAGGCTATTTGAAAACCATAACACTATAAAGTATACAAAAAATACAATAAAGAATTTAAAGCATTTTACAGTTACCTGAGAATCAACTCTTTTTAAATCTTTTTTTTCTTTTTAATCATAAATGCATATTAACTATATGGCAAATCAGTCATAAGCACGTAAATTTACTATTTCAGCTAGTTATTTTAGCTGCAAATGCATCTGAAATTCTCAATTCTTCTTTTCTTGCTCAATACATTCACCTTTGTACAGCAAATCAACAAATCTGCACTAAATAAACAGAATTACAACTTAAATACAAATATAGAACATACTCGAGCTTCGCGCCATTATATTATATAGGCTTATAATGGAGTCCTGAGCACGCGCATTTCCGAACTAAACATTTCAACATTTACATTACTCCAAACCCGTGAATCAAGCAATCAGCACTAAATATACTAATTTAAACATTAAATACAAATGTACATAACACATACACACTAACTAAATGTTCTTTATATGTGCTCTCGTGCCCTTATGTAGGCCTAGCACCATTAATGGGAGCTCATATACAGGGGTGCAGGAGCCGGAGGCAAATTCAGTGGCGCAGGAGCCAGAGGCAAATTCAGTGGTGCAGGACCTGGAGGCAAATTCTGTGGTGTGGGAGCCGGAGGCAAATTCAGTGGTGCAGGAGCTGGAGGCAAATGCAGTGGTGCAGGAGCTGGAGGCAAATTCAGAGGTGCAGGAGCCAACTTCAGTGGTGCAGGAGCTGGAGGCAAATTCAGTGGTGCAGGAGCCAGAGGCAAATACTGTGGTGCAGGGGTGCAGGAGGCTGAGGCAAATTCAGTGGTGCAGGAGCCAGAGGCAAATTCAGTGGTGCAGGAGCCGGAGACAAATACTGTGGTGCAGGATCCAGAGGCAAATTCAGTGGTGAAGGAGCTAGAGGCAAATTCAGTGGTGCAGGAGCCGGAGGCAAATTCAGTGGTGCAGGACCTGGAGGCAAATTCTGTGGTGCGGGAGCCGGAGGCAAATGCAGTGGTGCAGGAGCCGGAGGCACATGCAGGGGTGCAGGAGCTGGAGGCAAATTCAGGGGTGCAGGAGCCGGAGGCAAATTCAAGGGTGCAGAAGCTGGAGGCAAATTCAGTGGTGCAGGAGCTTGAGGCAAATTCAGTGGTGCAGGAGCCAGAGGCAACTTCAGTGGTGCAGGAGCTGGCGGCAAATGCAGTGGTGCAGGAGCCAGAGGCAAATTCAGTGGTGCAGGAGCTGGAGGCAAATGCAGTGGTGCAGGAGCCGGAGGCAGATTCAGTTCTGTCTTTGCCCCCAAGTCTGTCAAGCCCAGTTGGAAGTGCAGACCAGTTAGGTCAGTTCCTGTGTGCAAGAGTGCCTCCAATCAAGTTCCCATTTCTCCCATCCCACCCTCTGTGTTTCATGGTTATGGTTCCCCTAAGCCGGCTCCTCCTTGGTCAGCCTTGAACTTTTTGCCCAGTTCAAGGAGTTCAGTGAAGTTGTCAATTCACATATTCGAACTTGCCGGATCAATAACTCATAAAACATAAATTACAGTTATTTACAATCACAGTAACATAGACAATGAGCTACAACCTAAATTTCCTAAAAAATGAGCTTTATAATATAAATTGATCTCTATGAGCAGGCGGTTGAGAGAGTCTGAAGGCACCGTCTGCAAAGTGCAATATAACCCAAAAAACGTTAAATAGTCATTAATTTCAATATTACACACTAGAGTGTCTACATCACCTGGCTTCTTCAGTTGGCTGCTGTTGTGGTTTCAATCTTTTCGGGAAATCACTTCTCAGAGATCTTTGATTCCAGAAATATTAGATTTTATTTCACAAACAAAGCCGAACAGGTCCTGCAGAAAGGCACTCCAGCTCAGTGGCAGCTTCTCACATATATACCTACATCCCTTCCAAAAATGGTAATACATTCTATAGATATTTTGAGAAATATTTTGTACCATGTGAAATTACTGAAATAGAATTCTCTGTTGCATCAACATTCTGGCCGTTCAGGCTTCCAAAGTAAAACCCAAAGACACACACAGAAAGGAAATAATAGTGTACAAATATATAGCTAAATTACTTATTTTCGAAATAATAAAATCTTCAACAGTGCGCGCCTGTGATGCTTTGGAGGCCAATCGCGATCTCTTCCCTCATTGAGTTTCAGTGTCAAGTCTTCTGAGGTGAGGAGAGCAGGTCACGGTATTTCTCATATATACTCAACCATCACACACACACTTTATACAGTTTGATTAAGCGACAGACTCATTTTTGTATTGTTTTCATCGATCACAGCGATACTTGTGCGTTTTTTTCTGGCGTCTTCCTACTGAAATAAACATTTAGAGCAGCAGCAGCGAGCATGATCTGAGCCTAACCCTAACCCTGACCCACCTGAGCGATTTTGTGTTCGTTTGTGTGATTGTCTCGATGTTTGCAGTGAGAACTGTTACTGTATGTCAAGCCAAGTTTGAGATATGTAAGGGGAATTGATAGGAATCGATCCCAAGTGTTGCTGTTGCCATTTTCATGTTTACCTTTATTTCTTTGTCGACATTTATCTTTGGAAGATTACATTTACTTATTAAAATTTACTTTATATTGCCCCTGTATGAGTAACGAACGAGGGAAATTTCAAATCTATACGTCCATGGGAATATAGATACATTTTAATGAAGTTTGACACCGGAAACTTTACATTTTCTTTTATTTTTTAAGAGTATTATGATCATTGTCAGTTTCTGTACATACAAATCTGTAACATGTTAATGATTGAATTACTTTATTGCAAATAATAGTTATTATAAAGTTGAGCTAGTTTTAAATTTACATATTATAGTGTTGTAGTTATTTGCCTGTAGAGGTTCACAAAGATAGGTTATTTAATTAATTATTTTGTTCTATTATTGATGATTTATCCATGTTAGGCTATATTGTGAGGAATAACAGTAATGTCTTTCAATAGAGCAGTTTAACAGGCTTTTGTCATGTTTCCTGACTCAAATAATGTGTTTCTAACAGCAAACACTCAGAATAAAGTGAGATGATCTGCTGATGATCCTGAATGGCTTGTTGAATGAGTGTTGATAGTCTGAGGCTCATCAATATTAACAGATCTGCTGAAAACACTCTTTATTTCATGACAATAGTTCCTGTTTTCACCTAATTTATTATGCTGATGTCTTCAGATCTCCTGTGAATTGACACTTAAAGCTCATTTCATTGGTGTCAACAGACTGAGGGTATTTGATGGTTATTATATGTTGCCTATGTTTATTTCTGTTGTGGTAGAAATTGTATATGTTCTATGTGTTTGCATTTTCTTATATTCATAGAAACTTAGAAAACATGATGGTAATAAAATGCACAGGGATTGCATGTGAAGTCCCATGATTCTCTGCTACATGGATATAACAGTGAACTGTTATTAACCCTTATGCATGTATGTATGTGTATGACTTTTGTATACGTGCAAATAAATGTGTAAGTAATGTATGACCGAGACAGAGGGTCTCCACTCAAAGGTAGCATGTATGATAAATTATGTAACAATGTGTTAGCTATAACTGAGACATATCTTCATTTATCCTAGAAAAATAACCTTGGGGGAGTCAGGACAATAATGAAGGAAGGATGCCCTCCTCTCACGGTCATTTGATACATGATTGTCTCTTATTCAGTAATAGAAATTTGCTTGCCACCACAGTTTATGCTTTCAACTGTTTTTCTTACCATTATTTATATTTGGGAAAATTGACATTATTATATTCTGTAATCCATGAACATAAAACAAACTCAGTAACTTATATATTTTTTTTATTTTGGTAGATCAACTCCTCACACATCATTCACATCATCAGTGAAGCTCCTCCCACAGCAATTCTCCAATAAATGTAAATTCCCATCAGCTGCAAGTGAAGACGGGCATCAGAGCATCAGGAAGAGCTGAAATCTGCAAAGACTGAGTTTATTAAAGAGGACAGTGAGAACATGAGTGATCCAGAACCCTGCAGAATGAAACACACTGAAGATCCTGAAGAACAAAGAGGTTGGTGGTTATTCTTCATTCATTCATTCATTCATGATGCTGAAGAACATTCATGTTCGAAATAATCACTTTTAGATAAACAGTTAAACTGTGAAATGGCTGCAAAAGTTTCTATGGGTCGCGACTACAGTCGACGTCCCCTATCTCTAACTTGTTCCCCTAACTAACTTTCTGCACAGCAATAATAACCGACACACTTTAGACAATGTCTTTTAAATGCTTAAATCACGGCCGGGAGAGTACTCGACCAGTTCTCAGAGAATCTCCCCCAAGAAGAAGCTTTAATCACGGCCGGAGGATCTCAGACAAATTTCAGAGAGAATCCCACCAGTAAAGTTTAGAAAATTCGAGTTTTTCTTTAATTTCAGACCTGATGGAAGAGAGCGAGGAGAGTGAAGAACTGCGTGAAGTGGAGGAGGACAGTGAAGAACTGAGTGAAGTGGAGGAGGAACATCATGTCCAACCTGGAGAAAAACCTTTGAGTCGCTCAAAGACTAAAAAGACATTTTTAAAGAAAAGAAAAGCCAAGAAATCTTTCACCTGCACTCAGTGTGGAAAGAGTTTTACAACCAATTTTAGTCTTCAGATTCACGTGAGAGTTCATACTGGAGAGAAGCCGTTCTCCTGCACTCAATGTGGAAAGAGTTTCACATGCAAACAATCTCTTAAGATTCACATGAGAGTTCATACAGGAGAGAAGCCACATGTATGCCATCAATGTGGGAAGAGTTTCGGTCGATCATCATCCCTTAAGATTCACATGAGGATCCACACCGGAGAGAAGCCGTACACATGTGATCAGTGTGGAAAACCATTTCCTAAGGCATCAGACCTGAAGACACACCTGGCAGTTCATATGAAGGAGAAGCCGCATTCATGTTCTGAGTGTGGAAAGAGTTTTTCACTGCTGCTATATTTACATGCACATCAGAAAATTCACACTGGTGTGAGAGAGTACATGTGCTTTGAGTGTGAGAAGACTTTTTTTACAGCGTACTGCTTAAAGATGCACCAGAGGATCCACACTGGAGAAAAACCTTACATGTGTTCACACTGTGACAAGAGATTCAGTCGATCAGAACATCTGAAAACACATGAGATGATCCACACTGGAGAAAAACCTTACAAGTGTTCACACTGTGACAAGAGATTCAATCAGCCAGCAAATCTGAAAAGACATGAGAGGATCCACACTGGAGAAAAACCTTACAAGTGTTCACACTGTGACAAGAGATTCAGTCAGTCAAGAAGTCTGAAAATACATGAGATGAACCACACTGGAGAGAATCTGCAAACGTGTGATCATTGTGGAAAGAGTTTCTCTGTTAAAACTCACCTGAAGCAACACATGAAGATCCATGCAGTGGAGAAACCACATCACTGCAGTCTGAGATCATGGTAAGTAATTCATCTTTATGTGCTGAGAAACAAAAGCTGCTTTTCCACCTTCAGAAAAGGTTCCAGTTGTGTTTCCACTTGAGCTTGGTACGGCACGGCACAATTACAAACCATTCTCGGCCCTGAACTCTCAGCACAGTTGGCTGACCGTGCCGAACCGTGATGGTTGAATGTGTGTGTGACATCGGATTGGTCACTTGTCTGTTGCCTGGTTACCAGTGTCTCTGTAGCTGGCTAAGCGACGTTAAAGCAATTTGAGCGACGTAAACACAAACTTTGGAGTGACTGACTCCATAACCTATACATAAACAATCAGTGTACAGTTCTGAGAACATATTTAACTGTCTAAGCATTTATTTTCTGTATTCTTTTTTAAAAATAAATTCATAGAATATTATGCATGGCATCATAACACCTTTTGCAAACCATTTACACTTGTTCAATGGTTCACCGCATGATGGGTTCAGAGAGATTATTGACATTTTGAAACGGTTATGAGGCAACGAAGCCTCATTTACTGAAAACACGTGAATTTCGCAGTTTGATACACGCTCTGAACCACTGATTTGAAACAAAAGATTCAGAGTTGTCTGAGCTTCATGAAGCAGTGCTTCGAAAACGCCCATCACTTCTTTAACTACATAAGACATGATTAGCAAGTTGTTTGCATAAAATAGTACATTAAAACTCACTTGATTTAATTTTTCTTTTAGACGTGATGGACGTGAACAAGAAAAGAAAAACAGAAGCCAAAAAATCTGTCTCCTGCCCTCAGTGTAAAAAACGCTTCACATCACTTCTGCTTCTCATTCTGAAGAACGACCATTTAACTGATCAGTGCGGTAAACAGTTTCATTGGGCGTCAGTCCTGAAGAAACACCTGAAGATTCACACAAAGGAGAAGATTCATTAGTAATATTAGAGCAGAAAAGACACGCCGGTGTGTTTCAGTGCTGAAGTCCTTTACTACAGAAGATGAACTTAAAGAGCACCAGAAAATTCACACTGGAAAAAAAAAACATTTTGAAGGCAAAGTTCAGGAGCTGAAGAAGAGGCCATAACACTTTTAAGAGAGACATGAATCTGATTTAAATGTTTAACTCGTTCTTCATAGTTCATCAGAACATCTAGTTTATCTTCCACTTCTACTCTTCCACTTCTACTCTTCCATGCAAACACAAGATATAATTTCATGTATCTTTGAAACTGGACACTTTTCTTCTCTACTTCTCTTGAGATGCTTTGGCTCTTATAAGCCCGTAAAGAGAGATCTGTCTCATTCGCTTTCAACTCTAATGTTTGTATTTGCTTCATGTAATTATTGATTAAACTCTTTACTCGTTCTATCAACATCTCATTGTTATTGTCCATTTTCTTATTTTCTGCTGATTCTGCTTTAATTAGGAATAATTTTAGTTCTGAAAGTCATGAAGTATCCTGATATGATTGCTTTTTGAGTTTTCATTTTCTCAATAGAGTTTTTAAATGCCTAATAAATTATATTTCACTGCACCAGGGGCGTAGCCAGAATTTTATTTTTGGGGGGGCCAATCTTAAAATGAGGGGGCAACTAATATATATATATATATATATATATAACCTAGGCTATAGCAGCCTACGACATAGCTCGGCGATTATTAACTTTTACATGAGTCTACGAGGGCGATTATAAAAAGTGTCAATGATGTCATCTTACTCAGCAAATACATGAAGAGTTTGGTTCCAAAACGTGACAAACGTTAAACATATATATATATTCCCGCAAAAATCTGTGTTGTATCTGGTCGGTTTTGAAAAGTCCATTTTTAATTTTACGTAAAATGCGATATCCGCCGTGTTATTCTGTCATGTTTTCTCCCTTTCCTTTTCCCTTTCTCTGCAGAATGCGATACATCCGCTCAACTAATCACAGCGCAGTGAGCGCACCATTCCACGCTTTGTAAACCGTAACGGCGCGCGCTTTGAATACACCCGGCATATTTTCCTTCTACTTTGTGATCCACAATTTATTTATTTTTTTATAATAATTTTGACGCCATTGGTAACCCTGTGGTGGTTTCTGCGGTGGGGAAGAAACGTAAACCATCGAAATCTAATCATTTAGGCTACTTGTGGAGATTAAGAAGATGAGGCACGCGGGAGGAGGAAAAATGCCAATTGCTTGTTCTCAAACGACGACAGCATCAAACTTGTGACACTTTCACCCCAGGGGATCTTTTGAAAAACTTTGAAAAAATTGTTTTACTCAAAGTCAACGAAAACCGAGCAGGACCAAGACATTTTACAGCTGATTGCCGTAAAAAAAGTTCAGGAGGTATTTCTTAGCGATGGTGATTTAATGTCGGCTATTTTTAGTCCAGTGCCTGTAAGCTATATAAGATTAGTATTGACCAAGTTCAGAGGCTGTCATATGTGGATCAACTTACTTTGTTGTGTATTTTCAACAGTTAAAATATGAAAAATAACTTTTATATTGGTTCAATGGATTAATTGCATTTTGGAAAAAAAGTGTCATGAATTAATTGCCTTTTGGGGGGAAACTAATCCTTTTTTATAATAAATATTTGAAAATCAAAATCTGGATTTGAAATTTTTATGTTATTATAACCTAAATATGCTATGTGAAAGTTTGAAACAAACAATAGTGGTTTTCATCTTTCCACTCTCTTGGTAAAGAAAACACATTAGCCTATTACTCAAAATAATCATATTTATCGCGTTTTGAAACCAAACTCTTCATATAGCCTACAACAGATATAGGCTATACAGGAAATGTGGTCATCACTGGTTGTGAAGGCGGTTCATCAATTGCAAACAAGTCATTACGCATTGTGCTGATCTGAGTCGAAGTCTCACCGCTATTGCTGTGATGAAATATGTGCGTTTCTGTCTCCTAGCGCTTCACTCGCTGTCGTCTTGTAGTAAGCTGAAGCAAACTCAGACGTAAATGGCTTATTTTCTCCTTCTCGCTCATCTTTTCATGCGTAATATTGTACTTTGCACAACGCTGCCATTTTCACCGCATGAACTCTCCCACGAAGATGACAGCGTAGGTTACGCACAACACGTCAAATCAAGTTTGAAAATAGCCGCATTTTACCGCGCAGTATTTTGATTGGTCAATCTATCAATTAGACTAACACATCAACAATTTATTATTTTTATTATTTTATTTTAAGCAATCAGAAATCTGAGGCCAAATCTGAGGCTACGCCACTGCACTGCACACATGACTGACATTGAATCAGGTTGCTTTCGGTCTACATTATTAACCGTTTCACCCTTGATATTCATTATCATATATACATTTCAAAGAGTTTGTTCTAGTCATTTGGAATTTTCTTTCACACACAATGAGGCTTCATGAAGTCAATTACTATTAACTTTAAACAACACCGGGCCCGGCTTTGAGATGGAGGGTGGGCCAAGTGAAATTCTTCATCCAAACCCTGAAAAAAATAAAATAATGTAATCACTCAATACATGAGGGAGCAAAACACTGCATGGGTATAAAAGGACGCTGACAATCTCGCATCATGTTTTCCGCTGAGGAGGCGAGACTGAACTCCAGGCCTTTCTAGCGGTACAGCAGTTGTGGTAGAGGGATGTTACGTCTCTGTTCCCTCCCCAGGGTACGAGGCTTACATACGTAACCAAGACGTTCCCTTTCGTTCAGTCACTACGAGTTACGTCAGTGAATGATGAAATGTGTGTCCCAATTCAATCACGCAACAACGGCTGTCTTCCAGTGCCCTGCGCAAGTCTGAGCTCCCTGTCGTGAGACTAGCACAGATGAAGGGCTATGCTTAATGCTGGAATATCAAGGTACACTGGGTGGCATATCCCAGGTGGAATAGGGAAGACTTAGAAAACACATATGACCCGAGAGCGGGATGCATATGGAAAACTCAGAGGTATCCAGCGCACAGGGTGGAATGTTTCAACCTCAAGATGGCAAGAAGGGTCTTGTCGAGGGAAAACGTGCTCGGAGGAGACTTACCGTGGCAATACACATGTGGGGGTTGCCCAACAGGGGTTACCATGCACATGGAGCACCTAGCCAATCACGAGGGCTGACCGAGCAGGCATGCGCTCTGGTGATGACATCAACAGTGCAGGAGGAACTCAGTCTTCTAATGAGAACTCATTTGAGTGAAATAATGCACGTATCCAGTCCATGGAGTGGAATGGCACAGCAAGCAATGACACAGAGCAGATCCTACTTACTGGCTAGTGGAAGTGAGTAGATGAGAGGACACTGGCTCTACCCGGAGATTATAGAATCTCGCGAAAGTGATGTGTGTCACCCAGCCTGCAGCTCTACAAATGTCTGTTAGCGAGGTGCCATGCGCTAAAGCCCAGGAAGAAGCTACACTCCGGGTGGAGTCTGCCTTCACCCCTAGGGGGCATGGCCGACTTTGCGTCTGGTAAGCCAAGACAATGGCGTCCACTATTCAGTAGGCAAACCTTTGCTTGCAGGAAGCCTCTCCCTTCAGCTTCCCACTCTAAGAGACAAAGAGCTGGTCTGAGGTCCTGAAACACTGCGTTCTGTCTACATAAGCACTGAGGGTGCATACTGGACAGAGCAGTGCCAAGGCTGGGTCTGCCTCCTCAGAGGGCAGCACTTGCAAGTTCACCACCTGATCCCTGAAAGGAGTGGTGGGAACCTTGGGCACGTATCCAGGGCAGGGTCTCAAGATCACGTTCACAGCCTGAATCCCAGGCACGCTTCGTCGTGCAGGTCATGCTGTCCCACCGTTTTTGACTGCAAAAGGTTGTGGTGCGCAGAGATGGCAACCACGTAAACTTCAGGGTGGAAGGAGACAGCCTTCGTTCCAACCCTTCTTGGAGGAAGGAGAACACGGACCCGATCAGGCATTTTCTCGGCGAGAAGAACATCAGGTGACGAAGAGGTTCCACTTCAACGCATAGGCGTGTCTTGTAGACAGGGCCCTAGTGGAAGTGATGGTAGCCACTACCTGAGGTGGTAGGGTACCCACACATGCAGGTTCCATAGATCGGGACGTGGGTGACAGAGGGTGCCCCATCTCTGAGAATGGAGGTCCTTCCTCAGAGGAATTGGCCAGGGAGGGGCTGTCGTGAGGAGCACCAATTTGGAGAACCAAGTCCGGTTGAGCCAGTGAGGCGCAACCAAAAGGACCTGCTCCTTGTCTTCCCTGATCTTACACAGGACCTGTGCAAGAAGGCTCACTGGGGGAAACGCATACTTGCAGACTGCAGAGACTACATTCTTGCCCTCGATTTGACTCAGACAATTCAGCAGTGACTGGTCACGCTCTCTCGAAAGCTCGTAAGTCGTTACGTTCGCTTGCTTGCTTTTGCAGGGTCATGAGATCTGACATCTGCCTCCTCTGCTCAGTGACGTCCTGCTCAATCCACTCGGGTGGATTCCCCAGAGGTTGTTGAACCATTCAAACCATGAGTTGTCACTTCTGGGTGGTTCTTTTACGGCCATTCTCTTGTGCTCAATGATATTGGTTATACTGTCACTATAGTCTGGAATGTAAAAACAACATGATGTAAAATATCCCTGTTTGATGTCATGCAGTGGGGAATCACTTACAATGACCAGTAATTTTGTCACATATTGTAAAATCGCTTTTTCTTGTGCTGTATGTGAAGGTACGCCTCCACAGTCCTTAAATGATAGTGAGAGACTCTCATGTGATATTACACAAATAGGCCCAATACACTGTAAGTAATGTCATGATAAACACTGCATAAAATCTCACTTCACTTAGTACAGTTGGGTCATAATATTTTGTCTCTTTTCAGACCCCAGCCGGGGTTCAGTGATGGACTTGACAGCCCTACGAAATGTGCAGCCAAACAGGGCATGCTGGATGCATCCACAAAGCAGTGACCAAATTAAGATGGTATGTTGAATTATTTAGCATTTTCATGCAAAGTATATAATCATACTTACAATTGTTTTTGTTTTTCTAGATAAAAAATGCTTTAAATGAAAAGGAATCGCAACAACAATTTTTGGCTCAAGTAGGAGCAACAATTCTGGACAGATCAGATTTTATTACCTTGGGCCATCCAAATGATGTTGAAGGGACTGTGAGTTTTATCACATGCACAATCATGCTTTTGTTTTGTGATGAGCGAATATAAAAAAAAAAAAAATTGAACGCCTGCCTTTCAGTTGTCAGGGATATTGCTGACTGAAAGGTATTTTTTTCCTGTCTGCTGTGTGGAACCTTTTTTTTGTTTGTTTGTTTTTTTTTTATTAGGAAAGTGTGCATAAGTGATTCTTTATATGCAATCAAATTAACTGTAATTTTAAATGGTATCTAACAGAACATAAAGGTCCATTGTTTTAGCTCATATGTGACAGTGACATGGTTGCCACCATTCTGTGCAGACCCTTCAGCTAACTTACCTGTAAGTATGACTGAAATTTTAATAGAAATAAACTAGGGTCATTTTAGGTGGTGTTTAAAAATGTTTGTTGTCTGTATTAGGACCATATAGCAAGATGTGACTTCATCTTACTGCCTTCCTGGGCTACAAACCATTGGATGATACAGTATGTGTAAGTATTTTATGTTTAAATGATCAGTTCTCCTCAATGCAAGTAACACAGAGATATTTTGACATAACTAACAATTGTGTCTTCCAAGAACCAGTTTTACAGATCATGAAACCAAAAAGCAGAGAGATGTATTTGCTTGATTCACTGTCCGGCACTGACTTCAGCAATTGTCGTTGGTCCCTACAGGTTTTTTCAGAAAAATATTAAGAGTTCAGGATTATGGTAGTTCTGTTTTTGTGCCATACATCCATTTGCATGCATTTGTTTTTTTGTTTTATGGCTCATTTTTCATTGATGCTTAAACTATTTACATCTATCTAATCGCTGGAATTATATTTTATAGTTCATAGATAAAATTGTTTAAACAATGATAAATGAGTCAAAAATTTGTTTGGGGTTGTTCCACCCCAGTTTGTTTGTTAATTAGCATTTTATTATTAATTTTTATCCATTTTTGTTGTAATTGTTGTGGTTTAATGCTTTGTAGAAGCATTTTTTTTGATAACTTTGTCAGATTGCTGTCTGTCATCTCCTAAAACAATTTAATTAAAGTTCATTACTATTGTTTATGTCTGTTTTGATGTAACTTACTATTAATGTTACAGTACGCACTCTATGTTGTAATGGGAGGTCTCTTTGATTTTGCTGAGGTGAGCTATCAAAACTAATAATTTTGGAAAAAGTATATTCTCAAAGGGTGATTTGTGATTTACATTAAGCATATTTTCCAGTCTGACATGGCTGCAGTAAGGAGATGGTGGTGCTTGCTTCTGCTAACAAATTATCCTGTGAAGTAAGCCTATTTGCAAGTACTTCCAATAAATAAAACATATTTATTAGTAGTAGTAGGTGAAGGAGGAGTAGAAGTAGCAGTTTTTTAATAATGTTAATTTGTACAGTATTTTACGGTGTTTTTTTTTTTCCTGTGTGGAGTAAGTACTTGCTAGGCAAACTGTAGTTCTCTTGTTTGTTGTTTTTTTTTTTTTTTTTTTTTTTTTTTACAATTTAAGATCAGATGCTGAAAGGAAGCTACTCAGAAAAAGGCGCAAAGAAATGAAGACGGGTATAACTTCAACTTGAATAGGTTTGCAACAACTAATCTGACAACTGATGATAAAATGTTCAAGTTCCATTTTCCATAAATATTTCATGATTATTGTATTGGTGTGAATATAATTTATTTCTTTAGGATAATTGGAAATGGAAGCTGGTGCCAGATGAGGTGGACATAAGTAAGGTAGGAGTTTTCCCTATTCCAAATGTTTTTATTTTTAACATGTTAAATGTATGCTATTATTTGACTAGTATTTTATATTGAATAATATTAAACAAATTGCTGAGCCGATGCCAGCTGAGATCCTGAGATATATCCTCATGAATGTGGTCAAAGAAGATGGAGATGTGTCTTTCTTCAGGCTGTCTCTGACATGCAGGCTTTTCCATGATGTTGTTAGTGAGGCATCATTCAGAAAAGAGGCTCACAGTAAGTTATTTCATTTTATTTTTATTTATTTTTTTTACCAGTAGACAGTTCTACACATTACGTTTAAACTGCAAATGCATTTTAAGCTTTGCTCAGAATTTTTTATTACTTTAAATCTCTTTCTTACAATAGGTGTTGTCAACTGGAGTGCATTCTCCAGTGAGTACAAGGAGAGGTTTCGAGTGCCATATAAAGTGACGAGTTGCCTTTGCTGTGGGGACTTATTTAAAGACTTCCCGCCAGGCTATGTTGGAGATGGAAGGAAAGGAATCCTTCTTGCGTTTTACTCAACCAAAGACTTTGAAGGTTACTGCTCAGCAGACTGCTTCATCTGTGATGGGAATCACTATAGCCCCAAGGACAAATGAGTGACAACTTGAGTGACAACTACTTGATCTGACTGTTATATTATACTGTATATTAAACTACTAAAATACTAACATTTTAGTAAAATTCTTTTCTTCTTTTTTTTTTCTTTTCTTTCTTTTTTCTTTTTTAAATGTACGTACATGTCCTGCAAACACTGAAGAGCAAATAAGGGGAACCTTATGTACATATCAATATGGAAAAATGAGTCATAAAAGAAGCCATTAAAGGGGTGGTTGATTGTGATTTCACTTTTTTCATTTTAAATGGTGTGTAATGTTGCTGTTGGTGCATGAACAGTATCTGCAAAGTTGCTGCGCTGAAAGTTCAACGTAAGCAGAGATATCGTCTTTTAAAAATCAGGAAGTTTAATGCCTACAAAAACGACTCGAATGGGACTACAACGAGATACTTCCCGGGTTTTATACGTAACTAACCCATGCAAAAAAGGGGGCATGGCCATATTTCTGCGGCTTTGTCGAAGAGGAAGAGTTATAGTGGAGAGCTGTAGCCATGCCGTCGAAAGTGTGTTATTTTCACCCAGCTGCCAGGTCTTCTGTGTTCGGGCTTCATATACGGACGCTGTAGTTCGTCAACAATGGCTAAAATTTATGTTTGATTATGTTCCTGAAAATTTCAATCGTAATAGCTCATGTGCTGCGCATTTTACGGAAGACAGCTTCCAGAATCTCCACGAATTCAATGCCGGATTCAACAAGAAACTGTTACTAAAACATGAAGCAGTTCCAACTTTAAAACCAGAGGCAGCAGTTGTTGGGCCACAACCTGTAAGTAAGACTTAATATTGTTTGCATGTATAATTTCAGACGTAAGTTAATGTTTTAGTTTTATCAAGGACGTAAACAAATGCCAGCGCTGGCTTTAGTAGCCACTTACACGTACAAACGCGTACAAACATTTTGGACCTGAATTTGTAATTATGTACTAATTTTGTAAATGTATTTTCCATGTATATTTTATGACGTAATTTTTCGATTTGATCAAGAACGTAAACCAATGCCAACGCTGTTTGTTTATAGCCAGTTAGTTCGATGCTATTTTGTGTGTATAAGACAAACGTGTATAAAGTTCAAAAAAATATATGTAATCGCAACAGCAAACTTCAGCTGCTAAAGTTAAAACAATAACTTTAAAAAACGGTATTACTCAGTCATTTATTCAGTTATATTAAATGTTTAATCAGGAGAAAACCGTATCTCAAAAGCTAACAAGCAGCAGTAGCATTTTCAAGTAACAGCGTATCGAAATAATAATAGTAGATTAGAATAGAATAGAATAGAATAATAGTAATAAAAAATGTACCATTCAGAAACGTTTTGTAAGAGCCGTGTTTGGGGAGGTTGCTTGACTCTCTTCGTTGCCGCTTTCTGGGTCTGATTCTGGCTCAAACTGATACGGCAGTATTGACACCATTATTTACATTTGACCGGAGCACATGCAACTTTCGCCCGTAAAGGTAATGGGCGTGAAGTTTCCGGACAACATGCACTACGCAGTTTAGCCAATTACAACACACCGGCCCAACTAACCAATCTGAGCCCATTGCCTGTTTCTGAGGGAGTGGTTTCATAGAATCAGGAAGTCAACCGGTCGTTCAAGTGACAGAGGAGAAAGCAGCTTACAATAAAGGTGAAATTTATGAAAAATAAGACAAAAAAAAAAAAAAAACCCAGAAGACATGTTATATTGCACCCCATAAACACAATCATGCAAAGAAAAAAAGCAGTAAACCACCCCTTTAAAGAATTCTTAATGCTGTTATTTTTTTTGCATTTTTCCCTTGAATGTGTACTGGTATGTTAAGTTGTTTACAGACCATATTGTATTGTAGCTTTAGGATTAAAATTACAGAGACAATAATTTTTGCTTCCACTAAACAGCAAATATGACCTGAATAAAATAAAATTGCTTAGGATTAAAATTACAGAGACAATCATTTTAAAATGTTCTATATACACGCATTAAAAAAAAATACTTGTGGTGACGACATGTTATTAATCCATCAAATTTAGGTTTAAAATCGTGATTTAAAATGTTGTAAAATTAACTATTTTGCATGTATGTCGAGAGAAACTAGGATAACAATCACATTTATGTAAATAATTATTCATCAATAATTATGCATTACTATTTATCAGTACTACTACTACAAAGGTTAGAATCATATGTTACAACATCTCAATTCAATATTGAGCATACATGTCACTCAAGACTATGACGTCTATGACGTCGCCAAAACACACCTCCATTCACTACGTATTGGATCTGATCCACCTACGTCATCGTGTTACAGGCTGTGCAGCGAGGACTTCTTGCTCGATCGCGCCGTCTCTTCCCTCATTGAGAGTTTCGGCGTCGAGTCTTCTGAGGAGAGGAGAGCAGTTCACGGTATTTCTCATATTCACACAACCATCACACACACTTTATACAGTTTGATTAAGCGACAGACTCATTTCTGTATTGTTTTCATCGATCACAGCGATACTTGTGCGTCTTATCTGGCGTCTTCCTACTGAAATAAACATTTAGTGCAGCAGCAGCGAGCATGAGGAGAATATGTTGAGTTCATTCAGACCTGAGCGATTTTGTGTTCGTTTGTGTGATTGTCTCGATGTTTGGAGTGAGAACTGTTACTGAATGTCAAGTTAAAGTTTGAGATCTCTGAGGGGAATTGATGGGAATCGATCTCAAGTGTTTCTGTTGCCGTTTTCATGTTTACCTTTATTTATCTGTCAACATTTATCTTTGGCAGATTACATTTACTTGTTAAAATTGATGTAGACACTTTATATTGCCCCTGTATGAGTAATGATCGTGGGAAATATCAAATCTATACATGCATGGGAATATAGATATGATGTTTGACACAGGAAACGTTACATTTTCTTTTTAAGAGTTGTATGATCATTGTCAGTTTCTGTATGCGCATATGTAGCCTAACATGTTAATGGAATAACTTTATTGCAATTAATAGTTATTATAAAGTCAAACTATATTTAGATTCACATGGTGTTGTAGTTATTTGCCTGAAGAGGTTCATAAATAGGGATGGGTATCGTTAAGGTTTTAACGGTATTACTACTCTTACCGATACTCCTTATCGATCTGGTACTTTAACGGTATTCTTATCGGTTCTTTTTGTTAAATCAAAAAAAGGGAAAAAAATAATTTAGAACATAATTAATATTGATTTATATTTTGAAATGTAAAATAAATATCTATAGCAAAAAAAGCAATGCTTTAACAAAACAAATAAAACATGTATGTTATGCAGAAGGGTTTGTGTTTTATATAGACAGACAGGACGCCAAAAACAAAATACAAACATATGGTCAAACAAACAAAAAAAAGTATACAATAAAACAAATATACAAATTACATACCCAGTGCTTTAATTACAGTAATGTCTACTGACATTACTGTTCAGGAGTAATTTGGGCTAAAAAGACATCTGATGAAGTCAGATGTAAATAAATAACACTGCATAGTTTATCATAGATAGATTAAAGCTTATATCATTCAAGAGCTGTGACTGATTTTCTCTTTGCCTTTTGTTGTTTGATTCACATTAATGGAGCAATCGTCAGCAGGTTTATTAGACTGCTGCCTCTTTAAGACCAAATGCAGATCTAATCATTATTACGCCTCATATTTTCTCCCAACTATTTACGCCCATTTAAGACATAAACTGTATTTAAGTGAATAAACTGTTTAAGTGAATCTCCAAGACGGCCATTTTGACACATTTGTGTGTATATTTGATCGTTTAGATGCGCACATGAAGCCCAAAATATACATTGGTTGTCTTGTTGCGGTGTGTTTCGGAGCGTGCGCCGCATTTGTAACAGCGTCTATTGCGTAAATTTTGGTACTTTTAATAGCCTTTTATTATCCAACGTGTCCCGCAGTTTAGCAACAGTATAGACTACATTTTACAACAATCACCGATCGTGCAGATTCTGACGTTACGTTTGGGTTTTAGGGAGAAATGACAGCGCACCGCTCTGTGAAGGGAAGGAAGTTGCGCTGGAGAGAATGCGGCTTTAGTTTTTAATGGTTACACCTCAAATATCTTCTTTTTTATAATCATTGGAAGCCTAAATCTAAATAAATCTAAAATAAAATTAGTTTATTATCAAAGATCTAAAGTGTAACCTTTTGAATGTTCTGTCCTCATCGTCACTCGTTAAGCAGGGCTGTTGTGTTGTGCGCGCCGTGGCTTTGCGTGAAAGACCGCTCTCTCTCACTCACACACACACACACACACACACACACACACACACACTCTCACTCACTCTCTCTCTCTTTAGCGAAAATGCATCACAGACAAATGGTTCAATATTATTGTAGCCTATATAGAAGTGGCTGGCGAGATTAAATTCGCAAGATAATAATTTCTTAATAGCATTAATAAATAGCACGTGTACTTTCATAATTTCTCCAGTACCGACAGCAGAACCGATAACGTCCGAGTTTATCAATCCAGCGGTCTTTCAAAATTCAGCACCGGGGCCCGTTTAATACCGGGTTTTGGTACCCATCCCTATTCATAAAAAGAGGTTATTTAATTATTTGTTTTATTATTAATGATTTATGTTATATTGTGAGATATCTTTCATTAAAGCAGTTTTATAGGCTTTTGTCATCAGGCAGGGGTCGAGAATAACGGCGTCCTATCCTGGGGACGATAGAAAATGTGTTTAGGACGAACAGAAATATTCTCCAGGATGCCTACAGGACGAAAGACATTTTTGTATATGTGTTCATTTATTACTAGCCTATTAGGGTAACTTACTTAGAAAATGCCAAAATTAACCGACCAAGCGCTGACTACAACGGAGCACGTCTTCTCATGCTGCTGGACACACTGCCGAACAAAGAACCGCACGTCGGAAAGCAAACCTGAGGTAAGTTAGCTTACAATGTTAACTGTCCTGTCAGATACAGACAGCGTTGTTGCCAGAGGGCGGGATAATATCGCGAGCGGGCGTGAGCGCTGAGCGAGCAGGAACAAGTTAAGTTAATGAGTTGTCGTCGAAAAAGATGGATAACGCAAAAAAGCTGTCGGAGGCTAAACATAGAAAAAGAAAGAGGGGAAATGAGATGGCATGTCAATTGATGTGACAGCAGCTAAATAAGTGGATGGTGAAAGGCTACAGTAGTGTTGTCAAAAATATCGATATTTCGATAAATATCGATACTGAAATATCTGAACGGTACCAATACTCATTTCCTGAAGTATCGATACTAGCCGAGCAGTCACTTTCACTTCTCTCCAAAGGCGCGTTGACAAACACCACACACGCACTCGTCTCATTTGCTCTGATTAAATAGCAAAAGTGAAGTGAATGGGGCCGATCACACCTGACGCGTTTTTTGCAGTGAGAGGCGCCTATTTTAAACTGGTTTCCAGCGAGCGTTCTGCGCGCTGTTTATTCGCCTGCTGCGCCTCGCAGGTCTTCCGTTTTAATGATGAAAGCTAGTTGCTTGAACGCCCGGAGAGTGCGATGATGGAGGATAAACTTGTGGTGCTCTCGCGGGTTACCAGGAGCTTAACGACTTCACGAACCGTAACTACCACAATGTTAACAGAAAGTAAATAAAGTTAATAAAAGGCTGATTTGACGTGTACTTGACTGACAGGACAGCTGTTTCAGTGGTTGCCGAGCAACATAACAAACGCAGCGCACTGCTCGTTCTGTGTGATGAGTGCTGTGTGCCTCGCGTTTTCGAACCTGAAAAACGCGTTAGTGTGATCGGGGCCTAATATGGCAAAGCACCTGAAAGACCGACACCGGGATCTATATAAATAATTTCGAGAGGTTGGTAACTCTTCTCATTTTAACATTTCTGAAACATTAACCAAGATGGCCTAGTATTGTTGTTGATATGAGTGTGTGTTGTCTCGTTTTTACACCGTAATTCTTAAAGTTAATATAATCGGACTGAGAAATCTTAGACAAGTAACGTTAAATATTTTAACTGTGGTCAAATGTAAATTAACTTGTGCTTATTCAAAAATTTGTATTTAACTCTGCAATTTGCCTTCATATCTTATCATCAATTTGATTACACAGATACTAATTAAACTAAACCTTCAATTCATTCAATAATGCAATGCCTTTAACTGAAAATGTAATGTTTTATCTTATTATTATACATTACTGACACTAGGCATGTGCCGGTATCACATTTTCATGCTGCGATTAATTGAGTGATCTTTTATCACGGTATACGGTATTATCACGATATTTTAATTGCACATGAGAAACAAATGGATTGGGGGGGGGGGGGATGCAAAAAATAAAATAAAACTTGCATCACAAGGTGTAATTGTGATTGTCAAAACATTTGGTAAATAAACTGAATTTTATTAAGTTTAGTGACAACATGTTACAATGATTACATGGTACAATGACTGGTAGGCTACTGTTTGTATTGCTTAACACAAATTTAACGATTTCAATTCAATACTTGGGATTTGATTTAAATCTTGATTCAATATTGACTAATTTTGGATAAATATTAGGAAGGCTACAGTAGATAGCCCACATGTTATTTTTTTCTCATGAAAAAAAAAATATCTCACATAATGCTATGTAACCATATAGAGCCCTATCAGCTGGTATTATTAAAGGTTACAAATAACTAATTAAATCAAATATAATGTGGTTTTCATTATAATAACAATTATGTAATGACACACGTAAAAAATATAATAAATATGTAAAAAAGTGCAGTGCACATATTCAGCAAAATACTCTTTATCTATATGTTTTAGTCATCTAACATGCTGCTGGTCATTAAATGGTTTAAATGTAACGTTCTGTGACACAATTGTTCTCCTGTTTCATATCAAAAGTAACCTGCTCTGTCTTGTTTGACGGTCTTCGTGTCCTCTTTGCTCCGCGATTTTTCTCTGCGTGAGAAAACGGATGTGTCGCGTGTGAAGAGTCTCGCGCTGAATGCATCGAGTTGGCAGCTCTGCTTTTAGAAGCGGGATGGATCCGGATAGATCGGCGGCGGCCATAGACTGTAGGCGGTGGCGTTCCTCCTTCCACCATGCTGCTTCTCCATGTGAGGACTGTTTACATTAGACTAGAAGTGCGCACCGGCCGCATGCTTACACGTGGCGATTGTTTACATCAGAGTGCGCACGTGTTTCGCGCAGCATACGCAGTGTTTGTTTAAGCGGTTGATGGAAAATAAGCTATAATGCGCGTTCTAAAGTCAAAATTCGGATCTATTATTTTTCACGGTATTTTGAAGTGCCCGCGATAACAATATCGTGCATATTCATTACCGCGATTTATCGCATTACCGAATACCGGCACATGTCTAACTGACACTCTATCCTCCAATTTGATACTGTTAAGTGCTTTGACACAATCTGTATTGTTAAAAGCACCAATAGCATTGTTTTCGCGTGTAATGCACACACGTTTGCATTTAAATCTGTTCATCAAAAAACGTTAATGTATTAACCAGCATTAATGCTTTTGAACCAGTGCACTACCTCAGGACATTTTTGTTCATGTAAAATATACCTCATTGTCATGTTCTAGACTTGTTATATTTAGCTTTAAATAAAAAAATAAAAACGTAATATTGTGGCAGTTTTTTTCTCCGTGGTATCGAAAATGGTATCGAATATCGATATTTTTCAAGGTATCGTATCGAAGTTAGAAATTCTAGTATCGTGACAACACTAGGCTACAGGTAGGATTTTGTTTTGTGTGACATCCTGGCACGTAACGTTATGGCACGTTTCCACTGAGCAGTACGGTACGGGACAGTTCGGTACGGTTCGGGTCTGTTAACCATGATCTGGCTAGCGTTTCCACTGCCAACAGTACCCTTACTTGATAGGCGTGGTGTTTCGATCGATGTCATTTTCGCGCGAAGAAGAACATAGTAAACTACAATGGATAACATACAGCAGATCTTGTTCTTGCTCCTCGACATGTTTGTCACAAGAAGACAAGCGCCGACATTAGGCTTTTCTCAATATCAAGTACGCATTGTACTTGCCATATGTGCGACTCCTACATGCAAATGGTACAGCGCGTTCTTAAAAGCGTCACTCAGATCGCTCTGCTCCGGTTATCTCTGTTACTCTGTATGTACATTTTAAGCAACAATAAAACGAAATATGTTATAAAACACTACTCTGCCTCTTTTCGTTTTCATTTAAATAAATTAAACATTAAAGGGACACAAATGTGGTTCATGGGCAACGCATAGGCTATTGATTATTCACTGCACGTTATCAGACCTGCAAACTTGTCGCATATAATTGACATTCTAATTCTTATAATTGACATTTCTCTGGGACAATCGGAATCTTAACACTTTTTCTCTTGGCCAATTGGAATCTTAGCACTTGCGTCATAATCTTGAAGCACACACACAGCGTCAACTGAGCTCGCCATTTGATGAGATAACTGCCATGCAGGCTAGAATTGCGAAACATTATTGGATAATTCTTATAATTGACATTTCTCTGGGACAATCGGAATCTTAACACTTTTTCTCTTGGCCATTTGGAATCTTAGCACTTGCGTCATAATCTTGAAGCACACACACAGCGTCAACTGAGCTCGCCATTTGATGAGACGCCTGGCTACCGTGCGAGTCTAATGGAAACTCACGCATGAATTTTCCTGCATTGAACTTGTTTTAGCGCCCGCCAAAGTGAATTTTTGTCCCGCCAAAGTCTTATTTGATCGGTGAGTAATGTAGATGAACGGCTGCGTTTGTGACAGGGCGTATGTTTAACTGAAAGAACGACCAAAGAGAGAGAGAGCCGGTCGCGCGTGCGCACTGTCTGTGTAAACGACTTCACCGTCTCCAAACTAGGCGCTGTGTTGCTCTCTCCCTCGCACATATTAATCAAAATAAATCGACACGTACCGGTGGTAAAAGGTCGGAAGACCAAAGTTTCATGTGGACCCTAGTGAAAAAAAAGTATGCTAAGTATACTTTCACCCAGACTAATTGTCAGTATACTTCAAGTGTGTTAATGATTAGTTAACTTGAAGTGTGCTATTTTGGATAAATTTTTTTTGTACTAAGTGTATTTTAGTTATAATTAAATTATACTAAAGTATAACTTTAAGTGTATTTAGTGTACTTTTTGATGCTAAATTGAGACAATTTCAAGTATACTTAGCACACTTTAAGTACATGCGTATTTTCATGCTTGATTATATTAAAGCATACTTTTTTTGTATTACAAGTACATTACAAATTAATTAAGAGTATCTTCCAAACAAACAAGAAATATACCATAAATATATTCTTTTTGAGTAAAAATATACGTTCTTCCCCAAAGCTGAATGCACTTGTCAGGGTCATTACAATAAATAACATGTAACTTCAATACCACACAGATACACATAATGAACTCAAACAGTGTTTATTAAATCCTCACAAAGTTTTAGCATTGAAAAACAGAACAAAATGCATCCCGCGCTCGTGGTGAATTCAAATTCAAAAATTGCGCCTGAACATGCGTTACGACATGTTTTACGTCAGTGATATCAAACGCTCATTGGCTCTCGCATGCTTCGTCACAGATTGCGACATGCCGTGTTTAAGATGGTGTACTAGATTTGAAATGGAGAAGCGCGCGCACCTTCACAGAGCGAACAACGAACCGAAACCGGATGAACATTTTCATGGATTAAATTCTGCTCTGTAACGTTACCTCATACAAAACTATTATATACTGCCAGAGAGGACTGCGACACATCGTCATGTGAACGGCTTTTGGTACCGCGGTTTTGGCATTTTCTCAATAAATAAATGATTGTGATTGTACGTGTCTGTCATATTTTTTACAGTCTATGATTAATACCTAACAATGAGACCAGGCTGGATGGCCGCTCGCACTTCCGACGGAGTTGTGTGTGGCCTTTCAACGCATTTATCATATGTTTTATTACTTTCTGAAAGTAGCAATTAAGTGAATTGCAAGCATGAAGAAATACACTTTAAAAATTCCATAATTTAACAAAGTATACAACTTCAGGTTATTTAATAATGTAGGCTACTTTGAAAGTATACTTTCAATGCATTGTTACAATGATCATTTTCAGCACATAGTTAAAAAATATTCATAAAATATATTTAAGAAAAGTGCAAATAAATATACTTATAAAAAATAAACAGAACTTTCACTTCATGTATATTTTTGTAAAATATATTTTTTAGAAAATATACTAAATTACAATTATTTTAAAGTGTTAAAAATTGTATTGTGAAAATAGTCAAAAGTATGCTGCTAATATACTTTTTGTATATTTAAAAATAGTAAATTTTTTATTAGTATATTTGCAATGTACTATTAAAACAGGGAATATATTACAAATACAATAAAGTATACTTTTTTTTCACTAGGGGAGCATTCGGAGATTTTTTTTCCTGAATTACCGCTGGGTGTGAATTGTGCTAAATAAGTTTCCTCATCTTCTCTGAAAATCGTTCCGGACATTCAGCTGACATAAAACAACACTTTAATTAAACAAAATAAAACTATCCAGTGATGAAATGTTTTCTATGTTGACACAAATCTTGGATGTCCATGTCCTAACTGCTGGGATAATCACACAACGCGCACGACACGTCCAATTCGCGAACTAATGACTCCTTTGAACCGATTCATTTTAATGAATGATTAAAACAACTGATCTTTCCAACAGTGAACTCAGGAGACGTCTGAATCGGTGTATAACTAATCAGTAACACTTTACAATAAGGTTCTATTTATTACATAAATTATATAAAAAGTAGTTTGCTAACTCAAGCTTAAACTTTAATACAATACAATAATACAATACAATTTTATTTGTAAAGCACATTTAAAACAACCGAAGTTAGCCAAAGTGCTGGACACTGACATAATTTCAGACAAATTATAAACACATAACATTAGCACAAAACACAGTTAATCAAGTGACAAACTAAAAGAATAAAATGCAGAAATAAACTCTCAGGCTGGTTTAAAGGCCAATGAATAAAAGTGAGTTTTAAGTCTTGATTTAAAACTGTCAAGGCTGGGAGCCACTCTGACACGCATAGGCAGATCATTCCACAGCCTAGGGGCCACGACTGAAAATGCTCGATCTCCCCTATTTTTAAGTCTTGTTCTGGGAACAGATAAAAGTAGTTGGTCAGCGGACCTCAATGACCTCAGAGGAGCATGCATCTTCAGTAGATCATCTATGTAAGCTGGGGCTTGACCATGAAGAGATTTAAAAACAAACAATAAAATCTTAAACTGTATTCTAAAACAAACTGGTAGCCAATGAAGAGAGGCAAGAACAGGCATAATGTGCTCTCGTTTACGGGTTCCTGTAAGGAGTCGAGCGGCAGCATTCTGAACTATTTGCAATCTAGAGAGAGAGGCCTGGTTAACTCCTATATATAAAGCATTACAATAATCCAGGCGAGTGGTGATAAAAGCATGTATAACCCTCTCCAAATCTTTGAAAGATAAAAATGGCTTCAATTTGGTAAGTAGCCTAAGTTGAAAGAAACTAGCTTTTACAACAGAATTTATCTGTTTCTCTAGGTGAAGATCACTATCCATCTTTACCCCAAGGTTCGTTACTATAGACTTGACGTAGGGCGTCAGGGGTCCCAGGTCCAATTTGGAGGTACTAGTAAAACTGCTAGGTCTAAAAATCATAATTTCAGTTTTACTTTCATTAAAATGTAAAACGTTTAAAGCCATCCATGCTTTAATGTCATAAACACAATCTAACAGCCTTTTTATCGAATCCTCACCCTTACTTTTTATAGGCAGGTAGATTTGTAAATCATCTGCGTACAGATGGAAACTAATGTTATGCTTCTTTAAGATAGAACCTAAAGGAAGCAAGTAAAGGGAGAAGAGAATCGGTCCCAAAATAGAGCCCTGCGGTACTCCACATGTCACTGGTGCTGCTGGTGAAGTAGAGCCCCCATACCCAACTTTAAACACTCTCGCTGAGAGATATGATCTAAACCATTTTAATACAGTGCCTTTAATCCCCACGTTGTGCTCGAGACGCGAGATAAGAACACTGTGGTCAACCGTATCAAATGCTGCTGTAAGATCTAAAAGCATCAAGATTGTAGTATCTCCAGAATCTGTTGAAATCAAAAGATCGTTAAAAACTTAAAATAAATAAAACCACTTGTTTTTAAAAAAAAAGCATTTTAAACATTTTTTCCACACAGTGCTATCAAGAATCGATAAGAGAATCGTTAAAGAATTGGATCGATAATCAGAATCGTCAGTTGCATTATTATTGATAAAATCTTATCAATTCCCATCCATATGTGAAGACAGTAAAATTATAATCAAACATTAAAGAACATACATGTTTTTTTTTAATATTATTATACATCATTCATCAGCATGCATTGATTAATCCCATGGCATGTATCAAAAAAAAAAAGTTAGTCTGCACCCCCAACCCCATGGATCTCACAACCGGGGGAAAAAAATCATCTTTATAAATAAACCACAGATTTGAGCTTTAAACAACTACATTCTCGCCTGAAAAACTCTTAAAATTACATTTCGTGACACAGTATACCGTGATACAGATACCTTTTACATAGGGCTGGGTTTCGATTCAAATTTCAAGAATCGATTCGATTCCGATTCTCAAGATCTTGAATCGATTATCATTATTCGATTCGATCCGATCCGATCTTTGTGTTTTAGATAAGTGTTTTTGAAAAAAGCATTTTTTTCCAGCTGTTACCTGAATTACAGGACTGTAGTTATGCAACATATTGATACTATTATTATAGACATTCAACTGCAAATTAATGGAGTATTGATGGTTGTAAAGAACAATCCCCCTTCCAGAGTGTTGATACAACTGCTTTCACAAACTTGCACTGGTGTAGACGACAGAGGACGCAGAGGTATATCAGCAGCAGTAGACCAATTATTTAGACGCGAACCTGATGTATTATTAAAAATGACATTAAGAATTGACATTAAGATGCAAATGCACCTTTATTTTTTATTTTAATGCTCAACATTTAGAACATATTTGGTTACTGGCTTCACAGTAAACAGACACCATTACACAGAATGTAAATACAATTTGTACTTACAAAACCTTTTTTTTAACTTACAAAAACATTTTTTTGTGTGTAAAACCTTCAAGTACTCCAGGTATAAGACATTAAATTGCCTTTAAAGTGTATTTGTGTAAACTGGTCATTTTAAACTAAAATAGTAGATAAAAATAAATAAAAACTGGAAAAGGCCTTGCCTATTAAAGTGGAAATAAAAATAAACTGGAAATTAAACTTGTCTTAACCCAGAGTGTGAACTGCCATCACTCAGGAATGGAAAGATTCTTCTGCAGGAACAGTAGCTCATTGACATGCCCAGGTGTAAGGCAACTTCTTTTGGCAGTAATGATATCACCTGCAGTCGAAAAAACCCTCTCGGATGTGATGCTGGTTCCTGGGACACAGAGATATCGCTTTGCCATGCGAGCCAAAAGAGGATACTCCTTTTCATTCTCCCGCCACCAAGGTTATAATCGTTAACGAAAACGAACGAAAAAACGAAAACTAGGTGGGAAAAAACATTGTCGTTAACTGAAATAGAAATAAAAACGAGGCATTACAAAAAAACAATAACTAACTAAAACTGTAATGTGTGTTTGGCAAAACTAACTAAAATAAAATAAAATTATAGAGTAAATGTCCTTAGTTTTCGTCTTTGTTAAGGTCTTTCATTTTTTAACGCTATTTAAAACACGCAGCTATTCGTTCAGCTCAGGGGCGGTTCTAGAGGCGGGGCCACAGGGGCCCTGGCCCCTGCTGAAATCTGATTGGCCCCTGATTGGCCCCCATTCCTAGGGGTGGGGGGAAAAATCGATTCTTAGATGCATCACGATGCGGAAGTGGACGATTCTGAATCGATTCACAAATGTCAAAAATCGATTTTCTAAAAATATATATTTTTTTTTTTTCCTAATAACGTAATATTGACGGAACGCAAAAGGCGGAACTCTAAAGCAGACGTGCAGTGCGCGGACAGTCTGTGGCGCGCACATAAAAGAGTTGCGCACATAACAGACGCATGATGGCTGAGCGCCAAATTCTAACGCCACCCTCTTCGTTAAAAGCTAACGTATGAAAAATTGGCAATTTCATTGTTACCTATTTAGTATTTTTTTGTATGAGAGCTGCTTTCTGTATTGTTTAGTTTTTACATCAATATGCTGTGTAAACCGATCTGTTAACTGCCCTGCAATATGTGCAATGCCAGTCACAAAAAGTTACATTTTGACTGTGCTCTCTGCAGATGTTCATTCACTTTTTTTGTATAAGCTGTTTTTGATTGTGGTATACAGCAAACATTTCAAGTCATAACTCTTTATTATTTAGTGCGGCTTTGTATGTTACTAATTATTCAGAATATGCGCAAGTCCACAAGCATTATGTTTGTATGAGAGCTGCTGGTACATAATTCTATATTTTTGAACGAAACCTGTTTGTGAATTTGCTACAGCTAAATGTTTTTTTGTCTGAAGGATTATATTGCTCATTGGAAATAACAAGAGGATGTTGGTTAGAAGTCTATCATTAAATGCTAGAGATTCAGAATATGCTGAAGTTTGTATTAATTTACTACAAGTTTGCTGCTAGTACAGGCACAAATTTATTTTCCTGTTGGTTCTTTGCAATGTTGGGACAAATGCTGGCAAATGTAACCTTACAGTTGACTTGCCAAATCACTTCCACTTGTTTTATTAATAAAATTAATATAGGAAGTATTGGAAGTAAGTTCGTTATGGGTCATCATAAATACTTTAAAAGTACCAAGTAGTAAAAAAAAATAAAAAAAAATCGTTAATCGATAATCGTTACCCTCTGAATCGAATCGTGAGGTGCCTAGACTAGAGATTCCCACCCATCAATCGTCGACGAGAAGAGCAACCGGAGAATTCTTCACAACGATCACAGATGCAATTCCACCCCAAAACAATTAACAATAATTTACTGTTTATAAGCGACGACATGATTATGAAACTTAAAAGGTGGAATTCAGAAAGAAGTGCATTGTGTCCTTTATGCACAGTATAAATAAATTTCAAAAATCATTAAGAACTTTACTGGCTCATAATTTTATTAGAGCGTTTGAAAAAGGAATGACTGCCGAAATGTATTTGCACCGTACTGAATAAATTATTTTGTGTGCTTGAATGTACCCTGTATTTGGCCCCTGAATGTAACATGTGGCCCCTTAATGGCCCCTGTTACAGAAAAATCCTAGAACCGCCACTGCCACCTCCCTGAGAGGTACACCCACGATTGCCCTGGCTGGTATGAGGTAGCCCAGGATCCTCTTCATCAGCCTGCACATCTCCTCTTCAAGTCTGTGAATTTGTATTCCCTCTGACTGCAGATAATATCAATAGCCACAACAAAATAACAGTGAAATAAGAATGCTACAATAACCACAAACATTTAATTATATCCTATTATTCACTCATTCAATATCATTGACACCCACCTGAAAGGCAATGTTAAATTAAGATAAAGGCTTAAGGGCAGCACTTAGGAACAGGAAGTAGGTCTTCACGATTGGATCATGCAGATGGCTTGCCAGATCACGCACTTTACCACTCCTCTCCACCTCTTCATGACTGTTAAAGTAGGCCTACAGTATATAGAGATGCAGGGTGGCAATACATGGTTAAAATTGAAATATAGCATAGTAAACTGTAGATATCTGCTGAGTGGAGTTACCATACCTGTAGTGCATCCCACTGGTTCAGCACCCTCTGGATGCAGGTTAACAGACTCAGCCATCTGGTGCTGCAGTACCTGAGGAGCTTCAGGTGGTCTGAATCAGTGAAGTCTACAAACTCTTTGTAAACTTCACATCTTTTTGCACTGAGAGATAGAAAAGTACTCTGTTAGTGGTTGGAATTGTGAGTGAGTGTGTGTGTAAAGAATATGAACTGCAGGCCTACAAGGCTACCTTGTTCATGAGTTAGCCACATGCAATGTTGTTACATTGTAACACACAACATTAGGCAAGAGACATAGCAGGCCTATATGTATGCATTTACCTTCTATCAAAGTGGGTGTATATCCCCACCAGGATGTCTTCCACTGGTACCTGGGCTGCTCTGATGCCACAGCCAGTGGCCAGCTGTACCAGGTGGCAGATGCAGCCAAGGTCCTGGACGTGGGGCTGGCTGGTCTTCAGTCTGCTGATGACCGAGTTATGGCGGCCTTTCATAACACTCGCATTATCAGAGTTCAAGGCAATCAGGTTATCCCATGGGATGCCTCTTTTTCTATTGGAAACAGGAAAAAAATGCCACAAAACGTCTCAGACAACATGCAATCTACTAAACATGTCAACAACACAGTGCAGTTCCCCTTACCTTAATGCTTCACTAAGCTTTTCATACAGATTTTCTGCATTTCCTACATTGCATGTAGGCATCTCCAGAAATCTTGTAGCGACCTGCAGAGTGGCCTCATCGTAGAGTCTAGTCAGGATGACGAATTCTTTGTCTGTTTTTCTATTGTTCGATTCGTTGCACATCAGTGAAAAGGGATGAGATCGGCATATTTTGGCCAACTCGTCCTCTAGTTCTGCTGCTATGGCACCTGTTGAGTGTCCAGCTAGTAAGTTAGCCTACAACATGCATGCCATGGGTTAATGCTCAAATGTTAGAATATTCAAACACATTTCAAACCCATTTTATACCGTTTTAGCAAACATACAGTAGCCCAGCAGTAAGAAAGATAGGTAGCTAACTTACCTTTGATGATTTGAGTAGCCTTAGTTTTTCCCGTTGAGTATTTTCAACGTGCAATAGCAGAGTCCGGGAACATGTCAGCTACACACTTGTTGAAGTCGTCGTGGAAGGAGAAAGGAATGTTGTTTTTGGCACACAGCATTGCCATTTTTACCTCTGCACATGTGGCCTGGTCTGCCTCGGTGGCATTTCTCGTCACGAATGCTGACATCACCTGGGCATGTTTTTGTCCCTCTAGCCCGCGCTTGTGCTTGGCAGATTTCTCGTGCTGAGAAACATCATTCCTTCCCCCGTGTGAGATGCTAAAATCACAGTTACAAAACTTGCAAAACGCATGAATCGCGAGACTAGTGACAGAGCTCAGATTGGTAATGTTTTTATTTTATTTTTTACTCAGCCCGGTCCCTGGGTATTATTATTTTTTTAATAAAGCAGGTTAAAATACGGGAGATTTACGGGTAAATACGGGAGGACGGCGGGAAAGAAGGGTAAAATACGGGACTTTCCCGGCCAAAACGGGATACTTGACAGGTATGAGTTACAAGGATCTGGAAAGGAACAACCTGCAACAAATGTTCTGTGTGATTGTTGGGAATATACACAACAACTGAAAGGTAAAGGATTTGGTTGGAATATTAATGCAGTAGCAGAAGAATATGGATTAAATAGCATAGAATATGGACCAACTACTGTATGGGGTAATGTTCCTCCGTGGATATTTCCTGTGCCCAATGTGGACTTGAAACTTCTAGAGAAGAAGAAAGAATGGAATGAAAGTAATGTGAATAATATAGGATATTTGGTTCGAGATTATGTGAAGAGGAATTATTTTAATTATATCTGTATATACAGCAGAAATGGTTGCTATTATTTTAGGTTTACAGTGGATAGAAGAGGTGAGGCCAGAGAGAGTTGTTATTTGTTCAGACTCCATTGTCGCCCTGTATAGTTTGAATTCCAAAAAGACAGTAAGAGCTGATTTATTGATTGAAATATATACAATAATGCTGAGAATACAAAGAACTGGAGGTGATGTACAATTTGTTTGGGGGAAATGAAAAAGCAGATGAGATTGCAAAGACAGCGTTAAAATTAAAAGATGATGAAATAATGATTGTTCCCTTTGGAAAAGGAGAGGCCAAATCATTAATTAGGAAAGCAGTGAGTGACGTATGGCAGAAGAATAGGACACAGACAATAAAGGGAGACACTAGTACAGCATTCAGAAATCAATTAAGGTGAAGGGTTTCAAAGGGAAATATTAGAAGAGATGAAGTGATTTTTTCAAGATTAAGGTTTGGACATACTGGGTTAAAATCAACGCTGTATCTAAGGGCAAAATGTGTGTCTGATAAATGTGAGGTTAGTAATGTTCCTGAAAATGTCATCATGAAGTGTAGTAAATATGATGAATCTGAATCTGAATAAGATATGGGAATTAGGACGGGTATGGAATTTAGAAGGGATTCTAGGGATGAGTGAGGTAACAAGGAAGTGTTGTAAAGCTCTCTTTAACTTTCTCAAATCTACAGGATAAGATTATAACATATAGGTAATTTCAATTTTTATTATTATTTTTTTTTCTGAATCTGTAACCTGAAGTACTAAAACCTTGATTTACACACTCCAGTGCAGTAGGTGGCGGTATGCACCTGAACAAGTTGGTTGCGACCCGCCATACATATCAGAGAAGAAGAAGAAGAAGCGTCGAGTCTTCTGAGGTGAGGAGAGCAGTTCACGGTATTTCTCATATACAACAATTACACACACTTTATAGAGTTTGATTAAGCGACAGACTCATTTCTGTATTGTTTTCATCGATCACAGCGATACTTGTGCGTCTTTTCTGGCGTCTTCCTTCTGAAATAAACATTTAGTGCAGCAGCAGCGAGCATGAGGAGAATATGTTGAGTTCATTCAGACCTGAGCGAGTTTGTGTTCGTGTGTGTGATTGTCTCGATGTTTGGAGTGAGAACTGTTACTGAATGTTAAGACAAGAGTCAAAGTTTGAGATCTGTGAGGGGAATTGATAGAAATCGATCCAAAGTTTTGCTGTTGCCATTTTCATGTTTACCTTTATTTCTCAGTTTGTGTAAATCTACTTATGGTTCAGAGTATTTATTTTTTCCCACATTAATTTCCCACATGTCTAGTACAATTATGTGTTTTTGTTTTATTAATACAGTATATACTATATTAAATCGTTTTTTACCTAATTATTTTGCACTGAAATGAGTCTGACACACGAGTTTGTCAGCTCTGACAGCGTTACATCACGTGCACCTGCGCAAAATAATGTTATAGCCTATGATTTCCAAAAATAGAACTATGTTGTCAACTAGTGATAATCACAAGAACTTTTGAGTAATATGCAACATAATTTAGACAATTGTTTTTGTCATATGTATTATAATAACTGACAGACACGCACAGAGCGAGGCTGAACACAGGAGCTCAGCTTCACGGCTGACCTGTTCAAGTAGAAGAAAATGTATTTTTATTTATTTTAGTCTTAAGGACTGAAGTTTGAAGTCTGAACTTAAAAATAAAATGTGGCACTGGCATATCATTTATTCTCCAAGTGAAATAATTTAACTATTTTTCAGGGGTGAATGTCTGTCTACATTTGTAAAATTATACATTTATGGTATAATCAAATGTTGTTTTGTTTGTCTTGTGTATTGCCTTATCTACAACACATGAGTGTAATACGGTAAAGGTAGTACAGGTGAGAGAATTGGATTTCTCTTCAGTAAAATTTAAGTGTAAATATATCAGGTGAAAAATGTATATATCTGTATCGGCATCGGACAAAATTAGTTTGAAAATATCGGCATTTCGAATATCGGCCAAAATGCAATAACGTGCATCCCTACTTTCAACTGTTTTTCTTACCATTATTTACATTTGGGAAAATTGACATTATTATATTCTGGAGTCCATAAGCATAAAACAAACTCGGTAACTTATATATTTTTGATTTTGGCAGATCAACTCCTCACACTACAATTCATCATCAGTGAAGTTCCTCCCACATCAGTCACATCATCAGGGGAAGCTCCTCCCACAGCAGTCACATCATCAGTGAAGCTCCTCCCACAGCAATTCTCCAATAAATGCTGTAAATTCCCATCAGCTACAAGTGAAGACGAGCATCAGGAAGAGCTGAAATCTGCAAAGACTGAGTTTATTAAAGAGGACAGTGAGAACATGAGTGATCCAGAACCCGGCAGAATGAAACACACTGAAGATCCTGAAGAACAAAGAGGTTGGTGTTTATTCTCCATTCATTCATGATGCTGAAGAACATTCATGTTAGAAACATTCAAGCACTCCATCACATTTAGGTAAACAGTTAAACTGTGAAATGGCTGCAAAAGTTTCTCTTTTTTTAACAAATGGTCAGTAAAAGGAGGTTTCATTTTGATTGTCAACATCAGGTCAAACTAAGTTTAAATATTTTAGCAGTTTTATTTTACATTTATTTTATATATAATGAAACTCATGTTTGTTGGGGGTGATTTTAATATTGATCTGATAAACCCAAATAAACATAAAAAGACTGACGAATTTATGAATACTCTATTTAGTATAGGTTTGTTTCCTCTAATAACTAAACCAAGTAGAATTACAAATTATAGTGCTACTTTAATTGATAATATTTTTTCCAATGAAATAGAAAGTAATACAGTCAGCGGACTAATGATAAATGACATCAGTGATCATCTTCCAGTTTTTGCATTACATAAAAATGAACATAAAAAAAATAAAGAGGAAAACAAGTATTGGTTTAGAAGGGTAAAAACAGAAAACTATTGAAGCATTTAAAAATGAACTATTAATTCAAGATTGGAGTATTATATACAGAGAGAATGATATTAACAAGTCATATGATGAGTTTGTGCGAGTATTTCAAAAAGTATATGATAAAAATTGCCCAATAAGAAAATACTGTAAAAAAAGAAAGTGCAATGAAAATCCATGGATGTCTAAGGGGCTGCTGAATGCATGCAAGAAAAAAAATTTACTTTACAAAAAATTTATAAAGGATAGAACAAAAGAAGCGGAGGATAAGTATAAGACATATAAAAATAAATTGACAGGTATTATTAGAAAATATAAAAAGGAGTATTATAATAAATTGTTAGATAATAATAAGAATAATATCAAAGGCTTGTGGAATATTTTAAATAGTTTAATTAGAAACAAACCTAGAATGATCAGTTATCCGAAATACTTCAAAGATGAGGATAAAACTACAAATAATATGAATGAGGTAGTAGAAACATTTAATAAATTCTTTATAGATGTTGGCCCGAACCTCGCGGCAAAAATTGCAAATGTTGATAGCTATAACTGTGAGCTAATAGTCACAAATCCTAAGACATTGTTTCTCAATCCTGTTGACGAAAAAGAGATACTGGATATTGTTAGAGAGTGTAAAAATAAAACCTCGACAGATTATTATGATATGGATATGAAGACCTTAAAAAGTGTTATTGAAAGTATCTGTAAGCCGTTAACATACATTTGTAACTTATCGTTGCATACTGGCCAATTTCCTGAAAGTATGAAAGTAGCAAAAGTGATTCCTCTGTTTAAGGCAGGAGATAAGCATCTCTTTACTAACTACAGGCCTGTTTCCCTTTTACCGCAATTTTCAAAAATCTTAGAGAAGGTTTTCAATTCTAGACTTGACAGCTTTATTGAAAGAAACAAATTACTCTCAGATAATCAGTTTGGTTTTAGGAAAAATTGTTCAACTTCGCATGCACTCTTTGATATAATTGAGGAAATAACTAATGCTGTAGACAATAAGAAATATGCAATAGGGTTATTTATTGACCTAAGTAAAGCATTTGATACAATAAATTATGACATATTAATTAATAAGCTTAAACAGTATGGAATTAGAGGGGTAGCACTACAGTGGGTTACCAGTTATTTAAAAAATAGAAAACAATGTGTGATAATAGGTGATTATCAGTCAAGTTGTCAAGAAATTGTGTGTGGCTTACCTCAAGGGTCCATTTTGGGCCCAAAGTTGTTTAACATGTACATAAACGACATTTGTAAAACATCTCAAATACTTAGATTCATCTTGTTTGCAGATGATACAAATATCTTTGCATCAGGAGACGATTTACATCAACTGTGTCAAATTGTTACTTTGGAACTTAAACGTGTTAACCCCCTGAGGTCGGCTGTATCGCCGGCGATACCAGCTCGCTTTTTTTTTATTAGTGTAAAAGAAACTCATAAATACTCTGTTGACTTTGATTTTCCATAGGAGTTTCATACATCAATCGATTCTGTTAAATGTGTATTATTTTTGTGTATACTCACAATAAAAACAAAGTGTTGTGCTTTTTGCCAAATAAAGAAAAATAAACACGAAGCGAGTTCTGCCTTCTCTCTGCCAGTGAAGTCCATTCTGAAACGCGTCCGAAAATTAACAATAACTCAGCGAATACTCAGTCAAACAGACATACAGACAGACAGGCATGAAGCTTGAATTCTCTTCTTTTAAATGAAGTCATTTATATAAAAAAACAATTATTCTCATCTTGTGAAATCTGTATTAAAAGAGAGCGATTCCAGTCGAGCTCATCTCATCTCATTACGTTATAATCGGCCCCGCCCACGGAGAGCGCGCGCTATTCAAACGCAAATGGCTGGGGCAATCCTGTGAACGCCCCCATCAGCTCGAGAAAACACACACGTTTATTTAGATCATTGTTTACACCGTCTTGCAGCGCTGTGAGGAATAATACTAATCGAAAATGTCCCTCAGAAGTGCGGGTATATCGAGGAGCGAGCTGAGGAATACTAGTAAGTTTTTTCCTTCTCACGTGAATTTCTTCACGTGGGTTTCTGTTTATGAATGAATAAACGGCATGAATGCGCGCTGTTTACCACAGCTGGCAAAGACAGTTTAAATTTAAATCGCGTGTGTGAATGAATGATGATGTTTTAGCAAACTGTATTACTATACTGAGATAAGTAAACATCGACTGAATGTTGAAATAAAATGTAGGCTATTTGTATAAGCAACGTATTAAACTGCAAATTAACAATATGCCCTAATATTTCATGAAAACAACGTTACAGTCAGACGAAATATGAAAGACAACATTTTGTTTAGTAGATTTGGGTACAGTTTTTACTGTAGAATATACTGCCACATCAAATAAGCTTTTGTTTAGCCATTTCTATATATAAAATACGATTTTTGTCAAAAATAAAGTCATCAACTAAGATGTTAGCTGTTCCAATGTTGGTTATATTCAAACTAATGAATACATAGATAAAATGTAGGGCCTATAATCTTTTTTTTTTTTACAAAGAAAGAGTACACTTGAAATATTGTTGAAATTGTAATTATTGTTGTAATTGTAACCATTTTAATAAAATAGCAAAACATATTTACAAGATAGATGTAAGCAAAATCTTAAATGGTCAATATAAGTCTTCTTCTAAATATATCTTTTGTCCTTTCATTGTGGCTCAGTCAGTGTCACACCTGAGTGAATGGCTCATCATTATGCAGAGTGGGTGTATTCTAAGGTGTAAACCACTCCTCGTTCACGCCCCCCTCGCATATTGGCTTTCCAAGCAAAACCTGTTTTACATCAATTTAAATCAATGTATGGTTTTATGTGAACGATAAAGCAAGACTATTTTCACATAATTTTGAAGAAAAAACTATAGGCGACGACATCCATAAGTCAAAAGTCTTATTGCCACATATTTAGTATGTGTTTTGTGGTCTTATTTCAAAAATTTTAATTTTTAGTTTTTTCGATAACCACGCATAAACATTATTCTCTCAAAAATGAAAACATGTACATACATGTGGCTCACATATTATTGTAGTCCTGTTTGTGCTATATAGAGTGAATTTACACCTTTGCCATTAATATGTTTATAAGCAACTGAAAAAAGCACAAATGTCAGGGCATGTCAGAACACCCCCAGGGCCCAAAAAAACGCTCAGACTCCAGAGGGTTAATATGTGGTTCAAACAAAACAAATTATCACTAAATTTGAGTAAAAGTAAAATGATGATATTTGGCAACTGTAATTCTAATGCTCAGGAAGCCATTCAGATAGAGGGTGTGGTTATGGAGCGGGTGCATGAAATCAAATTCCTTGGAGTTATTATTGATGATAGAATTACTTGGAACTCTCATATTAAATATGTAATCACTAAAATATCAAGAAGCATTTCAGTAATTTCAAAAGTAAAGCACATTTTAAACATCAAAGCTCTGCATACGTTATATTGTTCTCTGATCTTGCCCTATTTACATTATTGTTCAGTGGTATGGGGTAGTACTTATAAAAGCACATTAAAACCAATAGTAATGCTGCAAAAAAGAGCTATTCGATTAATTCATAAGGTTGGGTTTTTGGACCACACAAACTCATTATTTTTAAAATCTAAAATCATGAAGTTTTGTGACATTGTTGAGTTTCAAATAGTACAGATGCTATACAAAGTAAGGCACAAATTGTTACCAAGCCAAATACAAAGAAGGTTCCAGGAACGTACTGGTTATTATGAATTACGTGAAGAATTAAACTTTAGGATTCAGAAACATAGTACAACTTTGAAAAGTTTTGGCCCAACAGTTAATGGGGTTCAATTGTGGAATAATTTAGAGATAGAGATGAAAAGATGTCCAAACATCAATCTTTTCAAATATAAATACAAACAAAAGATTTTTGAAAAGTACAGAGAAGAAGAATTGAGCTGCCATTAGGGGTATTTCTAGCATTATCAGATACTGAAAGTGTGTATAATCCGTTTTTTTTGTTGTTGTTGTTGTTGTTGTTGTTGTTTTTGTTTGTTTCTCTCTCTTTTTTGTTGTGGTTTCCTTGTTGTTGTTTTGTTGCTTTTGCACTATGATTCTTTGTACTATTGTGAAATGAGTTTTTTATTGTATTAATTTGGGGTGTGGGCGCTTATAAGCTCTTTTGCTTCGGCCCACTCCTTTTGAGCAGAATGTTTACTGCTCAAATAAACTAATAAACTAAACTAAACTATATATGGTTTACAATTTCGAACAGTGTTACTAGAATTTTGACCTGAATTTTGTGCGTATTTTTACAAAACGTAGATTTTTTCTCTATTTCGCACAATTCTCTAAGTCTACCTGGGTCTCGTCTACAATCAACATTCCCGAACGTCTACAGTCGACGTTAGTTTCTATGGGTTGCGACTACAGTCGACATCCCCGATCTCTAACTTGTTCCCCTAACTAACTTTCTGCGCAGCAATAATAACCGACACACTTCAGACAATTTCTTTTAAATGCTTTAATCACGGCCGGGAGAGTACTCGACCAGTTCTCAGAGAATCTCCCCCAAGAAGAAGCTTTAATCACGGCCGGAGGATCTCAGACAAATTTCAGAGAGAATCCCACCAGTAAACTTTAGAAAATTTTTCTTTCATTTCAGACCTGATGGAAGAGAGCGAGGAGAGTGAAGAACTGAGTGAAGTGGAGGAGGAACATCATGTCAAACCTGGAGGAAAACCTTTGAGTCGCTCAAAGACTAAACAGACATTTTTAATGAAAAGAAAAGACAAGAAATCTTTCACCTGCTCTCAGTGTGGAAAGAGTTTTACAACCAACTCTAGTCTTCAGATTCACATGAGAATTCATACAGGAGAGAAGCCACATGTATGCCATCAATGTGGGAATAGTTTCGGTCAATCATCACACCTTATTGTTCACATGAGGATCCACACCGGAGAGAAGCCGTACTCATGTGATCAGTGTGGAAAACCATTTCTTAGGGCATCAGACCTGAAGTCACACCTGAGAGTTCATACGAAGGAGAAGCCGCATTCATGTTCTGTGTGTGGAAAGAGTTTTTCACTGCTGCAAACTTTACAAAGACATCAGAAAACACATACTGGTGTGAGAGAGTACGAGATGTGCTTTGAGTGTGAGAAGACTTTTACTACAGCGGCCAGTTTAAAACAGCACCAGAGAATTCACAGTGGAGAAAAACCTTACAAGTGTTCACACTGTGACACGAGATTCAGTCAGTCAGGACATCTGAAAAGACATGAGAGGATCCACACTGGAGAAAAACCTTACAAGTGTTCACACTGTGACAAGAGATTCAGTCAGTCGGCAGATAAAAAAACACATGAGAGGATCCACACTGGAGAGAAGCCGCACACGTGTGATCAGTGTGGAAAGAGTTTTACAACCAACTCTAGTCTTCAGATTCACATGAGAATTCATACAGGAGAGAAGACTCATGTATGCCATCAATGTGGGAATAGTTTCAGTCAATCATCACACCTTATTGTTCATATGAGGATCCACACCGGAGAGAAGCCGTTCTCATGTGATCAATGCGGCAAAACATTTCCTAAGGCATCACACCTGAAGACACACTTGACAGTTCATACGAAGGAGAAGCCACATTCATGTTCTGTGTGTGGAAAGAGTTTTTCACAGCGGGGTAATTTACATATACATCAGAAAATTCACACTGGTGTGAGAGAGTACATGTGCTTTGAGTGTGAGAAGACTTTTACTACAGCGGCCAGTTTAAAACAGCACCAGAGAATTCACACAGGAGAAAAACCTTACAAATGTTCACACTGTGACAAGAGATTCAGTCGATCAGAACATTTGAGATCACATGAGAGGATCCACACTGGAGAGAAGCTGCACACGTGTGATCAGTGTGGAAAGAGTTTCTCTATTAAAACTCAACTGAAGCGACACATGAAGATCCATGCAGTGGAGAAACCACATCACCACAGTCTGAGATCATGGTGAGTAGTTCATCTTTATGTGCTGAGAAACAAAAGCTGCTTTTCCACCTTCGGAAAAGGTTCCAGTTGTGTTTCCACTTGAGCTTGGTACGGTACGGCACAATTACAAACCGCTCTCGGCCCTGAACTCTCAGCACACTTGGCTGACCGTGCCGAACCATGATGGTAGTGTGTGTGTGTGTAGTAGTGACATCGCCACTCAGGATTGGTCACTTGGTAAGGATTGGTCACTTGTCTGTTGCCTGGTTACCAGTGTTTCTGTAGCTGGCTAAGCGACGTAAAAGCAATTTGAGCGACGTAAACACAAACTTACAATAACATTAATAGAAATGACATGGTTTCATTGCTCAACAACCATTTTATTTTTGTTTTGTCCATAGAAATGTTTTTCATTGCTGTAAATTGACATGATTGACGATAAATCTATAATTAGCTTGGTTGTTGATTATTTTCATGATAGATTTCATCAATAAGGTCTAGCATCCCTAGTTAAAGTTTTTGATCATCAAAAAAAATTTAAAATTAAAGCTGCAAGCAGCATTTATCGGGGTTCGAGCTATTAAGGCCTTTAAGGTTTTTAAGCACAAAAGCATCAAAAGTTATTAAGTTTTATTTAGCAAGCATGTAGCCACTGACATAATAGATGGGAAACGCCTACAGCCAATACAGGCAATGTACCATAGGAAATATATGGTTTTAAAGCTTTTTAACAGTTATAGCTCCACCTATCGTCCGATCTCCATAAAAATTTGCACGCTTGTTAATGATGTTATTTTACATATGCTCACCAATTTTTGTGAAGTTCTGAGTTTTCCTTTATGATTTATAGGCTTTTTAGTGAATTTTGCCAAGCCCCTTTTCTAAATGACCCTATTACAGCCATCCAAATGCAAAAGTTCAACTTTTTTTTGATAATTATTGATCTAAAGTGTCCAGAGAATTGTCCTGGACTGGTCTGGTTCCGATCGGGCGAAAAACCTAGGACTAGTTTGCAAAAATAGTTTTTCAACATATTCACAAATAATTAATGAACGGTTTGATTGACAGCAATGGTTCTTGAGGCAAAGTTGTTCAACATGAGCAGATCTATCAAATGATATGCATTTTGTGTGGATGAGTGTAACACCACGTGATTACAGAGCCATAAAACTTGTTTGTGCCAACTAGTGGCCGATTTCTTTCAAAATTTTTACAGACTTCTAGGGCCATGAGATGAACATGCCCATCGAGTTTCGTTCTGATCGGCCTCCGTTAACCTTGTCTAATAGGTGCTCAACTTCATTGGCCGATGGCGGCCATGTTTTTTGAGATACACCAATATCCTCATAGACATACATGGCACCTTGGACCAAGACACTGCATACCAATTTTCAAGTCAATCAGACTAACGGTCAGGTGGTTATAGGCCTTTTCATGTTTATTTCATGTTATAGCGCCACCTAGTGTTCAATCGTCGCGACTTTTTTACTGTGACCCCAGATTGAACCAATACACATGTGTACAGAGTTTGGTGAAGCTATCTCATTTACTTTTTGAGTTATAGTCATTTTAGTAAAATAGGCTCCTGCCACAACATTTATTTTGCGCCCCCTAGCGACCATGAATCAAAATTTCAACTTTTTTCCGATAATTATTGATCTTCAGACTCCAGAGAACATTTCTGCACTGGTTTGGTTCCGATCAGATGAAAAACCATGGAGTAGTTCGCAAAAGTAGGTTTTTAACAAAATTCAAAATGGCGGAAAATCTATCATGGCGGAAATAAAATCGTAGATATACGTTTTGTCCGTCAGGAGTCCTGAACCCCTAAAAATCCAACATCATGACACTGAAGAACAAAGATTTACATTGTTTCAGGTCAAGAATATGAAAGACATTCAATTAATTATTTTGACATTTAACTTTCCTGATTTTGTACTTTTATATTAATTTGACCCAGGAAAATCCTAAAAAGCAGGTGAACTGGGAAGTCTGAAAGCCTTTTTACACTAAACACAAACGTTTTGTTCAAGCTGATTTTGAAGAAAGCAGTGTTTTTTTGTTCAGATAATATTTCTACTATTTGCTTTGCCCTTTAAAGACACGTGCTGACCAGATATAAACTTTTAGCTGCTACACATTTAAGAGCATTTGGTGGCACTAGTGAAACCAGCATTATTGGAATTACTTTAAATAAAAACTTTAAATAAAATATTAGCATTTCATGAACACGTTGAACTACACTCTAAAAACACTGGATTAAAAACAACCCATTTTGGGTTGTTTATTGGCCAAAATATGCTGTGACTGACTCCATAACCTGTCCATAAACAATCAGTGTACAGTTCTGAGAACACATTTTAACTTTCTAAACATTTATATTCTGTATCTTTTTTAAAAAATAAATTCATAGAATGTTATGCAAGGCATCAGGCGTTTCCATCATGTGAAAAGACAGACGTGAGACTCGTTTAGGTGACTCACATCACGCCTCTGTATGTTCCTTTATTTTCATTAAATTATACAATATACAGAAAAATAACTAATTTATAGATCCAAAAAAATTACACATACGCATTTTACCGAAGACACGCACCAATTTGATGGAGCTGCACTGCTCTCTCCTGAAGAGGTTGCTAAAAGCCTGCGATAAATAACACAATTCATGGAGTGTTACGTCTGACCCAGGTACTGGGTCACAAAAAAACTACCCAAACACTGGGTTGTTACTTCTGACCCATGATCTGAATGGCTGTGACCTGAGGGCCTTGTTCAGATGTCTGAGATCTAAAATGGGTCTCAAGTCGCCGTCTTTCTTTGGAGATAATAATGGCGGTAAAAACCCAGACTCGCTTTGTGATGCGGCTATCGCCAGCAGACATGAAACCTCGGTGCAGAGGACATGAGCTATGGTGCTCCTTACCGTGGTTTGAATAATAGCATGAAAGCGCTGTGGTCTGCGGGGGAACTGAAGCGAGTAGCTGCTCTTTATAATGTTCATCACCCAATCTGAGACTCCGGGGATGGCCTGCCAAGCCAGAGCCAGATGAGCCAGAGTTAAAATCATATCTGACAGTGGAACACCAAGACTTGTGGGCCCGAACTGTCATGGATTTATGTGAGAATTTGCTTGATTTGTGCTTTGTGTGGGTCGTTGTTAAAACAGCGTTTGGGTGCAGGGGTGCGTGACAGGGGCCCTTGTTCTGCATTTAATACTGCTCCAGCCGCCTGAGCTGAAGAAGGGGCTGTGAGAAGCACTCGAGCGGTCTTTGGGGCTGGTCCGGCCGCGGCGGGACTATTGCGAAAATGAAATCTTTTTTGTCTGTTCCTGATCTGGAAACAGTGATTCACGCATTCATCTCCTCACGCTTGGATTACTGTAATGCTCTATATGTAGGAATTAGTCAATCTCTTTTTTCAAAATTGCAGCTGGTTCAAAACGCTGCAGCGAGGCTCCTCACTGGTATTTAGAAAAGGGAGCATATTACACCTGTGTTGAAAAGGCTTCATTGGCTCCCTGTGAAATATCGAATACAGTATAAGGTTTTGTTATTAAGTTGGCTTGAGAGAGCCAACTTACTGATATTGTACTTAAACTTAATATTATTATTCTTCTTCTGAGACTAAAAAAATATAACTTTAATACAGCCTAGAGCTTTAACTCTACATACTCCAAACTCGGCTCAGACCTTCAGACTATTCTGACTCGGTATGCTATATCTTTTCTAACTGATCGGACTTACGGTTTTCCTAAAAATGACGATCAAAACTCGGAAAAACTCCCATTGACTTTTTCAAACTGACCAACCGACAAAAATTCAAATCTAAATCCCTTGAAGACTAAGCCAAACTGCCGTTCTATATACTATATGAGCCATTGAGACTCATTTAAACTAAAAAACTCATCTATCTAACTACTTCAAACTAAATTAAACTTCAAACTAAATTAAACTTCAAACTAAATTAGACTTCAAACTAATTTAAACTTTAAACTTCAAACTAATTTAAACTTTAAACTAATTTAAACTTCAAACTACTAAATTTACTTCATTTAAACTAATAAACTCATCTATCTATCTACTTCAAACTAAATTAAACTTCAAACTAAATTAAACTTCAAACTAAATTAAACTTCAAACTAAATTAAACTTCAAACTAATTTAAACTTTAAACTTCAAACTAATTTAAACTTTAAACTAATTTAAACTTCAAACTACTAAATTTACTTCATTTAAACTAATAAACTCATCTATCTACTTCAAACTAAATTAAACTTCAAACTAAATTAATCTTCAAACTAAATTAAACTTCAAACTACTAAATTTACTTCATTTAAACTTATAAACTCTAAACTCATACACTTATAAACTAATTAACTTATAAACTCATGAATTCATAGACTTATGAACTCTTAAACTCATAAATGTATAAACTCTGAACTCTTAAACTCAAACTTATAAACTGTAAACTCATTTAAACTTAATCTCTAAACTCAAAAACTCGTACACTTATAAACTCATCAATTTATACTTATAAACTCTAAACTCATAAACTCTGAGTGTGCGTGTGTGTCTGAGTGAGTGTGTGAGCGAGTTAGTGTGTGTGTGTCTGTCTGTCTGTCTATCAATCTAACTTATCTATCTATCTATCTATCTATCTATCTATCATAAACTTCAAACTACTTTAAACTACTTTAAACTTCAAACCACTTAAACTTCAAACCACTTTAAACTTCTTAATTTAAATATACCAGCTCCAAAGCAACGCCATAGCAACCAAACTTGAGTACCCTAGCAACCGTTTTGCAAGACCTATATCTCTGTATCAGAACATCGTATAGAGATGAGGTTTGGCTCTTTTGACTCATGCTAGCAAACAGCACTTTCAACATGCTACACATGCTAGCAGTGAATAGCTACATGCTAATAGCGATTAGTTAAGTAAGAACTCTATAAAAACTCCATAGTAACCATCTGTGACAACTACCAACCAACCTAGTAACACCATATCAACCGCTCTGAATACCATAGCAACCACCCAGAACACCCTAGCAACCACCTAGCAACCACCCAGAACACCCTAGCAACCACCCAAAAGACCCTAGCAACCACCCAAAATATCCTAGCAACCACCCAGAACACCCTAGCAACCACCTAGCAACCACCCAAAACACCCTAGCAACCGCCTAGCAACCACCCAAAAGACCCTAGCAACCACCCAAAATACCCTAGCAACACCATAGCAACCACACAAAACATCCTGGTAACCACCCATAACACCCTAGCAACCACCTAGCAACCACCCAGAACACCCTAGCAACCACCCAAAACACCCTAGCAACCACCCAAAATACCCTAGCAACACCATAGCAACCACACAAAACATCCTAGTAACCACCCATAACACCCTAGCAACCACCCAGAACACCCTAGCAACCACCCAAAACACCATAGCAACCACCCAAAATATCCTAGCAACCACCCAGAATACCCTAGCAACCACCCAAAACACCCTAGCAACCACCCAAAATAGCCTAGCAACCACCCAGAATACCCTAGCAACCACCCAAAATACCCTAGCAACCGCCTAGCAACCACACAAAAGACCCTAGCAACCACCCTAAATATCCTAGCAACCGCATAGCAACCACCCAGAACACCCTAGCAACCGCCTAGCAACCACCCAAAAGACCCTAGCAACCACCCAAAAGACCCTAGCAACCACCCAGGACACCCTAGCAACCACCTAGCAACCACCCAGAACACCCTAGCAACCTCCCAAAATACCCTAGCAACACCATAGCAACCACCCATAACATCCTAGCAACCGCCTAGCAAAAAACGTTCTGGTCCAAACTTTCTCAAGCCAACTTAAAGTTTGTCTCGACGAACTTTCGCATCTAGTTTGTTTATAAAGCTGTTCACGAGTTGGCCCCGGAATATATCAAGGATCTGGTGCTTATGAACTCTGGTAGATCTCAAAGGTCCTTTAATTGTTTACTGCTCTCTGTGCCACGAACTCGTCTTAAAACTAAAGGTGATCGAACTTTTTCAGTCGTTGGCCCTAGACTGTGGAATGCTCTTCCCCCTGATATTAGATCTGCACCGTCAGTTGATGTTTTTAAAATTCGTGTGAAAACGTATTTGTATTCTGTTTCTTTTAACTCTTGACTCTGTCATTGCATATTATGTATTTTGTATGTTTTTTCTTGCTTTTTTTTCTTGCTTTTAGATGTACAGTCCTTTGGTCTACGTCGTAGTAGAAAGGGCTATATAAATAAATGAGACTTGAAATAAATGAGACTTGACATAGACCCCTCTTTCTGCCGGCTAGGACGGCTTTTTAGGCTCGTGGTCAAGCGTGAGCTTTGGCCGGGGGCATCTGAGAGTGAGGATTGGTCAGTCTCCGCGGACCCCGCCCCAGATCCGCCAAAGGAAACGAGTCCCGCTGCTGCAACAGAGGGGCGTTGGTCGCTTCTGATGAACCGAACTGGAGATGGAGGTGTAGGCGAGGCACGCGGGGAAGGACCCGGCGTGCACGAGCTGAAATCGCTGCGTTCAGGGATCCTCTGATCGCGCCGCTTCTTCCTACGGGGCTCGCAGGGCGCCGCAGACGGAAGGTGGGCGGGCTCACTCCCTGAAGTAGCGAGAGCGAGCCTGGATCAGAGGACAGCCACAGGCATGCTGTCACAGTGATGACCGCCGCCTTTAGTGAGCGCTGCGATTTGCTCTTTTAGAAAAGCTTAAAAAGAATACTCGCCGGATGCCACAGGGAAACGCTTGCTAGCGAAGTCTGCCGACAGCGTGAAGCTGTTCCACTGAGAAGGCTGTTCTAAGGCGAGGCGGCTTCTAATCCGGAGAATCAGCGACGAGGTGTGTCTCAGAGCTGAAGGAGTATAGATCTGTTTTATGGCGAGTTTTCTCTCAATTTATACTCTCCTGTCACGTCCAAATTGGCGCGCTCGAGTCTGGCAGGGCGCCAGGCGCTCTTATTGGATCGCACGCTCCTGCTCTCTCGCCATAGGTTTGTGCAGTTGCCGCAGCACAGCCAATCAGCTCCCGCTGTGCAGCTGCAATGCGTTTTAAAAGAAAGGCTTCAATATTCTCGAGAAAAGGAGTTTTCCCACAGCGTTTGCAATGCAGTACGAGAGAACGTTCTCTTAAGGGAACTTCTGAGCATAATATGATCATATGGGGGAATGTAACTTTGTAGGCTAATGTAACATTGCTTTTTCATTTGTTATTTAAAGCTCATTTGAAGTTCTTCGACAACACATAAAAACACTACTAGCCTAACTGAAAAATTTCAAACATTATTAAAAACAAGTGAACAGTCCGTAATAAAATAAGAACAAATACACAAATTACGAGCAAAGATACTAAAAGCTACAAAGTCTAACAGTATTATTCAGGTACAGAAATTAAGTATAGTTTCATCTTTGTTAAAGCTGCATTTTGTTGTTTTATTAATATTAATAACAGAGACAACAGTCGGATTATTAGGTGTCTGCTGTCACTTTAAGTCAGAATGCACGGACAATGCAAATGACATAATCGAGAGAATATTTGCCGAGACGGTTACGTTTTTAAAAATAATTTTGTGTGCATGTGTCCGTTCAAGGGCAAGGAGACACAAAAGAGGAATCAATTCGGTGTCCAAGTGCTGTCTGAAATGCATCTCTCTCCATCTCTCTCTCTCTGCGTGCGCTTCGGGTGAAGATAACATGCGAGTCCCGATTTTCGTTTCTTTCTCTGCATTTAAAATTGTTTGAATGTGTAAACTGGCAAGAAAAAACACATCTGAATTATAAACTTTAACTCTATGATGGTTAAATTTAGCGTACCGAACCGTGGGCCAGCTGGTCCATACGGATCACGGATCAACTGCGATCCGTTGCACCCCTAATGTATAAGCATTTCATCACCCTAAATCACACAGTAAAAATCTGACCCTGTCAAAAAAGACGTAGTGCTTTCTGCAATTTGGTCGGGTCATGTTCACACCTTAAAACAACCGTACCAGAGTTTGTTTGGATCAGGACCGAGACTACCTCTTCAGCTGAGTCTCGGTACGGTTGTTCGGTCCGCACCTGAGTGCGATTGCTGGATTCACACCTGCCCAAAAGATCTGCACCAATGGGCGAAACAAACTTGAGTTCAATTCAGTCGAACCAAACAAGACAGGTTGTGAATTCACCCTTATAAAAGGCATAAAAATTATTGTAATATTTATTAGGGCTGAACGATATTCTGTTTTAACATCGACATCGCGATGTGCGCATGAGCGATAGTCACATCGCCGGAACATGCGATGTGAAGGGTAGTACAAGTAGCACCCATGGTGTATTAAGAGAACGGTAGCACCAGGGTAGCACACAGTAAACACAAGTTTTTTATATGGCTTGTTGCTGGGGTGACGAAATGATGATTTCGTACCAAAAAGAAAGTCAAAATATCTTGGCTTTATAGTCGGCTATTTGGGACTATTTCGGCTACAAAAAGGAGGATGTTGACCAAAAAGAGGAAGGCTACTTTGCCTGGAGTGTTATAAAGTTGTGGTCTTGTGGATGGTTGTCTTTTTTTAAAAGTCGTTTGTCTTTTATTTTTCAGGTTCGCATTTATGTGGAAAAAACAATGTTACGTGACGATTCTCCATTACGGACGCGACCGCTCTGAAAACGGCACTAAAAGACTGCTCTAAAACTTTCACAGAGACCTCAAACAGAAAGCACAAAGCCTTTCTTTAAAACAAATTCCGTTTTGTATTAATTCTATCTTAATTTTAATCAGTGTTTCATTATCCAATTTCCTGGATTTAATAAATAAAAAGTAAATAGCAGAGAAATGCTATACGGAGGCGCCAGCGCCAGACTGGAGCTTAAGCTATCATCCATGAACCGAAACTCAGCTTATAAGGTAGCCTACTCGCCACACACACCTAAAAAAAAAAAAAAAGAAATATATATATATATTATCTACAGAAATCTCTACTTTTAAAGATCACCATTCAAAACAAAATAAAAAAATGCAATCCGAAATGTGCATTTCTCTCCGGCGCGTTCACTGCTGCGAAGATCGCGAGTTAGTAGCCTATCGTCAACTTTATCTTTGCAGCCGACACAGAAAACACTTGTTTATTAATAAACAATAAAAATGTTTCATTGAAATATTTTACATATTCATAATCATTACTTTTGCTGATTCTTAGTGACAGCTTTTAGGTGCCGTTTACATGAACGCGTCACTGCATCAGCACCAGAGAGAGAGAGAGAAAGAGAGAATAAGATTTTTTTTACTTATTTTGAGGAATTATAGTCAAATGAACAAACAAACATCTGTTAAGAGCGCCTCCACGTTGGATTGCGTAGAACGTTCACCGAATTCTTACAGAAATATGTTCTAATTTTGGAATAAAATATTAACCCAGCAAACACATTTGCGTTGTGGCAACGTCTGTGGCACGTTGCATTTCTACTATGGCAACGTCGCTGTCTGCGTGCTCGCAACATTGTAACAACGTAGAATTGTAAGACGCGACAGGGCTGTAGCGACAGGGCTGTAGCAACGTTGTTGCGCGACATTCAGCAACTGAGAGACGACGTTCTGGCCATTTTTTTATGCTAGATAAAGATATCCCCATTTAGCATGTTTGTGGTTAATTTTTTATTATTCATGTGTTAAAAAATAATATACTTTTTAAATATTGTTTATCCCTATTATTATTTATGGGCCTAACTGTAAATTCATTATAATCAACATCTGCACGTGTACACTTTGAAGAGTAAAAATGACATGGAAGGTTACCTAATTCAACTTTATTAATTGCACTTCCAAAAGTCATACATTTGGAGTGGATTAACATTCACTAGCATGAGCAGACATGAGAAAATTTAGCAATGAAACGAATGAGATGACAAATGAAAGGAAAAAATAAACAGTTGTGTGAGCAGTTATGACAAAAAATTTTTTTCTGTGCGTTTCCACACACACAAAAAAAAAAGGAAAAAGCATTAATGTGCAACAAGTAGGCTACGCGCTGAAATCAATAACTCATCATAAAGTCATTTTGGCTTCATACTTTTGGCATAAAGTTATTAAATATTAAATACCAGAAGATGTTCAAATAAATATCACATTAGACAAGGAAGTTGTAGGTTGTGTTTGAATAATTACGCATCTTATTTAGCTGAGGTAAATTAAATGCAATTCTCACTTGTGGATTTCTCGATGAAGAATGAGAGACGGCCCAATGGTCAGTTGAAATTTAAAAGGCTGATTTTCGCGCTTCGGGGCAGTGACGAGTACATATGTCATCCAGTGGTTGTCCACACACCCTAGGCACAACCTTAAGCAATGGCCCTAAACGGTGGTTCAATGTCAACATTGTGACAATGCTGTAACTAGGGCTGTCGCGATAACCGCAATATCGCAGTACCGAGCTACTGACAAGCCAACCGCAGAGGAATTCAAGTAACCGCAGCAACCGCGATATTCGCGTGTTTTCTTTTTTCATAAGGCTATACCCTTCTTGTTTTGAACTTCGTGCATGTGTATTGAATGTTAAATAAGTTAATAATGATAATAAGACGTGGTGATCATGGTTTTATCATGGTGATTTGTACAGAGGCTTCGTGGGTTTGCACGTAAGCCTAAACAGACAGTGAATGAGAGAGATCGACTGAGCGTGTGCGATTAGCTGCGTCTGTCTTTGAGGTCAAGTCATATTCGTGAAAAGGTTGCCGTGTCCAAGGAAAGTTAAATATTTGTCCTGTCATCCTTTTAATGTTTAAAATAAAGGGTATTTACCCTGAATGGCATCAGCGACAGCGCTGGTCAGCATCCACAGCGCGAGGAACTCGCGGTCGCGGGAAACAAAACTCAGTGAGTCACGCATTGAATCAGTGCCATTTGTCTCCATTAAGTGAAGCTTCAGCGTTACCTATGCAACGCATTGCTGGTCAGCTGAGCCTTGAAAAGTGGAGCTCAAAGTTAAAAATAATTAACCTTGTTTCATTACTATCTTTTAATGAATCAATCAGCGTTTTTGAACGTGTTGTTGAATGAATAGTTTATGACTCACTCAAAGACAGTCCGTTGCCGTAACAACTGCGCGCTGAGTGACAGGCTTTCAATGCGCAGATACGCTGTTTAGTTTCGGTTTATTGGTTACTGAAAATGTACTCGTTTTTGTGCATGCTGACCACATCGTAACACTTATTTATATAGCAACAAATAAATCAAAATAAATTAATAAATCGCGCTATTGAGCCACTCATAATTACCGCAAGGGAAAATCCTTCACCGCGACAGCCCTAGCTGTAACAATCTTCACCACACAACGTAGTTATAGCAACCTTTTGGCCATGTTGTTAAAACGTTGTTAGAAGTTGGGTACGTTGTGCCAACGTTCTGCGTTTGCTGGGAAGTGACCTTTTTGTCACTTTTAATGAAGCTTGCTTATTAGTGAAATGATTAATATCATGGAATGGTAATAATTAACTTTAGCCTGGATTGATGGCTCACAATATCTCAATATATATCGTTGGGAAAAAAATATCGCAATGTAATTTTTTTCCCAATATCGTGCAGCCCTAATATTTATAGCAGTTGTCTACTTTGTTACATCATGGTTGACATTTATGTCCTTTCACTTCATATCTTTCTTGGAATTGTTTTGATGCACTGAAAATGAAATGTCTTTTTCTCTTTCATTTCAGACCTGATGGAAGCGAGCGAGGAGAGTGAAGAACTGAGTGAAGTGAAGGAGGAGAGTGAAGAACTGAGTGAAGTGAAGGAGGAGAGTGAAGAACTGAGTGAAGTGAAGGAGGAGAGTGAAGAACTGAGTGAAGTGGAGGAGGAACATCATGTCCAACCTGGAGAAAAACATTTGAGTTGCTCAAAGACAAGAAATAAAATTTTAAAGAAAAGAAGAGACAAGAAATCTTTCACCTGCACTCAGTGTGGAAAGAGTTTATCAAGCAAACAAAGACTTGAGTGTCACATGAGGAACCACACTGGAGAGAAGTCGTTCACATGTGATCAATGTGGGAAGAGTTTCACACAATCAGGACACCTTAAAGAACACATGAAAATCCACACTGGAGAAAAGCCGTTCACATGTGATCAATGCGGAACGAGTTTCCCACATAAACATACTCTTAATGTTCACATGAGGATCCACACCGGAGAGAAGCCGTTCACGTGTGATCAATGCGGAAAAACATTTTCTAGTTCATCAGCCCTGAAGTCACACCTGACAGTTCATATGAAGGAGAAGCCGCATTCATGTTCTGAGTGTGGAAAGAGTTTTTCACTCCTGCTATATTTACAAAGACATCAGAAAAGACACACTGGTGTAAGAGAGTACGTACTGCTTTGAGTGTGAGAAGACTTTTACTTCAGCGAACAGTTTGAAATGGCACCAGAGAATTCACACTGGAGAAAAACCTTACAAGTGTTCACACTGTGACGAGAGATTCAGTCGATCAAGAAATCTGAAAATACATGAGATGAACCACACTGGAGAGAAACCTTACAAGTGTTCACACTGCGACAAGAGATTCAATCTGTCAGAAAGTCAGAAAACACATGAGATGATCCACACTGGAGAAAAACCTTACAAGTGTTCACACTGTGACGAGATTCAGTGTGTCATCTTTTCTGAAAACACATGAGATGATCCACACTGGAGAGAAGCCGCACACGTGTGATCAGTGCGGAAAGAGTTTCTCTGTTAAAAGTCACCTGAAGCGACACATGAAGATCCATGCAGTGGAAAAACCACATCACCACAGTCTGAGATCACGGTGAGTAGTTCATCTTTATGTGCTGAGAAACAAAATTTGAAATCTTGAAGTTAGTTTGGCTTGTGTGCTTTTCCTGCTGTAGCTCACCATTGTGAACTTTATTATTCTTATGCATTTAGTCCATAGAAATTGGCACGATTGGTATATGTTTTCACACAGTGTAGTGGCCCTCATTTACAAAACGACCGTACAACCGAAAATTGGGCGCACGGTTGTTTCCATGCAAAAAATTGGCATTTATCAATATGGATGTGAGCAGTGGCTATGTTTAACCCTCTGAGGTCTGAGCTGTTTTCTGGGCCCTGGAGGTGTTCTGACATGCTCTGACATTTCTGGTTATTTCTGTTACTTGTGACATTTTCATGGCTAAAGTCTAATTACACTGTATTCAGCACAAACTCTGCTACAATAATATATCAGCAGCATGTATGTAAAAGTTTGTAGTTTTGAGATAATGACATTTATGCGTGGTTTGTGAAAATACAAAAAAAAATTCTCACTGAAATAAGGCCATGAAACCCATACTGATTATTTCTTCACAAGACTTTTGAAAATTGTATGACGTAGCCTAGAATATTTGCTAGAGATGTTCCGATACCCTTTTTTCCTTCCCGATACCGATTCCGATACCTGGACTCAGGGTATCGGCCGATACCGAGTACTAATCCGATACCTGGGTGTATATCTATACAGCTGCAATTCATACTAGCCCTGTATGAATTGATATAATTATTTTATAAAAGGTATTTTAGTTTTACAATATAACTGTATAAAAAAACAAATAAATCTAGGAATCTAAAAAAGTATATATGAATAATAGGGGTCCCCAAAATTCACGGTTTGGTTCGATACCATACACTGGTGTCCCGGTTCGGTACGTTTTCAATACAGCAAAAGGAAAGAAATGCCAGAGAAATTTCCTTGATTTACATTTTTTATTAATTTATTTTTTATTAAAACTAACATCATAAAGTATGATATTTTTTTACTTTGAGCAATGATGGAGCTATACTTGACATATAAAACAAAAACAGCTCCTTATAAAAAAAAATTAAATGTAATATTGTAGTAGTTATAAACAAAGGTTTATTTTATTTCAGATTAACATTTGAGGGCAGCAATTTTATTTATAATGTCAAAATAAAACCAAACGTTACTTGAAAGCACAATGTTTCTTCCAGGTTTCCACGCGCTGTTTGATCCGTTAATAACGGAGAAATGTGAATGCTTCTCACTAGATTTCGCAGCGATGGTATTACTTCAGTGGTGAATTCAAATGCTTTCTTTACTGGATCTCTTAGTGCTGTGTAGTAACAGTGTCGCTTGATCAAGATCGGCTCGCGCTGCACTGGTCCAAACTGTTTAATGGTCCGTGAAGCACAAAATAACGAGTAACGCAGTTTTGTTCCGTTTTTATTACGTTTGCCATTTGATGTTGGGCGCCAGCGTCTCTTACATTATGGCGCGCGCCTACATTTGAAAATTTGTGTTTTCATTTCTTCTTCGCTGCTCTAAACAGTGGTTGCTTGTGGCAACAGCACAACTTCCTGTGTTGCCACAAGCAACCACTGTTTAGAGCAGCGAAGAAGAATTGATCTCCGATTTGCAGCGTTAAGCAAAGTTAGCGTGCATAACTAGGTATTGTTTAATAAAATGGTATCGGATCGGTACATGGGTAGATGTACTCGCCGATACCGATGCCAGAATTTTTATTGGTATCGGCGGCATTTCCGATACTAGTATCGGAATCGGAACAACACTAATATTTGCTGCAAAACTGTGAAAATCACCCTGACTGCTCATTCAGAGAAGACAATATATTGATTTAAAAATTTTACGACGTGTTTTATGTGAAAAAGCTTTATGCGGGAGCTCATTAATATGTAAGCTTTTTACACCTGAGAAAGACAAAGAACCTCCCCTAACGGCCCTATTAGGAGCTATCAGGCCCTGTCATTCTGAGCAACCTTTCACAATACTGTAAATGAGGAGATTTAAAAAAGAATGGCTTTTAAATTGTTTGGATTTATTTACAACACAACATAATCCAAAGATACACAACAAATGCCAAAAAAGCACTTCAAAGACAGAGACCTTTGTGTCATTCCTAAAAACATTGTACAGGGGGTGGTGGTGGCGCAGTGGATAAGACACATGCCTTTGGTGTGAGAGACCCGGGTTCGAATCCACTGTGAGACACCAATGTGTCCCTGAGCAAGACACTTAACCCCTAGTTGCTCCAGAGGCGTGCGACCTCTGACATATATAGCAATTGTAAGTCGCTCTGGATAAAAGCGTCAGCTAAATGAATAAATGTAAATGTAAATGTACATACCTTTCATTTCCAAGATTTTCACTTTACCGTGTTCACGTACAGAGACTCATGTGAATGTTGAAGTCCTCAGTGGCATCTGGGCCCTGAAAAAAAAAGTGAACATACTGATAACAAGAGAAAGGCCTGCACGATTTTGGAAATAAATATTAGATTTTTCTGGTTAAAATTGCTTTTAAAAATTCCTTTTTAAAATTCACAGAATACACACACACACACACACACACACACACACAAATGTTTCCAACAATATATAATATAATGAACACCAGGTTTGTTGTGCCTTGTAGGCATAAGGTATATGCGCAGTGCTGGATAAAATAATAATAACAATAAATAACCTATAGCAGTATAAATCTTCCAAAAGATTTCAGTAACAACAACTAAGCTCGAGAAAAATATATTGATTATCATGTTACTTCAAATGTTTCCATCCGTTATGATGATATGAAATGAGATAATAAAAACATGAAGCCGTTTGGTGCGTTTTGCTTTCGTCCAAAATATGATACAGTACATTCAAACGCGATCGCGCTGCAAAATATGATACATTCAAATGCGATCGCGCTGCAAAATATGATACATTCAAACGCGATCGCGCTCAAATATAAAACATTATGGTTACCATATACATATCTACGTTTGAGCAGATATCCACAAACACAGTAACAGTAAACACGGGTCTAAATATTATAATATTCCCCATATATCTAGCAACAGTTCAACTGCAACGTGACATTTATGCAACAATAACAAACTAATATGTAAGAATTTCTTACCTTACATCTTTCTTGTCTTCATATCGCGTTCTTCTTCTTCTGAGGTAGCCTAAATCCAATGTAAGCTCAGGCACGTCTTTCAAACTCGACGAAAAGTGAAGTGAAGTGGCCAAATTAACTGTAATGAGCAAGCATTTGAGAAGCTGGACATCTTGTTGGTTTTATACAAATTACTTAAACAGAGAATATTTGTTTTCGTTTTGAATCCGATCATTTAAAAGTACACACTTAAATGTTTATAAAGGTATATGGCTCATAAATGTGTGACAAGTATTCGCTGAGTTTTGTTTCAGTTTATAGACGTGCTCAAGAAAAAAAAGTTCACCGCGACGGAGAGGCAGAACGCACTCCCTGTTTATTTTCTTTATTTTACAAAAGCACAATGTTTTGATTTGATTGTAAGTGGACACATGCAAAAGGAGAAATATCACAGATTCTTTTTTTATATTTCTTTTTTCTGTATGACCATAAATGACGGAGTAATTTAAGTTTATAGTGCTACAATGTGGAGAAAATCCAGCAAAACGCGCCCGCGCGTTTGTCGACCTCAGAGGGTTAAATCCTTTTGAGGGAACTCGCGATGCATTGAGGCCGGTTTGGTAAGTCCCTGCGTGATTGTGTCTGAAGCACATGTGTCAATTAGTCCAGTGGCGAGAATGAACGTCACAGGCTTGTGACGTCATGACCAGGAAAGGTTAAAAGCACATCTGGTTGGAACCGCGCTAGCTTCTGTGCCTCAGCAAGCGCTGTGTGTCAAACTGGTTTGGTGTGAAAAGATAGTCTGTCAACAGATTCATACATTTTTGCATAGCTTAGAGGCCAATCAGCTTGTGTCGTATAGGAAACGATTTGATTGCTTACAGATCACGTCAAGCCTGCGTCATCTCGAGTTTCATGACCAAACTAATGATTTATAACACAAAATCATCTTCATGACATTAAAATAGATCATAATCGTGCACAGCAGTTGTTGACCGGATTTTATGGGATTAAAATGACTATTGAACTCATCAGTGATCTTGTCTTTGAGCTTAACTTTTCATTTCATGTTTGTTTCTCATTTGAAATCTCACATGATTTAATTTTTCTTTTAGACGTGATGGACGTGAACAAGAAATGAAAAACAGAAGCCAAAAAATCTGTCTCCTGCCTTCAGTGAAAAAAACACTTCACATGTAATTCAAGTCTGAAGATTCACATGAGAGTTCACACTGGGAAGAAGCGGCTCAGGATTTCACTCTGAAATCACGTCTTCTCATTCTGAAGAAGGACAATTTAACTGTGATCAGTGAGGTAAACAGTGTTTTTGGGCGTCAGTCCTGAAGAAACACTTGAAGATTCACTCAAAGGAGAAGATTAATTTGTAATATTACACCAGAAAAGACACAGCGGTGTGTGTTTCAGGGCTGGAAGTCCTTTACTACAGATGATGAACTGAAAGAGCACCAGAAAATACACACTGGAAAAAAAACTTTGAAGTTGGAGCTGAAGAAGAGGCCATAACACTTTTAAGAGAGACATGAATCTGATATTAATTTTTAACTCGTTCTTTGTTGTTTTTCATCAGAACATCTAGTTTATCTTCCACTTCTACTCTTCCATGCAAATACATCATAAACTTTCATGTAGCTTTGAAAATGGACGCTTTTCTTCTCTTCTTCTCTTCTTCTCTTGAGATGATTTTGCTCTTATAAGTCTGTAAAGAGAGAGATCGGTCTCATTTGCTTTCACTTTTACTTATTTTTTTTTGTATTTGCTTCAAGTAATAATCGATTAAACTCATTACTCATTTTATCAGCAACTCATTGTTATTATCCGTTTTTATTTTATGCTCATTCTGCTTGAATCAGTAATAATTTTAGTTCTGACCTCTTCTCTTTGTCTCACTGTGATTAAGAAGAGGATGTGATAGGATGTGAAAGACACTAAAGGACTATGGTAATCAGGACAGCCAGAGGTGACGACATCAACGACCCGTTGATCACAGGCTAATCTAATCAACTGTTGCCCATTGTTCACCTCAAGTCAAGTCAAGTCACCTTTATTTATATAGCACTTTTTACAATACAGATTGTATCAAAGCAGTTTCCCATTGATAACATGAAAATAACACAACAGTTTGTTTCTAGAAGAAACTTGCATCATCGTCCACCCATAATAAGGCAGATCATTAATATTGTTGAATATTAAATGTCCCCAACTAAGCAAGCCAAAAGCCAAGGCAACAGTGGCAAGGAACCAAAACTCCATCAGGTGACAGAATGGAGAAAAAAACCTTGGGAGAACCCAGGCTCAGTCGGGGGCCAGTTCTCCTTTGGCCAATGAGCAAACAGTGTATGATTATGATCCAGGCAGCGTTACAGGTCAGAAGTCAGATTGGTCGTGTCGATGAGGCCTTCACAGGGCTGATGAGGCTGGCACTTCAGGGATGCGTCATGGTTAGGTCCAGGTGCAGATCCACCATCTGATCTGGATACGGCCGGGGTCCACCTCACTTCAGGAAACGGAGAGTCTTGTTGACACTGCAGGACTGCGTTGTCATCGCGTCCAGGCGCTGGTCCTTCATCAGATCTGGATACGTCCTGGATCCGACGGACTGCGGTAAACCTCGGTATAAACAGAGAGACTAATATTAGCGTAGACGCCATTCATCAACCCTCCATTAACCCTCGGCGTGATCTGCTCGCTTTTTTCCTTATGAGTTGAATTGAGACCCCAAATACTCTTTTGACTTTGATTTTATAAAACAAGTTTCATACATCAATCGATTCTGTTAAATGTGTATTATTTTTGTGTATACTCGCAATAAAAACAAAATGTTGTGCTTTTTGCCAAATAAAGAAAAATAATCACGAAGCGAGTTCTGCCTTCTCTCTGTCCGTGTAGTCCATTCTGAAACGCGTCCGAAAATGAATCATAACTCAGCGAATACTTCTCACACAGGCACGTGAGATATGTCTTTATGAAGCTTGAAATCTCCTCTTTTAAATGAAGTAATTTATATAAAAAACAAATGTTTTTAACTCATGTAATCCCTTTAAAAGCAAGGAGAGGTACCGTTTTTCCTTCTCCCTTCATTATCTCTAAATGAGCTGCAGCCGCCCCGCCCCCAGCGCGATTCACATGTAAATAGTTTACCTGATCTAGTATGCATCGCATACGCCCCCCGATCAATGCCATAAAAACACAGTTTGTTCATCAGACTTCAGACTGATAGTTCATCGCGTTTTGAGTATGACACGCTTCTCCGGTAATAAAGACTCCCTTCAGATGATTCTGGACAGCGAGGAAGAATGCACCTTTTCCTCAGAGGACGAACGGCAGCATTTTGAAGAGCGAATTCCGCCGAGAACACAATTTCGGAGTAAGTTTTACTTAAAAGTCTTTTGTCTTTTATTTTTCGTGTTCGCATTTATGAGGAAAAAACAATATTACGTGACAGTTCTCCATTATGGACGCGAGCGCTCTAAAAAAAGCACTAAAAGACTTTCAAACTTTCACAGAGACCTCAAAACAGAAAGTACAAATCCTTTCTTTAAAACGAATTTCGTTTTGTATCAATTGTATCTTAATTTTAATAATTTTTTCATTAACAAATTTCCTGGATTTAAAGTAAATATAGGCTAGCAACCACAACATAAGGTGCTTGAAATAGATCATCATGAACCAGACCGTATAGCCTACTCGCCTCAAATGTCTAAAAAATGTAAAATATATTTACAGAAAGCTGGTTCTAAACAAACCATCCAAAACACTAGCCTACTGCGAAGATCGCGAGTCAATAGCCTATCGTCAACTTCATCTTTGCCAGAAGTTAAATTTAAATCGCGTGTGTGCATGAATGATGATGTTTTAGCAAACTGTATTGCTACTGAGATGAGTAAAAATCGACTGAAATATGAATACATAGATAAAATGTAGGCCTATAATCATTTTTTTTTTTTTACAAAGAAAGAGTACACTTGAAATATTGTTGAAATTGTAATTATTGTTGTAATTGTAACCTTTTTAATAAAATAGCAAAACATATTTACAAGATAGATGTAAGCAAAATCTTAAATGGTCAATATAAGTCTTCTAAATATATATGTTGTCCTTGTATTGTGGCTCAGTCAATTTCACACCTGAGTGAATGGCTCATCATTATGCAAAGTGGGTGGGACACTGTAATCTAAGGTGTAAACTACTCCTCCCCCTCGCATATTGGCTTTCCAAGCAAAACCTGTTTTACATCAATTTAAATCAATGTATGGTTTTATGTGAACGATAAAGCAAGACTATTTTCACATAATTTTGAAGAAAAAACACTAGGCGAGGACATCCATTAGTCAAAAGTCTTATTGACACATATTTACTATGTGTTTTGTGGCCTTATTTCAGAATTTTTTTATTTTTTTTTTCAATAACCACGCATAAACATTATTCTCTCAAAAAATGAAAACATGTACATACACATGGCTCACATATTATGGTAGCCCTGTTTGTGCTTTATAGAGTGAATTTACACCTTTGCCATTAATATGTTTATAAGCAACTGAAAAAAGCACAAATGTCTCGGCATGTCAGAACATCTCAAGGGCCCCAAAAACAGCCCAGACCCCAGAGGGTTAATGAGACCAAGGTGTGAACGGTGTGACCAAGGTGTGAATGACCATGGACTGCCCAAGGCCACCAAACCAGTTCTGGCTAGAACAGAGTAGGAACAAAGAACCCTAAGAAAAAGAAAAAGAAAATATAGCTGCGAGCAGCGATTACGGGCCCAAGCCGGTGGCACCGCAACCCCGGTGCCTTTAGTTACCTAAAGTCACCAGGGTGGCGGTGCCGCCGGCTTTGGCCCTTCATCGCTGCTCGCAGCTATATTTATATATATATTTATATATATATATAAAAAACAGAAAATATTACTTGTCTTACCTTATTCTTATTTTATGATACACTCAAAATATTCCACAACAGTGATTAATGTTGATTAACCCCGTTGATTAACCGGTGGTAAAATATTCTCACCGTCACATACCTAGTATATTTTTATATAGATACAATAGGCCTACCTGATTTTGAACACAAGAGGGCAGTATAGCACTATGAATGACATGATTTATTTATTTTTTGGACTCAAAAAATATTCTGGCTGTTTTTAAACTTAAACAATTTTTAAATTGAAAAATAAAATAATAAAATGGGTTTAGTTCTGATATTTGTATAATTTTATATAGAAATAAATGGTGTATAATTACATTTTTAGTAGATATGAGGCTTTTAGTGTTTCCATTTTTGACATTAATCCCTCGCCATCACAATTTAGCATCTTTAATGTATTTTCATCATGTTGAAAAAGTTTGGTGGGAATAAAATAAACCACTTAAGAGGAGTGGGTAAAAATTCAGAGGCTGATTTTGCAAAGAAATCCACATTCAAACCAAAATATCTGACTTCCTGTTGGTCAGAGCTAATGACTGTAAATTAGAAAGTTGTCCGGCTCGATGAGACCATTATATGTACTGATTTTTGTAACTGTTGGTAAAACTAACCCCCCCACTTTTGCCAAAAGCATTTTGAAAGTGACACACTTCCTGCTGCCAGTTGGTGGCGCTATAACTTTGACTCACAATAGTTACATCCATCTGACCGGCCTCTTACCATGAATACACTGCTGAAGTTTCATCAAGATCAGTTAATGTATGCAGAAGTTATAACACTTTGTGTTTCTCTTTTCTCGCCATAAATTCGTTTCCTCGCCACGGCCAAACCGTTCGAGATATCAAAATTCCATCCGCAATTTAGAATCCTCAATGTCTTGACTTCATGCTGAACGAGTTTGGAGGTGAGTGGATGAATTCTCTAGGAGGAGTACATCAAATTCCACAGCATGCGTTTTTCAAACAACCCATAATAGCAGACTTCCTGTTGGGCGGAGCTAATAATTTAGAGTGCGGAAGTTGTTCGGCCCGATGAGATCTATATGTGTACCGAGTTTCATATTAATTCATGCAAGAGTTTTTGATATATGGACCAAATTTTCAGACCGTGTTCAAGGGGGTGCTGTTGAGCCCCCCTGCCACGCCCGGGTACCAGCTTCAGCCCGGCCCTGATGACTGTGGGCTCTGACCTGTGTGCAAAGTTTCAAGAGCTTTTGAGCATGTTAAGGGCCCCAAAAGCCCCTGAAACCTTGAAAAACAAAGATTACATGGAATAGACAAATCCCCCCCACCCCCTCCACACACACACACACACACAGAGACAGAGAGAGAAAATTCTCCAGAAAATCCACATTCAAACCAAAATATCTGACTTTCTGATGGTCTGAGCTAATAACTGTAAATTAGAAAGTTGTCCGTCTTGATGAGAACAATATACATACCAAGTTTTGTAATTCTATGAAAAACTAAGCCCCCATTTTTGACTAAAGGTGGCGCTACTGAGCCATTTCACCACGCCCGTTTCTGAAACTTTGCACATGTCTACTGGCTAATAAATGTGATGTGTCTGTCGATTTTCATCTAATTTCAATTATGTTAAGAGTCTCAAAAGCATCCGAAAAGAATATTGAAGTTTGATGCGTTGCCACGGCAACAGTATCTAAGATATCAATAATCCTTTCACAGGTCTACATCTGCCGTGTGTCTACATTATACACAAAGTTTGAAGCAAATCGGGTAAAAATAAGATAGTGATTTCAAAGCATTTTGAAAGTGACACACTTCCAGCTGCCAGTTGGGGGCGCTATAACTTTGACTCACAATAGTCACATCCATGTGATCGGCCTCTTACAACGAACACACTGCTGAAGTTTCATCAAGATCAGTTAATGTATGCAGAAGTTATAACACACTTCCTGTTTCAATTATTCGCCATAAATTTGTTTCCTCGCCACGGCCAAACCGTTCGAGATATCAAAAATCTGTCCGCAATTTAGCATCCTCAATGTCTTTACTTCATGCTGACTGAGTTTGGAGGTGATTGAATGAATTCTCTAGGAGGAGTACATCACATTCCACAGCAAGCGTATTCCAAACAACCCATAATAGCCGACTTCCTGTTGGGCTGGCGTGAAACTTGACAGAGGGAAAGTTGTTCGGCCCCATGAAATCTATATGTGTACCGAGTTTCATATTAATTCATGCAAGCGTGTTTGATATATGGACCAAGTTTTCAGACCCTGTTCAAGAGGGTGCTGTTGAGCCCCCCTGCCACGCCCGTTTCTGAAACTTTTCACATGTCTACTGGCTAATAAGTGTTATGTGTCTGTCGAGTTTCATCCAATTTCAAGCATGCTAAGAGTCTCAAACGCATCCGAAAAGAATATTAAAATTTGATGCGTTGCCACGGCAACAGTATCTAAGATATCAAAAATCCTTTCACAGGTCTACATCTGCCGTGTGTCTACATTATACACATAAAGTTTGAAGCAAATCGGGTAAAAATAAGAAAGTGATTTCAAAGCATTTTGAAAGTGACACACTTCCTGTTGCCAGTTGGTGGCGCTATAACTTTGACTCACAAAGGTCACATCCATGTGATTGGCCTCTTACAACGAATACACTGCTGAAGTTTCAGCAAGATCAGATAATGTATGCAGAAGTTATAACACACTTCCTGTGTCCCATTATTCGCCATAAATTCGTTTCCTCGCCACGGCCAAACCGTTCGAGATATCAAAAATCTGTTTTGCAAGAATTCATCCTCAATGTCTTGACTTCATTCACACCGAGTTTGGCGGCGATCGGATGAATTCCCTAGGAGGAGTTTTTCACATTCCATTGTATGCATTTTCCAAACAACGTATAATAACCGACTTCCTGTTGGGCTTTTGTAAAACTTAGAGCACGAAAGTTGTGCGGCCCGATGAGATCTATATGTGTACTGAGTTTCATATTATTACATGCAAGCGTGTTTGATATATGGACCAAGATTTCGGACCCCATTCCAGGGGGCTCTGTCGAGCCCCCCTGCCACGCCCAGGTACCAGCTTCAGTCCGGCCCTGATGGCCGCGGGTTCTGACCTGTGTGCAAAGTTTCAAGAGTTTTTGAGCATGTTAAGGGCCCCAAAAGTGGCAAAAAGGCACAAAAAAAAAAAAAAAAAAATCCTTACGAAAACAATAGGGCCTCCGCCCTTTCAGGGCTTGGGCCCTAATTAATACATTGAGGAATATTAATTGCAATGTATAATATACAATGCCTCCAAACACCAACTTTTTCTTTATACACTTTGGATTAGAACCACAAAAATGGACAGAAAACTGTAAGGAACATGTCCTACATATCTCCTTATTCACCCAGGGAACCGTTCACACACAATGGAAGCCACACTGGGAATAACAGCCGATGTAATCTCACCCACTAACACAGATATGGACATCTGGGTGATACCTCAACCAATTTACATCAAGTTTGGACTCTACGAGTTCAGAACACTGCCACAAGTACTTTGAGAAAGGTTTGGAAAGGAACTAAAGCATTTCCAAGGTTCTAAAGACACTGTTTTCATTTAACTGTGTATTTTGGGACAATGCAACAAGCTCCACAGGGTGGAAAGGTGGGAAGTGATGGGAGGAATCATAATCGCCTCCCTAGTAATCGCCTCCCTAACTGGATGGAATAAAAGCTTTCCCAAGTGAACACACCCTTGCTCCCAGTTTCTGACCTGACGAGGGAAGGAATAACAGCACAACCAAGGTTTTACTCTTGCAAGTAAACCTTCAAGCAGCTCAACTGCTTCTGCTGAGGACTTCGGCTCCATCAATCAACGCTTGACCTGCACGACTCTTGGCTTTGTAACCTCTAGCCTGCAAAGGATCCTGCGGATCGACCTCCGCCTGACCTACAGTTCTCCGGATTACACAAAGACCAGTAGCGAACATCCAGCACTCAGTGTGGTTCTGCAACTGTTGGAAAGCGATCCAGTTTACTCCCACTGCGAATGGAAAGATACCAGTGGAAGACGTAGCCCATCACCGCGACTGATCAGCCGACCACGTGGAAATAAATATAAGCTAATCAAACCTCTTCCCAAAGGCCTTGGCATTTGGTTGTTGCTATATGAGATTGCTATTTGTGTAGAGACTGTATCTAGGGTCATCATATGCAGATTGATACATTAGACACATTATCTGTATTCATAGTAAATGCTTCTCATACCAGCATCTAGAAAGACCACAGTTGACTCCTCCATAGACTTCTAATTACCCATTCATTGCTTCGTCCAATCCGTTGCTCATCTACTTGACATTCATTGTTAACGTCCATTTGTGTAGTTGTTTGTAGTTTCTGTTTGATTATTGATTTAATTTTCTTAGTAGTTTAGTCATTTTCCTTAGTAGTATTTAGTGAGTGTGATATTTTACTCTTGTCAATAAATTCATCTTTATTTGCAAACTGTGTCATTCTTGTGTTGATAATCAGAGGCTCTACAAGCTCGCCAGAATCTTACTAAATCCTTCAGATTGGTCAGATGATGAACTTCCTATAATTTATATAATTCTATTTATCTCAACAATCTTCCAAGATTGTTTTTTATTTTCAAGGTGAAATTCCTTGGCTGATGCCCCGTAATATAGGAAGGAATCATCTGACACTCTCACACTCGCCCTAGGTGATAATTGACCAAAAACTCTCAATATTAATATTTAAGACCATAAACCACTACACTTATACATCATATTTCACTGCACACATGACTGACACTAAATGAGATTGCTGTCTGTCTACATTATAAATTGTTTCACCCTTGATATCCAGTATCATATATGCATTTTAAAGAGTTTTTAGTCAGTTTGATGTTTCATTCACACCATGAGGCTTCATGAAGTCAGAACAATTACTATGAACTTTAAACAACACATAGTTTGTACAAAACAAACTGAAATGATTTCTGTCTCTATCTCAGCACAGTTTTACACATCAAGCAGAAAAAAAGCAGCTGGAATAAAGAGAAGCGGTGTGTAATCCTTGTTGGTTTTTTGTGTGTGATTATGTTCATGTTTAAAGATGTTTTGTCGTTGTGAACAGTGTTTGGCCAATTTTTTTTCATCTACCGTTGATGCATATCTATCGGTTTTAGGCCTAATTCATATGTGGAAATAAATCAGATATGTGCCAATGCAACTGTCATGTAAACAGGCAGATTGGATTTTCTGAGGCATTAGGCGACATCTCTGTGGTTTAATGACGAGAGAAACCCTGAAGCGCGTCTGCAAAGGGACGGATGGCCCGACACATCAAAGGTTGGCTTGCTCATCCTAAAATTTCGGACCCACTGCTTCTCGTTAAAGCCCACCACAATACGCTCCTACCAGTCCTGAGATCTCTCTCGCACACAATAATTGAAACATATGCACAGGCTGCAATGATGGCACTTTTCGTCCTCCTCCGCCTCATAATCATGGTGATGTTTGGCGAACTTCACATATATTGCAGAGCTGCTTCTCGTTAAAGCATCAATCATATTATGCGTTCATCCATCTGTGCAAGATAATGCCAGATGGCCTCGTTTACACTGCAGGTCTTGATGCTCAATGCTGTGTTGCATATATCCGATTTTTTTGACCATACTATCTGAAACATCGCGCATCCTTAAAGCATACCTGTCAACACTCCCGTTTTTCCCGGGTTTCTCACGTTTTTTAGCCCAATCTCCCGGACCCCTCCCGGTTTGTTATTTCTCCCGGGAAACTCCCGTAATTTGCATGGCCCAAACTCCTCTATGAATAATCGTACCAATATGTTTCTCTAATGTTGACCAGTTGCCAGATTGTATTAAATGCATTATATTCACACAATCCACACATCATATACAATTTCAACCTGTTATTCACCTCAACCTGGCAACTTATAACCCAGTTGCGCAGTCGCGGTAAGTTTAAAGCCTTGTTTATACTTTCGCCTGGCTCCGCAGCGCGAGTCTCTGCTGACTGCGCGCACGCCTCCCCAAACGGACGAGGTGCAATGACGTAATTTTTGCCGCGCGCACCTTCGCACTCGAGCTTCACCCGAAAGCGAGCCGATATAGACATGATGGCAGGTGAAGGCGGTGTCCCCGCAAAGAAACTGAAGTACAGTTGCAAATTTCAACAGTGTTGGACGCAACAATTTACGTGCATCTTACCCAGTCATATCGACAACCTCCACACTTTTTGTAAGGTGTGTCGCATTGATTTTAATGTAGGCCACGGCGGGAAAAATGATATTAGGCAGCACATTAAAATACAGCGGCACCATCGCGCAGAAGAGGCAAGTAAGGGCACACAGGCGATCTCATTCTTCATCACGAAAGGACAGACAGAGGCAGAAAACGTGATGCAAGCCGAACTGAAGATGGCAATGTTGGTAGCGCAGAAAAATGTTCCATTTGCTTTTTGTGATGACTTCACTGCGAGTGTGGCAGGCATGTTCCCTGATTCTGCCATCGCCAGGAAATATTCCTCTGGAAAGACCAAAACAACTCAACTCATCAAGGGTAAGTTTATCTGATGATTAGTAGGTGAATGCTAGATTTACAGTGTGGCTGTGATAATTGAGATTGGGCAACATAATTTATATCCCTTATTACAAGTTATGTCCCAAACTGGACATTTGACCTCATCACATGCTTAAAAAAAACTAACATCTATTTTTATGTACTATTATTATTTAGGTGCCATTGCTCCAGAGCTTGATGATGAGGTCACAAACATCTGCCGGTCTCAGCCATTTGAACTGTGATGAGTCAAACAACATGAAAAAAGAAAAAGAACTTGTCATACTTGCAAGAGTTTATGATGAGAATAATCTTGAGGTTGTCACCAAATTTATTGACATGCCAGTCTGCAATGTGGGCACAGCAGATAGTCTCTATGAGAAGCTGGCAACCTCATTGAGGTGAGTGTATTTACATAATGAGTACTGAGGACTTAAGGCTCAGTTGAATGTGTCAGTATGTATGTTTACAACAAATTCTTTTGGCTGATTATCACAGTAATAGAGGAATCCCATGGGATAACCTGTTGGCCTTCAACTCTGACAACTGCAGTGTAATGAAATGTCCAGGATGTGGGTTGCATATGCCACCTTGCCCAACTTGCCACAGGCTGTGGCATCAAGGCTATCAAGGCCCCAGTCGAGGATTTACTTGTTGGTGTATATGGCCACTTTGACAAAAGGTGAGTATAAAAGAGGAAAGGTTTGACTGTACTGTCTTGGTCATTTTAGTTAGAGTATGATGGATACATTTATCTTTTATTACAATGTTCTGAACAAATTCTACATTTCCCTTAATTCTGTTATCCCTATTTATTGTCATTGTTTGTGTTTCCTTGTACAGTGCAAAAAGATGTGAGCTGTATAAAGAGTTTGTTGAGTTTACAGACACAGACACACTGAAGCTGCTCAGATACTGCAGTACACGATGGCTCAGCCTCCACACCTGCATTGAAAGAGTGCTGAATCAATGGGCTGCTCTGCAGGCTTACTTCAACAGTCATGAGGATGAGGAGTGTTAAAATCAGGAACCTGGCGGCCTACCTTGATGATCCGGAGATAAAATTCTATTTTCTCTTTCTGAGTGCCGCTCTTAAGCCATTGGTTGCATTCAACACTGCCTTCCCGGTAGGTAGGATGAAAGGTGGAGCCATTACAAAAAGTCTAAATGTCTTTTTATTTACATTTAATTTTTACCCATGTTGTAGGCAGAGGGAGTGATGATCCATAAGCTACACAGTGAGATGACAAGACTGGTCAAGAGATAATTGGGCTACATTGTTCCAGCTAGATTGATTGTGGATACTCCTGTCAGTGAGGTATTCTACAGACAAGAGCACCAGCTGACAAATGAGGATCTCTTCACTGGAGCTGAGGCCAGAGCATTCCTCGAAAATGAAGAATTCTCCTCCATGTCAGTGACAAGGATATATCAGTAAGTTGTAGCTTGTGTAATAATCATACCTAGATGCTTCATTTGTCTACCTTCATAGTTCCTGGTTAATATATTATGTGATTACGTGGCAATTATGTGGAAGTCATTGGGAAGATGCTGAAGGCCTTTCCCTTACAATCTCAGCTGCTTAAAGACCTGGAGGTACTGGACCCAGCATCTTGCCTGGATATCTCTCCTGAAACAGGTAAAAAGTATTGTAGGAATACTCATTCAGTACTTTCACGCGACCAAACTGAATATTTGTTGGAAATTTGTTCATACTACATAGTGGCAAGGCTAGGTCGCATGTTTCCCCAACTGAAGTTTGAGGATCCAGATAAATTGAGAGGGGAGTTCACAGACTACCAGGTCACAGACAGCAAAAAGTTGCCCCAGGAGCAGAGAGTTGACATATTCTGGGGCCTTATAGGGAGGAATGAGACCAGGTTCAATGAGCTGGCTAGACTGATGAAAGCATTGCTCTGCATTCCCCATAGCAATGCCTCCTCAGAGAGGAGTTTCAGCATGGTGAAAAAGGTAGTTACAGAAAATCGCATGAGCATGAATAACAGCACTCTTTGCTCTCTCCTATCCTGAAAAATAAACCACACCGGTTTGGTTTCAAAATACACTCCGTCCAAGAGGGCACTGAGAGCAGCTAAATCTGCCACATACAATTACAACACTTCAAAAAAAAAGTGAGCACATATACTCATGTTTACAAAACATACTGTACATATGTTTACAAAAAATAGATACAGTTATTGATGCTCAAGGAATGAACTGTAAATAAATGTGTTAAATGAGTTTGTACCACAGTGTTATATGTGTTTGTACCAGTGTTAAAAACTGTTTTGTTGTAATAAAATTACAAATTTAAAGAAATATTAATAAATTAAGTTATGCATTCATTTATGGGTATTGGAATGTAAATAATACACTTAACACGTGCAGTACACTTTACAGCATGAGCCTACCTCTTGCTATACTCCTAACATTTCTGCTTTTCCATGAGCGCCACCTACTTTCAGCGACTGAATTTGCATTTTCATTCAGCCTGTCTGCCATTGTTTGTTTTTTTTGTTTTTTTGTTTTTTTTCATTGTTCTGAAACATAGACTGTAAAACAAAGATGGACGATGAATGTCCAATTCCTGTAGAAAACTGTATGCAAACTATACCAGAAACGGCCGCTGACATCTCTCTCTCTGAAGAAACACGATTCTGTGCAGTTATGATGCAGGAATGAGATTGATCCACATCATAATCGTCCGCCCAAACTCTCAATCACATAAAGCACATAAAGATGAACTACTTACTGTGATTTATAATCAACAACATTAACAATTAGCATCAAAACCTTGTTGAATTTCAGTCCATAAAAATGCAAGCCCTAAAAATACAATGCATTAAAATGCAAGCATTGTTAATGCAATGCATATTTTTTTCAAGTTGTGCAATTCAACAAGCTTTTTTGTTTAAAAAACTTTTGTCATTTCTTTACTTCCATAGAAAATGTACAAACCTATTGAGAACAACTGTTCTAAGGACCTGTGAAAGTTGTTTTCAGTGAAGGCAAGGTTCACACCAACAAATCTATGTTTCAATCTATGTTTCATATTATTGTATTATTATTATTTTATTATACTTCATTTAAGCACACAGAGATTTGCAGACTGGTGAAATAATCTGCACATCTCTGTGTGTGACAAAGATATTCCCATACAAAAATGTAATATATGGCCATATATGTACTTATATTTTAAATAGCATGACATATATCTCTACATATATTTGACTTATCTGAGAACACAATATATGACTGCAACATATATCTATACATATATTTGACTTATCTGAGAACACAATATATGACTGCAACATATATCTATACATATATTTGACTTATCTGAGAACACAATATATGACTGCAATATATATCTATACATATATTTGACTTATCTGAGAACACAATATATGACTGCAACATATATCTCTACATATATTTGACTTATCTGAGAACACAATATATGACTGCAACATATATCTATACATATATTCGACTTATCTGAGAACACAATATATGACTGCAATATATATCTATACATATATTCGACTTATCTGAGAACACAATATATGACTGCAATATATATCTATACATATATTTGACTTATCTGAGAACACAATATATGCCTGCAACATATATCTCTACATATATTTGACTTATCTGAGAACACAATATATGACTGCAATATATATCTATACATATATTTGACTTATCTGAGAACACAATATATGACTGCAACATATATCTCTACATATATTTGACTTATCTGAGAACACAATATATGACTGCAACATATATCTATACATATATTCGACTTATCTGAGAACACAATATATGACTGCAACATATATCTATACATATATTCGACTTATCTGAGAACACAATATATGACTGCAACATATATGAACATTTATGTGTCCAAACATGTGAAGAAAATATTTGAGTTCATCCATATATGATACCATATATATGCATATATTACAGTATTGGTTTCTTGCATATATGGACAACATTAATTATAAATATGTGACATACATATTTGTTTTCAACATATTTAATAAATGTATGTAAACATACACTGTAACCCTTTACTGTAAATTTACAACGAATTTCTTACAGAATTGTACTGTATTTCCATACTACAGTATTAAGCTGTATCTTTTACAGAACAGCTGTAAATATACAGCACATTTCTGTTTTCGTCCTGATAAATTCGCTACCATCATACTGACTGAAAAGGCATTGCATTGTGGGATTGATTTCTTTCGCGCTCAATTCAGTTCAAATGTGACGCATCATGCGAGCAGACAGTAGGCAGCTACAACAGGCAAACTCGTTTTGTCAGCGGGATTCAATTGAACAAATAATCATTCCTGTTATCAAGATAAACAATGTCTGCGAACCTGTGAGCAATTTTAAAGCTTTTTTGAGGTTCGGTTCGGTTTGGTTCGTGTTTCAAACATTAGTTGCCTGTGACGCAGCAGAAAATGGACGACGTTAACGGTAGCAGCTACCTGAAGACGGATGGAAGAATTTGTCATTGAATAATCTAACCTGCGCGTGACGATAAGTGGGATTTAGAGTTTGAGAAGATGGAGAATTGTTCAACTGAGTGATACGATAAGCCAATATATAAGTTTTTTTTTTTTTTTTTTTTTGCGTTCGCATTTCTACATTGTTTTCACGTATTTTGTTTGATTTTGCGAACGCGGTTTACTACCGTGGCCGCGCAAGCAATTCACTGACTCTGTTCCACCTGTTTACCAAGTAACGTTAACTTCGACATTTCATATAATAGGCAACCTTTACCATGCTATTTGCATGACGTGCATTTGATATATATTTTTTTCGTTTTAGGCTTTGTAATCTGATGGCCATTGTTAATGTAAGTGCTTTTAAGTAGTGTTACAGTTATAGTCTATGTGGTAAAAAAAAAAAAAATGCTGTCAAATTCTGTCAGTTCTGTGATCGTGCTTTTGAATCGTTGTCAGAATTTTGCTAGCACATGAAAATCCATGTTCCTAATGCTGTTTTCAAATGTAGTAGGCCTATTCCTGATTGCCATCCCATGGTCCTACAACTACTCCCTAATTCAAAGAAGTTAGATGGTGTTATCCTTCAAGCTGATAAGTAGAGATTATTCAGCAAATCTCATTAATTGTGCAGCATAATTTCTCTTGATATCAGCATGTTCACAGCTGTTTTGTTGTTGTTGTTTTTAGAGGAACAAGATGCCACTGAATAAGTCCTGCTGACTTCAACATTCACATAAGTCTCCATACATGAACATGCTAAAGTGAAAAATCAAACACCATGGAAATGAAAGGTATGTACTATGTTTCAGGAATGGCACAAAGGTGTGTGACAGTTCAAGTCTCTGTCTTTAGTTCAGTGTGTTAAATAATGTGTTTTTTTTGTCATTTGTGTATCTTTGGATTATGTTGTGTTGTAAATAAATTAAAAACAATCAAAAAGCCATTCTTTTTTAAATCTCCTCATTCTTTGTGCAAGGTTGCTCAGAATGACAGGGCCTGATAGCTCCTAATAGGGCCGTTAGGGGAGGGTCTTTGTCTTTCTCAGGTGAGAAAAGCTTACATATTAATGAGCTCCCGCATAAGGCTTTTTCACACAAAACACGTCGTAAAATTTTTAAATCAATATATTGTCTTCTCTGAATGAGCAGTCAGGGTGATTTTCACATAGTTTTGAAGCAAATATTCTAGGCTACGTCATACAATTTTCAAAAGTCTTGTGAAGAAATAATCAGTATGGGTTTCATGAGCTTATTTCAGTGACAATTGTTTTTTGTTTTTTCACAAACCACACATAAATGTTATTATCTCAAAACTACAAACTTTTATATACTTGCTGCTGATATATTATTGTAGCAGAGTTTGTGCTGAATACAGTGTAATCAGACTTTAGCCATGAAAATGTCACAAGTAACAGAAATAAGCACAAATGTCAGAGCATATCAGAACACCTCCAGGGCCCAGAAAACAGCTCAGACCCCAGAGGGTTAAATAACATTCTAGTAACATTCAGGAAACTAGACATTTTTATGTTCTTGTTATGTTACAAATGAACGTTTCTAGAATATTTAATTGTTAATCAAAATTAAGTTGAAAGAACATTTGAGGAACATTACACCTTCTAAAACACGTTCCTCTAACGTCAAGAAAACTGGACATTGTTCGTTTGTTTTCATTGAACATATTCGGAGCGCTGATTGCTGCTACATTTTAAACTTGAAAGTACAATGATTACATTTGGCACAATAAATATCAATATTTTATGTTGGGCCTGTAATCATTTGTTTTTGAAAACTGTTTTATATTTCATTCATTTTTATATTTCTACATTCTCAATCAAATATTTTCCCAGAAGTTCTAAATAAAGGGAGAAAGATATCACATATGAATGAGTGCATTTTTGAGTATATAATTAATATATACTTAATATATATATATATATATATATATATATATATATATATATATATATATATATATTTATTATTATATATTTATTATATTCAGAATTTATTATACTTGTCAAAATGAAAATAGGAACTCCACTATGTCTCTCTTTACATTTATTTTGTCCCAAAATTCTTAGCACACTTTAAATAACCTTCCGCAGCGAGTGCAGGCTCTGTGGTGGAGCTCTGCTTTGAATGAAGTTCCATCGTGACAAATGAATGGACTACTTGCGGAGTGAAAAAAAAAACGGATTTGGATGATTTACGAGAGCATAATTTTCAGGTCGGAAAAGCCAGATTTCTGGATTTATCCGGAACAATCACATCCCTGGCATTTCATTCACTTTCTCTGCATTTTACTTCTGCACTAGCATAATCATTTACTGTCCTCATATATACTAACATACAAGACAAAGAAAAACCAAACAAAAACATTTAAAGGGATACTTCAGGATTTATCATTAAGCTTTGTATTAGTAGAAAACCTGTAGTATTTTCGAATTACCATGCTTTCCACCCTCATATCCCCCTGAGAGGAGAGATTTATGTATTTTTTGTCTGGAAAAAATCCTCCGATGACGCAAAAATCTTCATTTTGCGTCATCGGAGGATTTTCTGTCCAGAGGCTAAAGACTACAGCCAGTAGAAGGCGTTGTTCCGCATGTTTTCAGCCCGCCCATAGAGGGTGGGATCTCACTCACAGAATGTACACACAGTCAGCCGTCTTTCTTTGGAAGCTAAGCTAGCAGGCTCTTGTTCTGTGGAGAAAGCTGAATAGTAGGAGAAAGCTGAGTAGTAGGAGAAAGCTGAGTAGTAGGGGTTACCATCCTCCTTTTCCCTGACTTGTCCGGCGGGCGAGATCGTTCAAAATGTCCGGGATTCGGCTTTTGCTTTCTGCGGTCGCCATTCATTGTTTACATGCACATCTCTTGTTTCAATCTAACTGAATTCATTCCGATCGGTGAATCTGAATGTAGTGTTTACATGAACGCTAAACAAGTGATTGGTTGATGTGCGTTTTAACATTGCTTAGAAAATTCCCGCACCTCCGTTGCGAGACCGGCGTTTCTCAGTAATGACGCCACCGTCAGCCTCGTCCTGCTCGCCACAGTAAACATGATGAATGGCGACCGTAGAACGCAAAAGCCGAATCCCGGACATTTTGGGCGATCCCGAAATCCCAGGCAGACTCGTCACGGAGACTCACTGGTAGCCTAACCTTGTTTTAAACTGCGCTCTCTTACCAGTAGGCGTGGCCTCCTAGGGCAGCGAAGCAAGTGCATTCTGGGAGTTGTTGTCTTTCATCCACATGAATACATTTTCTGGCTTTTCTCAGTCTAGAAAGCTCCAAATTAAAAAAAATTCTTCACATTTCTTCTACATAAATGACCTATTTTAAATACACATTCATCTTCCCAGAGGTGAAGTATCCCTTTAAAGATTCCTCACAGGAGAAGAGAACAATCAAACACTGACCAACACTGAAATGCTCATTTAATATCCTAAAACATCAGTAAACTAACTGATCAATGTTTCACAGTAAAGAGTCAAATCATTTAATGAACTTACTGTCAGGCCGATCAAAATCTGGACTTCTACCTACAATACACACACGCACACACACACACACACACACACACACACTCTGTTAGAGTATCTGGTGAACATTAGGCACATCAGAAAACAAGCTTTTTCACAGATGGATTAAAATCGAAAATGACAAAAAATAACACAAATATCCCAAAATCTGTTTACAGCTGCAAGCCTGGTGAAAGACTATTAACCTCTTCTCTGCCTGAGCCCTGAAGGAACATATTGCTGTGGAAGAACCCTCACCTGTCTACTCACCGTCTGAGTCCTGGAAGTATCGCTCTATCGCTGGTGAAGTAAGCTTTTAAACCACTGTCGCACTATTGTGCACCGACGAAAGTATCCTGTACTGAGAAGAACCCTTACCTGTCTACTCACTGGCTGCGTTCCAAACCGCATACTCAATGAGTAGGTACTTAATTTCAATGAGTACTTACTTAACGAGCGCTAAAAGAGTAGGTACTTTATAGCCAGATCTCGTTGAGTATGAATGCGAACCGGACATCTGCCATGTTGATGTTATCATGTGACCTACGACGCGTTATCACACGCGCAACAACTTAAAAGATTTGAACGACACGTTTAATTCATCTATCTGTAAATCTTGATATTGATTAAACTTGCTCATTTTGTGGTCTTTTTGAAGAAACTGCTGCCCATTTATTTTGTGAATACATTTAGGGTTGATTAAAGTTCTTATATTTAACCCTAGCCTACTAATGTGAACTACCGTTTTATCCTTAACGATGTTATTTATTTTTATTACGAAATCCCAAAATTGTCATCTCTTGAATATGTTGTTCATTTTTTATATCCAAATATTTTCATCCACAAGCAAAAGTGGCTAACTGCTTTATTTTTTCCTCTTTTTCTTGTTGAATTTAACTGTCGTTTCATCTCTCAGGCCTATAAATAACAAAAAATGCTTTTTTTAAATGTGTTATAATGAATTATTTAAGAAAATATATATTAAGATATTCAACCTTGTAGGTTCTTTTTTCCTGTGTAAAAAATCTCATATTATGTATGCAAACCCATTATATATATATATATATATATATATATATATATATATATATATATATATATATATATATATATATATATATATATATATATATATTATGGGTTTACATACATGAGATTTTTTACAGATCTCATAACATCAGTAACTCGACAGCCCTACCTAGAATGGGTTTCCTCAGCGTTTGTAATGTCTGCACAAAGGGCAGCTGTGTGAAGATTCGCCTTTGGAGGAAAACTGTTGATTTTATACTCAAAAAATGTAAGTATCATTAATATTAAAAATTAATATTACCTCAGAATGAATTGCATTTCTATCCCACCCCAAAACATACAATAATAACAACGATAAATGCTGACCAATACTTAATTATATGACTTTTTACTGAAAATTATATAATTCAATAAAACAAACAAATTGTAATGTATGTCATATGACATAGCTATGCAGGACTGAATACACTCTACATGTGTATATAGTGAACATATCTACATTTTCTTTCAAACAATTAAATAAAACATTAATTAAATAATTATAATAATGAGAAATATTAATAAATTAGTAAAAGAATGAATGAAAGTCACCATCACACAATAAACAAATGCATATACAAGTCAACACATGAAACAAATCTTTATTCAAACTACAATCATATATGTAGGCTACAGATGCTGAACCCCACATCCTTCTGCCATCTCAACACAGCGGTTCCCATTCTGCAGCTTTATTCTGATGAATCAGCTGACCACCAGAGGTGAGCCGTGCCTTCGTGCCGGAGGTTGTTGCGTGATGTGTTGTGCTTCACAATCTGAGGCAAGTGGAGTGATGGAGGGTCTCATCCATGGCACCATCTCCAGGATTCAGCTCTGGGCTCTTCATCCTCAGTGCTCACACCAGCCTGCTGACATTTCAGATCCTACAAAATACACAAACATAACACAAAAGCAGTAATTTTAACCGCACAATGTCATTTGATTTCAGTATTATTTAGAAGACAAAAACGCTTTTTTCCACAAATGCCGCCATCATCTTCCCTTGCAGGTCCTGCTCCACCACAAAAGCTGTGCAGCAAATGCACAGAAATCAAGAATCAGAAAAGTGCTGTAATAGCTCTGTTTGAAATTACAATAATTAAAATAAACTACAACTTAATATTGAAATAGTTGTTGTTATTCATTTCTGTAGTAGCCTATACTCACTCAAAGCCTTCATGAGCAACTCTCCACCGGATAAACACACATCTGTTCATCTGTCCCTGTAACATCCAGACAAGATTCACATTACCTCTGTGATTTATGAACTCAACACTACATTTACATGCTGAGGTTGTTTTAACTTTTTATCCAACATAAATGTTCCTCAATTTATCAACAGTAATGGACAAATAAAATAGATAACTTATGTTTAACGTTAGTTACTTTATAGATTTGTTCTACATAATAGCACACATTTCACTCATTTGTCTATTTCATGTTGTGATATTTCAAGATTTTCCTGTCAGATGTAAATAGATATTTAAAATAAGCATCTTTAAGATGTATATGGTTTATGTAAAACCACGTTAGAGACGTAACTTACATGTCCTTACTGGAGCTCGCCTGTTAGCTAACGTTATACATAATAAAACGTGTTTTTACAGCAAAATCACAACTATACTATACTGTGTAACGTCTTTACACCTTCAACAATTCAACAGTTTACTCTACAGTAGTTCAACACATGCAGTTTTAGCAAAAGGAACGTGTTTACTCACATTTGAAAGCACCCGCGTCGATGATCTCTGCGATGTTTTATAATGACGTATCCTCTCGCGTGGCCTCCTGGGATAGAAGAGTATCCATCGGTTGAGCACTCAAAAATCTGGCCAGAAGCAGTAAGCCATCCGGGAACTTCTCGCCTACTCTTTTATGAATGCTGATGTTTCGAACGTACTGCTTCCTTCACGTACTGTTTTCGCCTACTATATAGTAGGAAAGTAGGCATATTGGAACGCACTTAAGTCCGAATCTCGCGATAATTCGTACGTCACCCAGGTAATTCTCGCCTACTCTTTTGGATTCGTACATACTTTTTCGCTCGCCTACTCTTTTTCCCATACTAAATAGTAGGGAAGTATGCGGTTTCGAACGCAGCAACTGTCTGAGTCCTGGAAGCATGCAGCATCGCTGGTGAAGTAAGCTTTTGAATCATTGTCCCACTACTGTGTGCTGACAAAAGTATCCTGCACTGAGAAGAATCCTTACCTCCCTACTTATCATCTGAGTCTGGAAGTATGCAGCATCGCTGGTGAAGTAAGCTTTTAAATCACTGTCTCACTACTGTGCACCGACTAAAGTATTCTGTACTGCGAAGAATCCTTACCTTCTACTTACCGTCTGGGTCTGGAAGTATGCAGCATCGCTGGTGAAGTAAGCCTTTAAGCCACTGTCTCACTCACGTGTACTGACGCAAGTATTCTGTACTGAGAAGAACCCTTACCGTCCTACTTACCGTCTGAGTCCTGAAGTATGCCGTATCACTGGTGAAGTAACCTTCTAAGTTCGCTCACTCACTACTGTGTTACGACACAAAGTATCCTTGACTGAGAAGCATCCTTACCTGCATACTCCCTGCCCGAGTCCTAAGTGAGCCGTACCATTGGCGAAGTCGCCGTTAGGGCGAAACTGCGACGTTCGATCAGCACCTACCTGTAGCTGAAGAAGACCTAGAGGACACTGAAGTCTATCACGCTTGTGCTCATTGATATATTGTGTTCAATAAAGATTGTTATTCCTTTGAAATTATCTCTTGTCTGCGTTGTCCATCTGTTGCGGACCTGTGGTGTCGGCTCCTCACGGTGGTGTCTAAGTCTGGGGTGGCTGGTCATCCGAGTCTGCCCCAGTGACATTTACGTTGTTTCGGAAACGCCCCTTACCGGTAGTTTTTGCATCAGTAAACAACAGCGTTAATATTCCCATATCAGTTTGAGCATGAAACAGACCCAGAGAATCGAGCAGAACCTGGTCAAGAACGGCTGTTAACCCCCTGGGGTCGACGGTATCGCCGGCGATACCAGCTCGCTTTTTTTCAGTTCAGTTCAAAAGAAATTAATTTTGCTCTGTGGACTTTGATATTACAAGCAAGTTTCATAAATCAATCGATTCTGTTAAATGTGTATTATTTTTGTGTATACTCACAATAAAAACAAAGTGTTTTGCTTTTTGCCAAATAAAGAAAAATAAACGTGATGCGAGTTCTGCCTTCTCTCTGTCAGTGAAGACCATTCTGAAACGCGTCCGAAAATGAACTGTAACTCAGCGAATACTCAGTCAAACAGGCATACAGACACACAGGCATGAAGCTTGAATTCTCTACTTTTAAATTAGGTAATTTATATAAAAAACTAATATTCTCATCTTGTGAAATCTGTATTAAAAGAGAGCGATTCCAGTCAAGCTAATTAGAGCTCATTCAAAGGTAATGTGTACCCGCCCACGGAGAGCGCGTGCTATTCACACGCAAATTACTGAGGCAATCCAAGCAAACCTGTGAACGCCCCCCATATCAGCTCGAGAAAACACAAGTTTAATCATATCATTGTAGCCTACGTGTTTACACCATCTGGCAGCGCTGTGAGGAATAATAATAATGGAAAATCTACCTCAGAGTGCGGTTATTGCGAGGAGAGAGGGTCCGAATACTGTAGTAAGTTTTTTTTCCTTCTCAAGTTAAACGCGTTTCTGTGAATGAATGAACGGCAGCCGCAGAGATGCGCGCTGTTTATCACAGCTCGCAAAAAGACAGTTTAAATTTAAATTGCGTCTCTGTGTGAATGAATGATGATGTTTTAACAAACTGTATTGCTATACTGAGTAAAAATCGACTGAAATATGTTGAAATAAAATGTATTTGTATAAGCAACGTATTAAACTGCAATTAACATTATTATATTTCTTATAATAAAAATGAAAGACCTATGTTACAGACATATGAAAGACAACATTTCGTTGATTAGTTTTGGATAGATTATACATTTTTACTGTAAAATATCTGCCACCTCAAATAAGCTTTTGTTTGCCAATACTTGCTCATGTTAAATATAGTATGTTTTGTCAAAAATAATCAAATAATCAATCAAATCCTTAACTTTGAAATATGTATGATAAAATGTATACTTTAGTTTTTACAAAGAAAGATTACACTTGAATTGTTGTTGTAATTGTAACCTTTTTAATAAAAAAATATATTTACAAGGTAGATGTAAACAAACTATTAAAAGGTAAATATAAGCCTTTTCTTTAAATAATTTTTATTGTGTTTTATTAGTGACAAATTTTGGGAGAGGATAAATATTCCAAAACTGAAAATACAGTATGAGAATTAACTGCACAATTACTAGATATGTTTTCCTTGGATATTATAGGCCAAATTGCAAGCACAATATGTGGAAAAATAAAAAATAATTGAGATGGTTCCAACTGTTGCTCTTGCATTCTTGTGGCTCAGTGACTCACCTGAATGAATGGCTCATTAAGTATGCGGGCCCCATTGTCTCCTCAGGTGTGAACCACTAAATATGCATGATCGTTGACGCCCACTCCGCATATTGCCTTTCCAAACATAAAGTGCTTTGCAAAATTTAAATCAATGTATTGTGTTATGTGAATGATTAGGCAGGGTGATTTTCACATCATTTTGAAGAAAAAACACTAGGTGATGACATCCATTAGACAAAAGTCTTATTGGCACATATTTAGTATGTGTTTTGTGGTCTTATTTCAGAAACTTTATTTTTTTTTTTTTTTCAATAACCACGCATAAACATTATTCTCTCAAAAATGCAGACATGTACATTCTTGTTGCTCACATATTATGGTAGCCCTGTTTGTGCTAAATAGTGTGTAATTTTTTTTTGCCATTAATATGTTTGTAAGCAACTGAAAAAAGCACAAATGTCAGGGCATGTCAGAACATCTCAAGGACCCCAAAAACACCTTAGACCCCAGAGGGTTAAAGCTACACTGTGTAACTTTTTTAGTTGATTCTTAGCTAAAAAACACTTAGTTCTTTCAAAAATATATGTGCTCATTAATGTATATTTACTTATTTCAAGTAATAAAGTATTCTCGTAAGTTTATAATCTGCCATTGAAAGTACATACGGGTGAGGGGTTTGAATGCCATGTTGGTCGCCATGTTGCCCCTCCATCTTGAAACTACATTAACCAAAGAGGGACACACAAGCTTCGCCTTTCGCGTTTTTACACGCAGTGGCACCGTGACGAATGTGAGAGGGAGATTACTCGCGACCGCCGGCAGATTTGAAATAATACGGCCACCGTAGGAGTTAAAATGCCTTTGGAATGGGAGGAGCTAGAAAGTAATATTCAGTTGGTAGTCATATACAATTTCACCGCTAGATGGGAGTAAATCCTACACAGTGTAGCTTTAAAGGACATCTCAGAAAGGTATGTTTTTTTTTTTTTTAAGACTGCAGATCTATTGTGTTGGCTACTGACTATATGGCACTGTTACTCTTGTATATTTAAAACAATCGTAGCTAAATATCTGTCGCCAGAACTATTAACCCAATACGAACACTAAACATTGGCTTTACAACAGTAGCCAAATCAAACACAAACCATGTTTAGCATGCCTGTAGATAAACAATACATAAAAGCTATAATCAAAGAATAATTTACAGTGATCATAAACGACAACAACCTCAAACATTCCAAGTTCGCTACGCTGGTGATATTAAACACAAGTTTGTATGTGTTTGTCGGATAAGTATGAATTAGCATTTAACAAACTGGTTTGTGGAGCCAAACAGCGTTTTTCTTTGTTTACTTCCTCGCTACAATGTACAATTAACAATACGAACTATTACAGGAAAACACATCAACGAAAAAATCATACTTACAGTTTGTGGCTCGTAAACAGCTTTTGTTTTTAAAGTTGGAACTGCTTGATCTTTTCAGGACAAGCCGTTGTGTGAATCCTGCATTGTAACTCGTGTAGATTGAGGAAGCTTTCCTCCTGAAAATGTGCAGCACAGAGAGCTAATTATGAGGGACCGAGTTAAAAATAAATTGCAACCGTCCTTAGGAAGACTGAACAAAGTGGACCTGCAATCTGGGTGAAAATAAAAGCGTTTCCACGGCATAGCGGCAACAACACTCCACTACCACAAAAACTCTTTTCCAAAGCAACATAAAATGGCCTCGCCCCCATTATGTACTGTGTTCCCAGAGGAGGGGTTTATGTAAATGTTGGGTTTAGTGATGTCAGCAAGCCCACAGGAATGTCATGTAGTCCCTATCAGCCGTTTCTGTAGTTCTTAGAAATTGATTTCTTTAAAAGGAAATATCTCCCTTTGCTTTAAACTTTGAACGTTGTAACTTTGCAGATGTTGTTTAAGCTCAAACAGCAACATTACACAATAACTAAAGTTAGAAAAGTGAAATCGTGTTTTACAACCCCTTTAATGACAGCTTAATCATATAAACACACACACACACACACACACACACACACACACACACACACACACACTTGATGATAAACTGAATCTAAAATAAATCAAATCTCCATAAACATGCAATTAAAGCTGCAGTCGGCAAGTCTGGCAGATTGGGTCGACTTAGCCAAAATATTTAATGTTTACAACTCTCATGCCCCTCCCCCACTACCAACGAGCACCTCCCATCGAGGTTGTGCTAGTCAGTGCGTGTGTACCTGCTTTTCTGTGAATGTGTCCGTCTCTTCAGCATCGATCAACACCATGGACTCGGAGGTAGGCTGCCCTGGCTAATCTATCCATAGATAGCAATAACCGAGGAATTGGAAGCTTGTTAGTAGATTTTCTCTCCGCCATCACGCTTCGTACAATCTTCAGGCGAACTTCAGGTGTGTCGTGTGCGCGTCTGCGCGAGGGAGAGGGAATCTGTGGCGTGTGCACGACCTGTGATTGACAGTCAGATCTCACACCCCCCTGCGCTGATTGGACCCGATGATCCGGGAGCGGTGGATTTTTTGCAAAACAAATAACACGCTCCAGGTGGAGTTAGAAGCTCGGGTTTTTTTCTAAAAACACCTTATTTATGTTGTTCTGTCGGATTATAGTGTCGATTTCACTGAATATGATTAAAAAAATTTTGCCGACGGCAGCTTTAATTCCCAGACTCCTTTTGTTCAAAAACTCATTAAGAAAAATGTTCAACTCGTCCTTCATTTGGAAGTGAAACACTTAAAGGCCCTTTGGCCAGTTCTCTGTCATCATCCGTTTGAGCTGTGGAAGTTGAAGAAGGGGTTTTCCTGGTCTTTCTCTTTCCATTTCAGAAAGCATGACTCTTCCACTAAACCTGTGAAGACGTTTGTTTGTGTCACGATTAACAGCTGGAGTGCCCTTGATAGCCACCAGAGGGCACTCCACCCCAGACCATTGCCACACATCTCGGACTACATTACCCATAATCCACTGCCCAGACTAATCAACCATGAGTGTCATCAGCTGTTCCTCATAGCCTTGATAACTCTGTGCATACAAGCCTGGTTCACTCTGAGGTTCACGTTTCACGAGTCCTGATTGTTCTGGAGTATACGCTGATTTCATGCAGCCGCCATTTTGAAATTGAAAGTGAGGCTCCGGTAGGAAGAACCCCGGAAGTTAAGATAAACAACAATGCCTTGGACTACCAACCTGAAGCTGCTGCCGCCGCGATTTACACTATTGGATGTTAATATCCAATATAGGATATGTATATAGTTCATTCCTGCTTCTTTTTTTTACTTTATGAATTATATCTAAAAAAAATTGTTTTATTTATAAATGAATTTCACTGTATATAGTCTAAAGTATGAAAGAAATGTATGTACAGTTTTAGAATTGACACATCATTATTAAACACAACAATACGCCATCGCATTCACGACTCGAGGCGACAGCCTCGCTTTCGATTTCAAAATAACGGCTGCGTGAAATCAGCGTTAGCGTATAGGGGGTGCCCTGCAGATTTTACAATATGCAGATTTAAATATATCATTGCCCCCCACCGTCGATTTGATTTGTGTGTGTACATTTCTTTTTTTGTTCAGTTAGAGAATGAACACTACAATTAAAACCTGAATAAGTCGTGAGCTGAATGAGAGTCGCAGCAAAGATCAGCAACAGGAGTCAAATTTCATTAATCATTCAATAATTAATCATTCATTAATCAGTGAAGAGCTGACTGGAAAGGTGATGACGGAATATGTTGTGCAAAAGCTCTATTTAAGCGAATCTGCCATTGTACTGTTTTGTTATGTTTTCCATTAAGAGAATAAAAGGCTATTGAACTCACAATTCAAGCAAACGGCCCTGAAATGGCGCTCATTTTCTGGACCCTTTCAGGGCTTGGGTCCTAATAAATAATAAAAATAACAAATAATCCTAAGGAAAACAATAGGTGTTTGGGCCCTAATAATAAGCGGAGCAGATCCAACAGTCCTCTCACCATCAGTGCTCAGGCCCTAATAAACAAGCAAACAATTCAGTCAAACATACAAGCACCACTTGAGTTCAGGATTTAAGTGAAATATAGCCTAAATATAGAGGTAATAAACTTAATTTTCCCCTTAACCAAAATCGATAGGCTCAGGAACAAGTAATACATGAATAATACCAAAGATCGCCTGTTTGACCACTGTCCACATGAGAGCCAGTGGCAGATCCCCAAAGGACTGGCCGAGATGACGCTGTTCTCTGGGAGTACATGAGCGGTAAACGAACGGCCTGGAGCTCACATCTGAGAAAGCGTCTCAGCAGTTTGTGAAATAGGCACTATGATTATATCTTATATCTACATTCTTGCCTAAAAACTCTTGACTACATTTTGTGACACAACAACAGTATTATTAAAAAAAAAAATAAAAAAAAAAGATGGATTTGCTCGACCGCCATGACAGTCACAGCAAGTGGAATGATACAAACAGTGAAACGTCAAGTCAAATCACCTTTATTTATATAGCACTTTTTACAGTTTGTTTCAAAGCAGTTTTACAGAGATAACAGGAAAATAATGCAACAAAGTTTCTTTCTAGAAGAAAATAGCATCAATGTCCAGCTTAAGTAAGTTTCAGCAATGTTTTTTTTTTTTTTTTAAAAGATATTAATTTAATTCATTTATATATATATATATATATATATATATATATATATATATATATACACTGTATATAGCCGCTCTGGAGAAAACCGTGATGTCATCGTCCAGCTCAGTTCAGTTCTCATATTATAGTGTCAATGCAGGAGATCAATAATATTGTTGTTTATTAAATCTCCCCAACTTATCAATGGTTATAGTGCTGTTACTGGGTGAATATCGCACAGCTGGAAAAGGCTCTCAGCCAAGATTTGAGAACCAGAAAGAACTGTTGTATAAAAAAAAGTAAATGTATTAAATGTGTTTATATAGAAATTACTTTGTCTGTAAAATAGCACTTTTGTTTAGGAAGAAAATGAGAGATATATTTCCAGGTTTTTACAATCACAATACAACAGATTAAATAATCAATATACATACAGTACAGTATATACTGAACATGGCAATCTCTAAAAACTCCAAATCTTTTAGAGAACCAAATTAGAAATGAGTATATGACGATTTGGCCTTTGTTGTTCAATCAGATTAACTATGGCCCTAATTTTCCTTTTGCTATTGCTGCTCCTCCTACTGCTAGTGTTCCTACTACTAATGTCCCTGCTCCTACCACTGTTAGTGCTTTTTGCCCAAAGTCTCTCAGTTTTTGTTTAAAAGCCTCTTGTTCAATCTTTCTCTGGGCCTCTTTAAATATGTAATTAGTGTAGTGCTGTCCTCTGTTGATCCTCACCATTTCATAAATCTTCTTCAGCAGTTCTGTGACCTGAGAGCGATTACTCGTGTCTTCATTGTTGAATGAGTGAAATCTGCCACCGCACTCGTCAACAAGAGCCTTGAGATCATTACTTTTACTGATATATTCATCTAATGAAAGCCCCTTCAGATGATCAGTGTGAGTGAACAGAATGATAGTGTGATGAGAAGCTTCTTCTCCAAAGTTTTTCTGGATCCATGTCACTGTTTTCTTCTCTTCTTCTGTGAATTTCACACCCAGTCTGATGACCAGCAGAAACACATGAGGACCAGGAGCAGACATGTAGATGCACTTCAGAATCTCTTTCTTCAGTTCTTCTTCACTCACTGACGTATCATAAAGTCCTGGAGTGTCGATCACTGAGATGGTTTTATTCTCCTCCACTGCAGTCACACGTCTTTCACAGTGTTTAGTCATAGACTCAGCGGAAACAATTTGCTTAAACACAAAGTCGCCGATGATGGTGTTTCCTGTTGAACTCTTTCCTGATCCAGTTTTACCCAACAGCACAATCCTCAGATCTGTTAAAGAGAGAGGAATTTAAAATGGTATTTACACTTTAAAAATTATAATAACTTAGCATTTTGTCTTTGCTCAATAGGGGCCCTTTACTCAAGATGACTTAAATGACTAAAGATAAGACAGAACTAGTATATAAAATAAGTTAATTAACAATATTTTAATTTACCCCCTTACCAATTATTTTCTCATCAAAGAACCAGGGTTGCAATTGTTTTGAAAAACCTGGATATGTTGTACGAGGTCAGCTAATTTTAAAAGTGTGATTTACATGATGGTACATGACACCAGAATAATTCATGGCCAGATGTTGGTGGTTCTTTGCCTCAAAATACATACATACATACATACATAAATATCATTTACCTTTTTACATGAAAATCTCTTAGAATTAAAATAACCACAAATGGCTAAATATTTACCCAATTTTAAATGCAAACTTTCTTTAGCAATCTTCTTTATCAGTCCTTTCAGATCTCCCTGGTCTGCAGAATCCTTCAGGTAGATCTTATGGCTGTAGTTCTGTCCTCCATTGTTCTTCACCATTTCATCAATCCTCTTTAAGAGCATTGTGATCTGGTAGGGATCACATTCACTTTTGCTGTTTATCACGTGATATCTTCCCTCAAAGTAGTTCAGCAGCTCTTTAATATTTTCACTCTCAATGATTTGAACCCATTCGTTTTTGGATATTTTTTCTCTTCCAATAAACAGCACCATAGTGAACCTCATAGCTTGAGCCCCAAAGGTCTCCTGGATTTGCTCCACAACGTTCCTCTGCTCCTCTATGCAAGTCTCCAGGTTTACGATGAGCAGGAATGTGTGAGGACCAGGAGCGGAGAGATCCAGGCTCTTCATCATCTGCTTCTGCAGCTCTTCATCAGTCAGTTGAGGGTTGAAGAATCCTGGAGTGTCGATGATGGAGATGTTTCTGTCTTCTACTCTTCCTCTCTGTATCTCACTCTCTCTGGTTCTGCTTTCTTTAAATGCCTCTTGACCCAGTATTGCATTTGCTGTTGGACTCTTTCCAGTGCCAGAGACTCCCAGCACCACAATCCTCAGATCCATTACATCATGTTGTTCATCAGGCTCTGTGAAAGAGAATGTCACTTTAATTACCTTTATTTGAAAGTGTAATTTTTTTAAGCTACACTGTTTAGGATTTTCTCCCATCTAGCAGTGAAATTATATCTGACTAGCAACTGAAAATTACTTTCTAGCCCCTCCCATTCTGAGGGTGTTTTAACTCCTACAGTGGTCGTATTATTCCAAATCTGCTGGCAGTCGCAAGTAATCTCCCTCTTGCATTCGTCACGGTGCCACTTAGTGTAAAAACGTGAAAGGCGAAGCTTGAATTTCCAGATATGTCTCTCTTTGGGTAATGTATTTTCAAGATGGAGGCGCAACATGGCTTCCGCCATTCGAGCGACTCTCTTGTATGTATTATAGACTATCTTTATTTGGGGCGGGACTTTATTTGAATGGGCACAACACGCGGCCAATCACATGGGAGGACAGACTAGGATCATATCATTATGTGAAAGAAGGAAAGGGGGGGACACGCTCCGAAGATAGCGAGTGTAGTGGTACAGGCCAGGTAAACAGAGCGACAGAGAAAGGCGGGGGAGCCAGATTTAAATGCTAATTGTAGCCAGGTCAGTAGAGGGCGCTACTGAGGGTATCAGTAGAGGGTGTAATTTCCCTTTAAATATGTCACTTCCTTTTGGGTGGAATGGCTGCAGTGCTTGAATTGTTTGGCATGGTCGGTCGCTGGAAGAACAAGCTCTGTTGTTTTGTTTAGACATGTGGTCTAAATACCTTAATGGTGAGAAGGTTTGACTGGATGAGTTGTGGACACTGGGTTACCATTGCAGTACACTGCACAGAAGTTTCCTTAAAGGCCCTCACATTGGCTATGCTGAACGAGATGAGCAGTGGACATTAACGACTGTTGTACTTCCAGTGTCTTCTGAAATAAGAATTCGATCCATCCAGTGCAAATGACCACTGTTTTTCCCTACCTTTATTTTTCAGTTTCTTAATAGGATTATGGTATTGTAATCGGTTTATTTTGTTTATTTGTTTGTTTGTTGGCCCAAAAATTAATCCGTTGTATTTTCTTTATGGTTTATTTTGTGAACTCCAAGCTAGGTCATTTCCAACAGCTCCCAACAGAGTAACTAGTGGGGGAAGATACTCATTTTGATTTATACACCCGTGTGTTGTGGGAAGTTTGGTGTGTATTTGTGCACGCAGTGTGTGGTGTAGAAAGTTTGTAATTTCTTTTTGGGTTGTGTATTGTATTTATTCATTTGTTGTGTATATTTTCTTTTTGAAGTATTGTTACCCCACATAGTCTCTTCTACTGCCACCCTGTATTACTAAATGTGGCTAGCTTGTGAAAGAAATCGAATGAGACCAGAATCCATGTATTGAATAAAAGTGATGTATTAATCTTTATAGCAGTCTTGCCTTAAGTTTATTCATTTAATTGGATAGCCTAGCGGGAAATCCCTCTATTGACTTGGGGACTCCTACCCAAACAAAATTGGAGTGGCGTAGTCAAGATCAGTAACAAAACACCTCTATTGCCCCGTCACATAATGTTAAGACTTTTGCATTTATTTATTTGCTGTGCTTCTGTGTTCAATTGTTCAATTAAAGTTTTATTAAAATGTTAAATAATAGTAGGCTAACTGTGTTGTTGTTTTTTTTAATAATGAAAAAATGCATAAAAAAGGCTTTTATGAAAACAATGAATAAAAAATTGCTTACCAACATAAAAATCATTAACAATTGCTAAATTGGGCTGAAATAGAAGGCAACGAGTGATACTAAATGAAGAGCCATCAGCAAGCAGTTACAATGATGTTTTTTTTTGTTTTTTTTTAACACATTATGCACATAAAAAAACAGAGCTACACTGTATTGTAGAAACACACAGATGTCAAAAAATCAGCACATGAATCTCAACAATGGTGGCATGCTGCAGTGTAAGCTGTGTGTTTTAAATTTTTGATTGAATGATCAAGTCTTCCAAAAACATTATTTAATATACTCTGTTACGCCGCTTTTAATCTCACTGTAATGGTTGCCTGTACGGTATAGAATTATGTATAAGATTCTTATACTTTTTTTTAAGATGCTTCACATTCAGGCACCTTTGTACATGTCAAAGTTGTTATCAATATATACTCCCCCCAGATCCTTGAGATCAGATAATCAGCATCAAAATATAAACATAAGGGCGATAGAGCTTTCTCACAAGTGGGTCCAAAACTCTGGAACAATCTCCCCGTCTTAATTAGACCAGCCTAATTATGTTCAAATTTAGGCTAATATCACATCTGTTAAACGCTTTGTGAGAACACACATGAAGGGTGTAAAGTGCATCTGTGTCTCTTTTATGTGGTTCTATGTTTTGTTTGTTTTTTATGTATTGACTGTTCTTTATTGTAAAGCACTTTGAGTAAACCATGTTGCATTAAATTGTGCTAAAAGAATGAAATGAAAATGAATTAAATGATTGTAACCATTGTTGAGATTAATATGCTGGTGGTTGATGTCTGTGTGTGTCTGAGTCAAACATTCAAAATGTTTTAATGCACTATATGATTTCAATATCCCTCAGAATAACTGATTACAGAAACATTGCTGGATCTCATGCTGTATATTCTTGCTATAATTAATAAATATTAATTACCCATAAAATCAAAGCTTATACAATGGAGGAGATCAGAGTATTAGACATGTACAGAATGATAATGGCATGGTTTCTTGTCATAACAAATGTGCTTTATAAACTCAGTTACAGCAGCCAGAGAGAAACTAACATTATAAAGTCAAGGGTCAAGAGCCCAACTAAAGTAAACACTGATCACCACAATGGTGACTACAAACTTTATTATTTTCAATAAAACATCAACAACTAATAATAAATGGAGCAATTCCAAGAGGATCCTCACACCATCGGTGCTCTGGGCCTAGATATTTGTTAATTCTAAATAAGTACGTTTGTACATGTATGAAAGAAATAAGGTTAATCTGGTTTGTAAACTGGTTTCACACTCAGTGTGGCTGGAAGTCAGTTGTAGTTCTTGTGTTTCTCTTTTTTACTGTTCTTGTTTCTCTGTCCTTCAGTGATTCTGCTTATCAGGTGTTCATCAGTGTCTCAATTCACTCACTTCTTTTCATTCACTCTGTCAAGTGGACTATATTATTGAACTAATGTAGGGAATAGTGAATGAGGGTATAGGGTGTGATTTGGAACACAGCCTCTGAGTGTCGACTTTGAGCGAAGTTAATTCACAGTATATTCCTGTAGACTACTTTTTTGAAAATGACAAATATTACCCAGAATGCATTGTTTTATATGGTATATTACTGTTTTAATGGAAAATGGTATGCTACTGTCAGAATTTCTCCTTTTTTACAGCAAGGGTTATTAGTGCAGCTAACAGATTTTTGTTATAAGAACGTTTTCCAAATATTCAGTGTTGGTTCTGGGAATATATATATATATATATATATATATATATAAATCAGTCATTTCTTTTTGTTTCTTTCTTTCTGTCAGATGTCTACAGCAGTCCTTATTAAGAATTAACAGAGGTTTAGATGTTGATGTCTGGTTGAAAATGTTTTGTTTTCGTTTGCTTTAGTTGGGCTCTTGAACATTGACTTTTGCTGTTTCCAGCAATTGCAGATTTTTTTCAGAATACATTTTTACGGTGCCAAATTTATCCACAACACAACTGGAATGAGCCACAACACAATGGAAAATGTACAACACAACGGAAAATGTACAACACAACAAAATAAAGCCGCAACACAACGGAAATGCTCCCGACCACTAGAGGGCTCTCGAAGCGTGACAAAGTTCTTCTTCCGTATCCCTAAGGGAACGTCTGCCAATTCCTCCAAGTTTTTAAACTGTATAATTTGTATCAATTCAAATTATTTTTGACATTTAAAAACAGACATGTTCAAAATCCAAAGTTTGAATGTATTGGACAGTAGACTGACTGACTTTTTATACTACATGTATTTACAATAAACAATTATTTTTTTAGGAAATTTCTAATAAACGTTTTTTTTTTCTTTGATCGTGTTTCAAAGTTTGTAGTTCCTATTAACCAGACTGACTTGTATGCACAGTACACAGTTTTTATTTATTTATTTATTTATTTTTTATAAAAACATTAGGCCTACTGCCTACTAAAGGTTTTTTATGTCCCAAAACTTGTGGTAGGTTCCTAGTGACCAGACTGACTTATTACAGGTGAAATTGTGCCAATATCTTCCTGTAATTCTGCAATTCACCAAATGGTTTTTATTTATTTTTATTTATCAAATTATATATTAACCATGTTCCCTTAGGGATCATGTGCTGTGGTAGTGCGTCAAAGCATTCTAGTCTAGAGTATAAATATGCAGCTATAATGCACATAGGTGATTTTGAATTAATAAATGTTGATATACAAAGGTTAGCTACATACTGTTAAAACTAATCATGGTATATATTTATTAAGACTGCTGACTCTATACAACAATGACAAGGAAAACTAACTTTACCGCGCTCCGAGAGCCCTCTAGTGGTCGGAAGCATTCCCGTTGTGTTGCGGCATTATTTCGTTGTGTTGTGGCTCATTTCCGTTGTGTTGTGGATTAATTTCGTTGTGTTGTGGATTAATTTCGTTGTGTTGTCATGATACCAAAATTATTGTTTCGATACCGATACCAAGTCAAGAATTGCGATTTCGATACTTTTTCTATACTTTTCCCGAAAAGGGAGAAACACTCTCAAATATAAATGCTGTGCTTTATTTTATAACCGGGACAACATTCTAATCATATAACACACTAATAAATGCACATATGAACAGCAGATATATTAAAGCTGCACTATGCAGGAATTGTGTTTTTGTCAAACAACGACCCCTAGAGTCGCTGTGGAATACTTGCACTGTCGTAAATTCAGTCACAACACAGCAATCAGAGGAGGACGCGCTGAAAACTGTAATGCTGTTCTCTTCCTTCATAACTCATACTGAGAAGGTTTGAGTTGCAGAGGAATTTGTGATTGTTTCACCTGTTCAACCACATCAAAGTTTCATAATTAGTAAGTCCGTGTTTTTTTTCTTATGTGCTGAAGGGCCGCTGTGCCTTGGTGAAACGTGTTTGTATGTGAAGAGGTCTTTTCCAAAACGCAATAAACATAAAAAGCTGCCTCAGAGAACCAGCAAAAGTAATAATTATGAATATGTATAATATTGAAATAAGACATTTTAGTTGTTTATTAATTTCTGTGTCGGCTGCAAAGATGAAGTTGACGATAGGCTATTGACTCGCGATCTTCGCAGTAGGCTAGTGAACGCACCGGAGAAATGCACATTTAATAGGCTACATAGTTTTATTTTGTTTTGGATGGTTTTGTTTAGAATCAGCTTTCTGTAAATATATTTCACATTTTTTAGGCCTGTGAGGCGAGGCTACGGTTCGGTTCATGATGATCTCTATAGTTCAGTGATTGCTAGCCAATATTTACTTTTTATGTAAATCCAGGAAATTGGTTAATTTATTAAAATTAGGATACAATTAATACAAAACGAAATTCGTTTTAAAGAAAGGCTTTGTGCTTTCTGTTTTGAGGTCTCTGTGAAAGTTTGAAAGTCTTATGCGCTTTCAGAGCGCTCGCGTCCATAATGGAGAACTGTCACGTAATATTGTTTTTTCCTCATAAGTGCTCACGGAAGAGATGGGTTTTCAGCTGGGGGTAGAGAGTTGAAGACTGAAAGAAAATGAAAAATAAGCATAGAATCCAAGATAGGCTAATTACCTTGAGTCAAAAAGAACACTGAATAACAGCAGAACTGGTGTATTTAGAAAAACCACTTGCGCGCTCTCGCCGCGTCCACTAACTGACCGCTTGTCCTGTTTGTGATCTGAATCTCCTAGTATTTATATCTTTATACAGTTGCTGTCTCAGCGAGCAATTAAGCAAATACAGCGAAAATGGCCCAAATCGAAACTAGCTGCTAGCAGGCAATATTTCAGTGCAATTAAACTGCAATAATAATTTTCACTCGCGGCTAAGTTATAACGCGTCTAGATAAAATACGGATTTGTGAGAAGGTAAAAATTAAAAATAAGCAGAGAATCGAAGATAGGCTTACCTTGAGTCAAATGAAACACTGAATAACAGCAGAACTGGTGTATTTAGAAAAATCACTTGCGCGCTCTCGCCGCGTCCACTGACCGCTTGTCCTGTTTGTGATAGTTTGTAAATTGTGTTCGTTTACACTATTTACAACCTCTAGGCTTATTTATGTCCTGATAATTGTGTGAGATATTGACAACTGTTCTCATGATAATCGCAGGAATCAACTTCAACAGCGTCGTTTCCAAAAAAGAGATTTACTTACTAGTCCATCAACAAGATCGCCAGGTCAGCATCGCTGTTGCATCCAGTGCTGCTTTTTAGCTCGCGCCAACGAGTGAAAGCCTGACCGAGTGGGACTATGGGACTCTTGTCCGGTTCCTCACACAGTCAGATTCTCTCTTCCTTTTCCTACACTCTTCCAACTGCGCTTTCTTTGTTTTTTTCCATCATCGAGTCTTCCAAGAATCACGTCTGAAATGCGCGCAAGTGTCTTCGTGCTTCATGTTGTTGTTGATTTGTGTGACATCGTTGCCGTTGTCGTGCCGAAAAGTGATGGTCCGCCGAAAATTGATTGCCGTCCGCGGGAGCGCGCGCAGCGTGTTAAAGCTGTATCGCCCAGTCTCTTTACGACTACAGCTGCTTTTATGTGGATCAAACAGACATGACTTGCAAATAAACATCAGCTTATGTCCGTGGTAATAGTGATTGAAGCCTAAAAGTGACTGAAGCCTCTACTTATTCATTGAAAGGTTATTTCTGCCCTGAAATTAGTTGATTATATTCATGAGGGTTATATTTGACAGATTATAACTCAACTAGTACTTTTTACCTCTTAAAATAACTTTAGATGGCCAATACAACCATTATAATGCAGTATTTCACCTGCCAAAAAGTGATTGAAGCCTCTATTGATTGGAAGGTTATTTCTGCCCTGAAATTAGTTGATTTCCTTTAGAAGAATTATATTTGACAGATTATAACTCAACTAGTACTTTTTACCTCTTAAAATAACTTTACATGGCCAATACAACCATTATAATGCGACATTTCATCTGCCAAAAAGTGATTGAAGCCTCTACTTACTGACTGAAAGGTTATTTCTGCCCTGAAATTAGTTGATTATATTCATGAGGGTTATATTTGACAGATTATAACTCAACTAGTACTTTTTACCTCTTAAAATACCTTTAGATGGCCAATACAACCATTATAATGCAGTATTTCACCTGCCAAAAAGTGATTGAAGCCTCTACTTATTCATTGAAAGGTTATTTCTGCCCTGAAATTAGTTGATTTCCTTTAGAAGAATTATATTTGACAGATTATAACTCAACTAGTACTTTTTACCTCTTAAAATACCTTTAGATGGCCAATACAACCATTATAATGCGACATTTCACCTGCCATAAAGTGATTGAAGCCTCTACTTATTCATTGAAAGGTTATTTCTGCCCTGAAATTAGTTGATTTCCTTTAGAAGAATTATATTTGACAGATTATAACTCAACTAGTACTTTTTACCTCTTAAAATAACTTTAGATGGCCAATACAACCATTATAATGCGACATTTCACTTGCCAAAAAGTGATTGAAGCCTCTACTTATTCATTGAAAGGTTATTTCTGCCCTGAAATTAGTTGATTATATTCATGAGGGTTATATTTGACAGATTATAACTCAACTAGTACTTTTTACCTCTTAAAATACCTTTAGATGGCCAATACAACCATTATAATGCAGTATTTCACCTGCCAAAAAGTGATTGAAGCCTCTACTTACTGACTGAAAGGTTATTTCTGCCCTGAAATTAGTTGATTATATTCATGAGGGTTATATTTGACAGATTATAACTCAACTAGTACTTTTTACCTCTTAAAATAACTTTAGATGGCCAATACAACCATAATGCAGTATTTCACCTGCCAAAAAGTGATTGAAGCCTCTACTTATTCATTGAAAGGTTATTTCTGCCCTGAAATTAGTTGATTTCCTTTAGAAGAATTATATTTGACAGATTATAACTCAACTAGTACTTTTTACCTCTTAAAATACCTTTAGATGGCCAATACAACCATTATAATGCGACATTTCACCTGCCAAAAAGTGATCGAAGCCTCTACTTATTCATTGAAAGGTTATTTCTGCCCTGAAATTAGTTGATTTCCTTTAGAAGAATTATATTTGACAGATTATAACTCAACTAGTACTTTTTACCTCTTAAAATAACTTTAGATGGCCAATACAACCATTATAATGCGACATTTCACCTGCCAAAAAGTGATTGAATCCTCTACTTATTCATTGAAAGGTTATTTCTGCCCTGAAATTAGTTGATTTCCTTTAGAAGAATTATATTTGACAGATTATAACTCAACTAGTACTTTTTACCTCTTAAAATAACTTTAGATGGCCAATACAACCATTATAATGCGACATTTCACTTGCCAAAAAGTGATTGAAGCCTCTACTTATTCATTGAAAGGTTATTTCTGCCCTGAAATTAGTTGATTATATTCATGAGGGTTATATTTGACTGATTATAACTCAACTAGTACTTTTTACCTCTTAAAATAACTTTAGATGGCCAATACAACCATTATAATGCGACATTTCACCTGCCAAAAAGTGATTGAAGCCTCTACTTATTCATTGAAAGGTTATTTCTGCCCTGAAATTATTTGATTTCCTTTAGAAGAATTATATTTGACAGATTATAACTCAACTAGTACTTTTTACCTCTTAAAATACCTTTAGATGGCCAATACAACCATTATAATGCGACATTTCACCTGCCAAAAAGTGATTGAAGCCTCTACTTATTGATTGAAAGGTTATTTCTGCACTGAAATTAGTTGATTATATTCATGAGGGTTATATTTGACTGATTATAACTCCCCTAGTACTTTAGATGGCCAATACACCCATTATACACCCGTTTTATCCTTAACGATATTATTTATTTTTTAATACGAAATCCCAAAATTGTCATCTCTTGAATATGTTGTTAATTTCTTTATTTTATATCCAAACATTTTCATCCACAAGCAAAAGTGGCTTACTGCTTTATGTTTTCCTCTTTTTCTTGTTGAATTTAACTCTCGTTTCATCCCTAGGCCTATAAATTACAAAAAAAATTTTTTTTAAATGTATTATAATTATTTAAGAAAATATATATTAAGATATTCAACCTTGTAGGTTCTTTTTTCCTGTGTAAAAAATCTCACATTATTAAAACATAAAATATTAGACACATAAGCTCGTAATGCCCTGACTGGGCAAAGGAGGCCCGCGTCTCTTTCCTCATCAGGGACCGGTAGGCTGACAGGGAGATAACCTGCGCCCTAAACGGTGTGTTGAGGGATTTTGGAACATAACCGTGCTTAGGTTTGAGTATAACTTTCGAGTCATTAGGCCCAAACTCCATGCACGTCGCGCTCACAGAGAGCGCGTGTAAGTCCCCTATGCGCTTCACTGAAGCGAGAGCCATCAGAAACACAGTCTTGAAAGACAGATGTTTCAAATCAATTGACTGTAAAGGCTCGAATGGCGCACCTTTCATGGCTTCCAGAACCGTAGAAAGGTCCCAGCGGGCGGCGGGGCCACACATGGGCCAGCGCGTCCCTGCTCTTGGAGAAAAATTCCGGACAGTGAGCGTTTTCTTGAGACGCAAACAGGTCTACTTCCGCTCTGCCGAATTTCTTCCACAGCAGTTGGACTGTCTGTGGGTGTAGAGACCATTCGCCTGCCGGAACATTGTTCCTGGACAGTCTGTCTGGTCCTATATTCAGGAGCCCTGGCACGTGCGCTGCTCTGAGCGAGCGCAGGTTGCGCTGAGCCCATACCAGGAGGCGTTCTGCTAGCCTGTACAGGTTCTTGGACCTGAGGCCGCCCTGGTGATTTATATAGGACACCACAGACATGTTGTCCGAACGGACCAGGACGTGGCGTCCTTTTATTTGGGGACAAAAACGCGTCAGCGCGTTGTTTACTGCCAGCATTTCGAGGCAGTTTATGTGCAGGAGCTTCTCCCGTTCCGACCACTGGCCGAAGAACGGTCTGCCCTCGAGCAGCGCTCCCCATCCCGAGGTGGACGCGTCCGTGGACACCACTTTCACCCTCGAGGAAGTCCCCAGGCTTACACCTGACTGGTACCAGTCGTTCGCTCTCCAAGGTTTCAGAGCTGTGACGCACTTCTGATTGACCCTGAGGCGAAGCAAACCGGATGCCCACGCTCGGCGTGGGACTCGCGCTTTCAGCCAAAACTGCAGCGGGCGCATGCGGAGCAGGCCCTGCTGGAGCACTGATGATGCTGAGGCCATGAGACCCAGCATCTTCTGAAAATTTCTTGAGCGGGACAGACGCGCTGCAGCGGAACGAGTTCGCTGTGCGTTGAATGTCTACCGCGCGCTGTGGTGATAGTCGCGCTATCATGGACAGCGAGTCCAATTCTGTGCCCAGGAAAGATATCTTCTGACTGGGTGACAGAGAGCTCTTCGCCCAATTGACACTGAGACCCAAATTCTCGAGGTGATCGAGTAAAACGGTCGTGTGTTCTATGAGCACTGAGCGAGATTGCGCTAGAATCAGCCAATCGTCCAAATAGTTCAGTACTCGCATGCCTCTCATTCTGAGGGGTGCGAGTGCCGCATCCCTGCACTTCGTAAACGTACGGGGTGCCAGGGACAAACCGAACGGCAGGACTGTGTACTGATATGCCTGGCCCTCGAAGGCGAATCTCAAATATCGCCTGTGACGTGACGCTATCTGTATTTGAAAATACGCGTCTTTCAGATCTATTGACACAAACCAATCTCCTTGGCGAATCTGCACAAGGATTTGTCTGGTCGTGAGCATCCTGAACTGTCGCTTCACAAGCACTCTGTTCAGTTGCCTCAGATCTAGTATGGGTCTGAGACCCCCGTCTTTTTTCGGTACCAGGAAGTATCTGCTGTATAGCCCTCCTTCGCTCTGAACTTGAGAGAGAGAGGCTCTATGGCCCCTTTGTTCAATAGTTTCGCCACTTCGGCTCGAAGTAAATGTGCTACTTCTGTTTTTACCGTGGTCTTGACGCGCCGCATAGCGGCGAGGGCGTCGGCGAAACTGTAGCGAATAGCCTCTTTTTATAATGTCCAGCACCCACTTCGAAACCCCGCAGCTTTGCCCATGCGTCTGCATGAATAGCTAGGGGTTGAATACGAAGCGCGCTCCGCTCGCTCAGCGATGGAGAAGCTTCGGCGTGCTGTAACACAAGCGTCGCGCTCGTGACATTTGAGGCATGGGGCGCGCTGATAACAGCGGGCAGATTGCCCGCGCTCGACTCCTCTGCGGTGGTCAACCGCGAGGGGGAGGGCTGGGCGGTTCCCGTAGGAACTGTCATGTCTATGTGTGGATGTGGGCGCGGGACAGCGGGCACATTTATCACACCGAAAGCATCGTTCGCTTGAGTGAAGCGAATGCACGTTGGTTTCGTTTTTACAGAAACCGTGAGACATGCATAATGTGGTGTTAGTGGGCACTGGGTAGTGGGCACATTCACCATGTTTGAAGCGCAATCGATCTGAGTCGATTCATGTGCGCGAGCCCTGTGTGACGGGCTGTGCTTGTGTGTAGAGATGGGCACTGGGCAGTGGGCATTCTTTCTACACATAAAACACCATCGGCCGTGGCCGGGACACCAGAAAATTCACACTTATGGGATTTATCTGGGTAGCCGTAAAAGCGGCGTTTGTGTGCAGGCAAGCGTGCTGCGTCGCCGACTTGTTTACTGCAGAATACACTGGGTCCTCGGAGGGACTAGAAACACTCCTTTCTCCTTTCGCCGGTGAGTGACGCATGAATGGGGCGCAGAGGCAGGGTAGCTTTCTTATAACATAAAGAAAACTAACCCCGACCGTCCGCTTCCAGCCCCCCTTGTGAGCGGCGCAGTTTGCGCGGCTTGAACAGAGGGAGAGAGAAAGCTAGCCCCGTGACCGTCCGCTCCTGACATCCCCTGTGAGCGGCGCGGTTTGCGCGGCTCGAACAGAGGGAGAACAGGTATCGTCCCCCAAGCAGGCAAGGCAAGCGGGCGAACCGGCAAGCTTTGCGAGTTGGGGGGGGGGGCCGGAGGAGCAGTCTCGGAGAAGGATGCCAGGTGAGTCCTCAGAGTCACCATAGGCAGTAACTAGCTCGCAGTGAGGGCAGTCGCCGTCAGCGAGCGCGAGAGCTGCGTGATCAGGAAAAAAGGGGGCGTCTTGAAAAAGACGCCCAGCTCTTTTAGTGCAATGAGAGTGTGTGTCGCGGCGGCGAGCACACACACACATACATAAACACAGTAGCAGAGAAAGGATATAACGCCGGATAGCGCAGCAGGAAGGCAAGGAAGGCGGCGCGGCCAGCGACTTCAGTGACTCGTCCCGCTGAAGGTGCTCTCTCTCAGACGGCGCGGCTTCTTCTCCAGCTCCAGCGATGCGTGTGCTTCGCTTGAAGGATGAAAAATCAGATAATAGCTGCCTGCGGGCGGTATTTATAGGCCTAGACCACGCCCATTTCGGCGGAACGTGACGCAGCGGGCGCGAAGTGCCCTGATTGGGTCTGGCGTCACGCCAGGCCTCGCTCGATAGGCTGCTGCAGTTGCCGCAGAGCAGCCAATAGGCGCACGAGCTGCCTCGCCTATGTCTGCATGCTGCCGCAACGCGTTTTGCATTATTACAAAATTAAGGATAATTTTTGGCTTCAATATCTCGCGGAAAAAGGATTTTCCCCTAGCGTAAGATATCTTACGCAGTACGAGAGACCTCTCGTAAGAGAACTGATACCCCTTTTCCACCAACAAGAACCGGGTGCTGGTTCAGAGCTAGAGCTATTGCCAGTTCGGAGTTGGTTCGACTGACGAACCGGTTTGCGTTTCCACCGGCCAGAGAGCCACAACAGAGCTATATCTTACGTCACTGCATACGTATTATGTTGCCCAGCAACGCTAGTCCGGCAGCGCCAAACACAAACACACCAGACTTGTTCGAGATGCATCGGCTTCTCGCAGAACGATCAGTACATGAAATCAAAGCACTGCGAAAGCGATCAAAAAGCACAAGGAGTCGTATGATCTCCAAACACTCCCGCAGCTCTGATCGGTCCACGCTGCTCCGATGCATCTCAAACAAGGCATCAACAATAATAGACGTTGCGTTACTATGGATGCTCATGGGTTTGCAAAAATAAATCGGCATCCAAACACGGCGAATCCAACGCGTTCGTGCAGCTCGCCGTAACTTACATAGACGGATATTATAATCGAGCCGCTATTAGCTCGACTAGCTGCTATTTAAAAATGGCGGTCACAAGTTTCTCTTCAGTCTTGTTGGCCACGGTAACCCCGCCCCCAGCCTCTGACGCAAGCGGTTCTTTCTTGGCTCCGTTCTAGACCCTGCAATGATTGGTGCTACTTAAGAACCAGTTTTACTGGTTCGGAGCTGGTGCTTTGGCGGTGGAAAAACAAAGAACCGATTTGAAACTAGGCTCTGGCTCCGAACCAGCACCAGCTCTGCCTTGGTGGAAAAGGGGTATGAGAGTATGTTTATTAGTCATCATTTCCAAACGGCTCATATTTCACATGGACGTACAAATAACTGGATAAATTTAATTTAATAATGTGTAATTTGTGTATATTTAATGCTAACTCTAAAACTAATATTAGCAGGCTAACATAGCATGATATTTTAGAGAGAAAAGGGGGAAATGTCATTTCCACCACAGTCATTTCCACCACGGTGTTCATTGTGGTGGTAAAGACAGGTTGTGGTGGAAATGACATTGTTCGTGCTAAACAGCAAATTATTTGGGCTATAATACTATTTATAATACTATTTGCATGGGTTTTGATGGCTTAGTTGCACATCAGCCTCTTCATTGGACCCTGGTGCATCATCCTATACATTGCAACCAAGTGGCAAGCCGTTGTGTTTTGATTTTTTCCCCCTCCAAGCCAAGATGACCAATGGTCAGTCAGAAATGCCAAGATGCTCTGGAATATCCACCCATTCCTTCTAGGAGACTCTTGTAGGTAAAAAAAATATATTGCAGCATCAAGCAATATCTAATGAGTCCTATCACAGTTACATTTTCCAAGTTTTGATTTTAGATTTTAGAAAAATCAGATTAATCATCTGTCCACTGTAGTGGACCTCATGCATCAATGGCTATATTTCAGCTACAGTTCATACTTATACTGTGAATATTGTTTTTGAAAATACTTAATTTGCAGTGACTTTTTTGACTGTAAATAAATGTTTTTGTATTATTAGAATGTAATTTTCATTGACATCAAAAAAGTAATGTGATTACATAATGCACGTTACTTGTAATGCGTTTCTTTACTCGTAACATCAAAAAGTAATTGATTAGGTGAGGCACATTACTTGTAGTTAATTACTTGTTAGATCAAAAAATAATCTGATTAGGTAATGCATGTTACTTGTAACACATTACTTTACTTGTAACATCAAAAAAGTAATCTGAATGCGTTATGCATGTTACTTGTAATGCGTTACCCCCAACACTGATCATTTCAGATGAGATTGAAAAAAACGTATCGCTAGGTTTTCTCAGAGGAGAGCTAGAAATGTGTCCGTCTTGAACATAATCAGAATTCTCAGCTAATAAGGGTAAATCTCCATACTCTGGTGCACTGGAGGGAGCATCTGAGTGGTTTCCACAGTTGTACTTTGACAGGCTGTAGAAAATTCAGATGGAATCACGTCTTCATGTTCTGATATAAAAGACACGCGAAGTACAACTATGAAGTTCAATTGCCTTTGCAATATTTCACATTTATATATTTTTTGTATATATTTTATAGTTTTCACATGATTTGATATAATTTTATTGATTAGTTTGTTAAATACATATACTTTATCTGTTTGATTATTGTATTACGGTATGTTTAATACAGTATCTCTTCAGTTTAAACTATAAACGCATGCTGTCAGCTCAAGTGGACATCTGAAAATCTCTTTGAAAAATGTGTAAAAAAAACACAGTCCTAGTTCAGCATGTAGAAAGCAGTGAAGAAATGATTTGCTGATTTTTAACACATATTCATGTTTTTTTCATTTTTTGGATTGTTTTTCATTTAAAAATATTGATATGTTTTTGTTCACTAATGCTGTTGCTTATTGATTTGCTCTGGGTCACCACATAGAGCAGTAGAAAAATAGTTTTTAATTGGAAGTTGCCTATCTATGTCATTTCCGCCACACACTGTCTTTTCCGCCACGCCATGTCATTTCCACCACAACACATATTTTAAAGTAAAACATATAAAAAACATACAATCAAAACAACTATATTCAGTGGTGTTGATAATTGTGCAGTTATGGGTAAGATATGTGTATACACTTTGAGAAATACATGATTTTGAGCTATGATAAGTAAATGAAATGTTCCAGTGATCTAGTTTTAGGTGTTTTTTAGTGTAAACATTGTAAAATCTTTACAGTTACATTTCTGAAAAATAAATAAATTACAAATTTGATCAGAGATGTGTGTGCTATTTAATCAAATATATTTATAACAGAAGATATTTAATTATTTTCTCTTCAAAACACATGTTTTGCTATGTGATGGAAATGACGGTTTTCTTGGACTGTCAGATAAAAATGGCAATATATATGTATTATTCAATACAAATCATCACAGCCAACTTAAGGGAATTTTGAGAAACCAACTGATACTAAAAAACTGTTTGTAGAAATGTTTTTATTTTCTGAAACTGTCTAGCTCAAAGAGTACCATAGTTGAAGAATTACCCATATATGTATATATATATATATGTATATATATATATATATATATATATATATATATATATATATATATATATAGCATATAGCATATGCGCACGCACACACACACACACACACTAAGTATGTGTATAAGCTAATAATAACAATAATAATAAACTTTTAGAATACTGCATTTTATGGGTTATTGGTCATTTAAAGGTATTTTAAGAGGTAAAAAGTACTAGTTGAGTTATAATCTGTCAAATATAACCCTCATGAATATAATCAACTAATTTCAGGGCAGAAATAACCTTACAATCAATAAGTAGAGGCTTCAATCACTTTTTGGCAGGTGAAATACTGCATTATAATGGTTGTATTGGCCATCTAAAGTTATTTTAAGATGTAAAAAGTACTAGTTGAGTTATAATCAGTCAAATATAACCCTCATGAATATAATCAACTAATTTCAGGGCAGAAAAACCTTTCAATCAATAAGTAGAGGCTTCAGTCACTTTTAGGCTTCAATCACTATTACCACGGACATAAGCTGATGTTTATTTGCAAGTCATGTCTGTTTGATCCACATAAAAGCAGCTGTAGTGGTAAAGAGACTGGGCGATACAGCTTTAACACGCTGCGCGCGCTCCCGCGGACGGCAATCAATTTTCGGCGGACCATCACTTTTCGGCACGACACCGTAAAGCAAGTCGTGTTCTCGCGAGATTTGTCGGGGGCGCCTCTCTCAAACTTGCATTGCTGGTTTTTCCAGAGGCGTCCCCCCCGAGCTTTACTACCAGGATTATTCGCCCTACTAGGAGTTTGTTTACCACCGAAATTACTTTGAAGCTGTTATATTAAGGTACAATTCTTGCATAGTGCAGCTTTAAACCAGAGGTCTTCAATCCTGCTCCTGGAGGGCCACTGTCCTGCAAAGTTTAGTTCCAACCCTAATCAAACACACCTGAATCAGCTCATCAAGCTCTTCAGAATCGCTTGAATTTTCAAAGGCAGGTGTGCTGAAGCAGGTTGGAACCAAACTCTGCAGGACAGTGGCCCTCCAGGAGCAGGATTGAAGACCTCTGTATTAAACATTTGAACAAAATATGAAATATCAAAATATAAAAAATAAATTAGAGCAATGACATTCAAGGTAAAATAATTAATTTAGCTGCATTATATTATTTATCATAAGAAACATAAGAGTTACCGGTAATAACTTTATCTTGATTCTGAACTTTGAATAAAAATATGAACAGCGATTATATTAAACAATGTTTAATATTGGTAACATATGATAAGCCTCATTGGTGATATATTTGACATATGGGGAGAACCGTCATTTTTACTCTTCAAAGTGTACACTTGCAGGTGTTGATTATAATGAATTTACTGTTAGGCCCATAAACAATAATAATAAACTATATTTAAAAAATATATAATTATCTAACATATGGCTAATTAAAAATTAACCACAAAACATAACATGCTAAATGGGGGATATCTATATCTATATCTAGCATAAAACAATTAATTGTCAGAACGTCACCTCTCAGTTGCTACAACGTTGCTACAGCCCTGTCACATCTTACAATTCTACGTTGTTACAATGTTGCGAGCACGTAGACAGCACCGTTGCCATAGCAGAAATGTAACGTGCCACAGACGTTGCTACGTAAATGTGTTTGCTGGGTCTACAGTGGCAAGCATTAGTTTGTTCGTATCGATTTATTTTCATTACTATGGAAGCATCTAGGAAGAGAGGTCGTTCTGACGTGGGAAAAATTTATTCTGATTGCTCCTGATAAGGTATGTACGCTAGCTGTTAAATGTTATTATTAAGTATTAGGCTAAAAGTAGATTTATAGAACTTTAACTATCAGTAGCCTATATAATAGCTGTCTCAAGTCTGTATAAAAACATCTGAACAAATTTTCTCTAAATGTGGAGAGGTTGTAAGTAAAAAAAGAAACAGACTCAGTCTAAAAAGTGTGGAAAAAATGTGTGTAGGAGCGTGCACTAGATTTATTTCACTTGTCTTAAAGCCTCCTGTCCACTATCTAGCCAGGATAATTTAGATGCAGTCTTGGCACTTCTCCAGGTGAGGTCGCTGTTACTGAAGCTTAGAGTAATGAACCCATTTTCAAAACAATTCTTCTAAGTAGTTCAGTGCTTCACCTAAAGCTTCATTTGCACTAGTTTAAACCACTTCATTGCAGTCATTAGTGCATTTAAAATTACATGTTGATCTGCTTTATCAATGCAGAAAAGTTTTCAGAAAAAATATACAATTGCTGAAAAGAATCAACTTAACAAAAGTTAAGGGTCAAGAGCCCAACTTAAGTAAACGCTGATTACCATGATGGTGACTACAAACTAAACATTTTCAGCAAAACATCAACATCTAAACCTCTGTTAATTCTCAATAAGAACTTCTTTAGACGATAGACGTATGCCAGGAATAAAGTCAGTCTGGTTAGTAATAAGTGAAGCTGGTAATGCTGTTTGTGGAGTTGTTTAATCCTCCACTGCAGAGATCTTCACAGATTTAATGTCTTTTATCTTCAGTTGATTTCATCTAAGGCTGTGGCTGAAGTCAGTTGTAGTTTGTGTTCTTATTACTCTTTCTTTCTGTAAAAAAAAAGTCTCATTGACTTTTGTGGAGAGGTTATACCCAGTGCCGTTGAATGTCCAATGCCCCGCCCACAGCTCTCCTCCCAACCCTCAAGCTCCTCAAACACTCCCTCAGTGATGTAAGGTGTTGCTGGCTCGCACACCTGGTCAGACCCCGTCGGTGGTCCGGGCTCTGTGGCGAGGAAACACTCCGTCCTTAAAGGTGAACTGAGTAACTTTTTTACCTTAACTGAACAGCTTCGGAGTCATTGGAATGGTTACATTACTTATTTCGGGTTGAATGGTGGTCGTTTCGCACCCCCCTGGTGCTCGTGAGCGGAAAATACGCACTTGCAACTTTGAGCCGGCGGGCCGCCGGCCGCCGCGTCAGGAAGTCTCGTGTGATATCAGGTCTCGCGATGTAAACAATTGCTTTACGGCCAAAAGAAATCAGCTAAAATGCTGTCATTATTGCGCTCCCTCACGCTGTTCGAACCCGAATGAAGAAGTAGTTTTAAAGAATGTCCCATCTGCTTTGATGTCGTTGATCTACTAGTCTCTGGTGTCCGAGAATCGCCTACGAGTTTTTACAACAGTGTTGTCAAATATCTATTCCGAAGCTGTGGGGGGAGCTCTAGAGAGAAACCTGCGAGCAAAAAGCGTGAATACAGCGAAGAAATCCCGAAGTTACTGAGCCCCGCTTTAATCGCAGGTGGCTGGTCTCCACTGTCTGCGGTGGGTGTAGGCAACATCTCCGTCACGTCATTCGCTGGTGGTTGTAGGGTTTAGGCAACATCTCCTTCACGTCGTTCGCTGGTGGTGGTAGGTTGGTCTCTGTCAGTGGAGTGGGGCTGGTGGCGAAGTCATTCCCCGTGGGGCCGATGGTGGATGGTGAGTTGTTGTTCACCAGCACTCACTCCACTAATGTGGTGAAATCCTCCTTCGGACAGTGGTGATGTTACATATGACACTGAAGCTTCTAAGCATGTATCGAGTACGCAGTGCAATTTCTTTGGAAGCTCCGTGCCGGAGCGCGTATTGTTTTCAGAGAAACACGTGATCAATGAAAAATTAAGCCTCACTTTCTTTCAAGTCACGTGCTGCTTCACTTTACATTGGAATGTTTAAACCCAGACTACTACTCTACAGGTTTTTTTACTAACATTTTTTTTTATATACAAACAAGCCTATAGCCTATGTTACATGATCATATATTCTGCCATATAAACGGCATAGAAACCATAAAATAATTAGAACACCACTTACGTGCATCAAGCAATTCTGTTGGTATTTTTACATTTAATATTAATACAATTGTTACATTTAATTTATTACCACACTTTAATATGTGAATTATATTATCAGAAAACTGAACATTTAATGCTGTCAGGCTTTTATTTGTGCTTAATAGATAAAAAATAAAAAAAAAGATTAATTATGCTGTTCGCTTTATTTGAATGAATGAATGAATGAAATACCCTTTATTGTCCCCAAAGGGGAAATGTGTATAAAATCTCTTTCTGTCTTTTCCTAGCATTTCTTAGCAGACAATTCAATTCCTTCTGGATCAATCTCATACCCACTCGATCATGTTCTCGAAAGGCTTGTTTTTTCCGATTGATACAGTCTTTTATCTCCTTTGTGATATACGGCTTATTATTTGGATAAACAGTTGGGGATGCTGCTTGAATGCTCCATTATAATTGTCAAAGCTGTCGGCACTGCACTTTTACAGATTCACATTTTAAACCCGCAGATCTGATACAGATTTAAACAAAATTATATGATTCCAAGTTCTATTTATTTTTATTTTTAAAAACTTTGATTTTTGAGTTTGATATTGATATTTGATATTGATACAAATACAGAATACCGTCATTCACAGTCGCTGAAGTTGTTTCATACCTGGAAGTGAGGAAGATCCATCCGCCATGTTTGCTGAATGTGACTCCAGACAGATCACACTGTTCAGTAATGGTTCTTAGAAAGCAAATACAGAACAAAATATTAAAACACTCTTTAAATAAAATATATCAAAGATTTTGCCAGAAAAACCCAGAGCAGGTGTAGCATTGTAGAGCTGTAATCGGGCCTTAAAAGTTCGGCCCGAAAAGGCCCGAGCCCGACAGAGTTTGGCCCGAGCCCGACAAGTACATTTTGATTGACAGCTTTTTAAAAGCCCGAACCCGTTTACAGCCCGACTGTCCAAAAGGCCGTCTATCAGCAGTGATAAGAGTGTCGGAGAATAGCGCGGACACGCGCTTCACACCGCGAGCCGGCACACGCACCACTCGGCGGAAAAGGGAGAGAAAGGAAAAAAGAGACTGCGCCGCACGCACACAGCTTTGTCTTTCGTAAAAAAAAGGAGTAATTTATACATTTTTTAACATCATTTATTCATGACTAACGGAGGCTAGAGGCCACTTGGAAGTTGGAACAAAGAAATAAAATAAGTCCTCCAGAGACCAGCCTCCATTTCACCTCCTCAAGATCCATTTTCACGCTAATCTAAACACATCACCTGACCGCTCATTTACCACGCAACCCGAAGCGCGAGCCCGAGCCCGGCCCGAGCCCGTGTAAAATAATAGAAATTAAGACCGAACCCGACCAAACCCGTCGGGTCCCGTCGGGTTCGGGCAAAGATCTTCAGCTCTATAGCATTGAGCTTTTACTTTTACCTTTGGTTGTTTTGTGGCGAACTGCTTCTCAGCAGTGAGTTACCTGTTCCTCTTTTACCTGTTAGAGGAGGAGCCTGATTTTGTATGAACTGCATGAGGTGATGCTGACAAACCAGTTTTACACACTGAATACAGGCATGAAAAACACACCTACTGCAGAACAACACCGGACACCCAGCTAACAATTGTTTGTTATTAGAACATTTTCAAACATTCAGTTGTGGTTATGGCAACATTACAATGTCCAGTATTTCAAGGTTAGTATGATGTTCCTGAAATGCTCTTTCACCTTAATTTGTATTAACTCAACATGGAATGCTGATTTGTACTACACCAATCATATAAAAATGTCCCGTTTCCTTAAAGGGCCCCTATCATAGCATCATGTCCAGGAGACGCTGTGCTCTATAATGTGAAGGTAAAGCCAGTTTTTTTTCACTGCCCAAGGACGAGCGTGTGAAGAATCAGTGGTTAAAGTTAATCTTTACCATGATTTCACAGCAGTATAATCCTAAACGTTTGCTGTGTTCCCTTTATTTCACTGAGTTCAGTGCAGGATTCACAAACCGCTTGCTCTTGAAAGATGGTGTTCAAAATACTTAGTTTTGAGTTTTATATTGTGTAGGTCTCCTGCTAACTGGATAACAGACTTTTGTTATAAGAACGTTCTCCAAATATTCAGTGTTGGTTCTGAAAAAAAAAAAAAAAAGTCCAGTTTTCTTGACGTTAGAGGAACGAGTTTTAAAAGGTATAATGTTCCTCAAACGTTCTTTCAACTTCATTTTGATTTCAAATTCAACATTCTAGGAACGTTGATTTGTAACATTCCAAAAACACCTAAACCTGTTAATTCTCAAAAGAAATTCTGCTGAGATCTTGAGAGATTTATACTCTTCTTTAATTTCCAGGTGATTTCAGGCTGTTATAGTTTTCTGAGAGTGCAAGCATGATGTTGAACCAACATCACTGTTACAAAGGTAGCGCAAAAGCCCCATCTAACAGCCATTGGCTCAGACACTGGAAGTGAATACACACGAGAAATGTGCATGATAAAAAACAGCATGCTGTCCACGGGAACACTGTTCCAGAAGTCGCATTGCAGTATTTGTTGATTACCAACAACTGTGTGCGTCCATTTGAGAAAAATGAGTTTCATTTATTCCTTACTTGCTTAAGATTGAATATATATTTGAATATCTAGAAATATTCAAGTATTTGAGTCATAAATCCATTCGAGAGAAATGAGTCATGCCGTGTCGTTAGCAAATGATGAACGTCATTGTGAAATGCTTATGCACGTTATCTAAGTGCTGCTTATGTATTAATGAAACAAATATATATTATTTGTTCTGTACAAATTAATATGTTAAGAAAAAGTGACTTATAAGTTATGATTCGCCTGGTTGCTGTTGTATTGTGCTAGACTTCATTAATTAAGTGTAAATGTAAAATGTATTATTGTTTTGTTTATCTGCAGCCTCACACATATGCTCCAGTATATAATGTAAACCCACCATCTCTGTATTGATGCAACTTCTGCATCTAAATCTGCACCTGTAATATAAAAGTGGCATCATTGCCGTGTAATGTACATCTGTGCTGCTGAAGAAACTTCAGTAAAGCGTTTAAACTGATTACTGCCTCCTGTCCTGTGTATCCTCCTCAACTCTTGACGTTATTTCTCCTAAACAAGCACATTGTAACATTGATCCAATTCCATATTTTTGGATGACATTTAAAAGTGTTTTAAAAATTTATTTCGGGTGCAAATGTGATGTTGATTCAGTGCAGTTAACATTAAAACATTAAGACAGATTTAACATTGTTAGATGGTGACTTGCTATCTGGGAAGTCAGAATGCATCAAGTTCACATTAGTAGGACAGGAAAATAAAGTCTTCACACATAGCACATACATGTAGTAATACTGTAGATACCGTCTTATGCAGAAACTCCACCCATCAGAATAAACCACGTTCTTCTAGATCTGTGCAACTCAAACCACAGCAGCAGCTTTCACTTTCACTGTGAACTGAGTGGAGCACATTTATTCTTCTCTTAAAACACACCTTCTGATGGACAGTTCACATCTCAACTGGAATACGTATTTTGAAGTATTTTTTGGCTTCTGATCTCTCACAGTCCACAGAAACAACCCGACCTGATTTCTGCTTTTCCTTATTTTGTTTTCAAAGGCTTGCACTTCTCTAATATGACAAAAAGCAGAAACATGACTTTTGAATGCCAGAGTGGTTTTCACAGAGGGGGAGTGTTTTCTGAAAAACTGCTGAAGCACGACAAGATCAAAACTAATCTTGGTCACGGTTCCCAAAAGCATTGTAAGCCTACATTTGATCAAATACTCTGAGCTACACACTCTCAACACATTCACAGCATTGCAAAACCCTTTCCTGCTCACATCATTTTCTTTACTAAAATACTTCCTTAACTTTTGAAGAGTGGTTTAACTACAGGTACACTCTCAGAAAGAAAGGAGCAAAAGCTTGTGCGGGGCAGTACCTTTTCAAAAGGTACATCTTTGGGCCTAAACTGGTACCTTGAAAGTACATATTGATACCTAAAGAGTAACTTTTGAAAAAGGACCGTCCCAGTGACAGGTTTTGTACCTTTTCTTGAGAGTGTTCAGAGAAGCTGTATCATCTTCTTACTGGTCTCTGCATTGAGTGAACTCATGCTCGTATGCATCTCTCATTGTCAAACCACATCCTGTGAGAAGCATGTGTCAACTAAACAAAGCTACACGTTTCTTTCAAAACAGTCTTATGTTTTCTCAGCAGTGACGCTCAGAGCTCTGCTGGGGTAGATGTGGATGGATATACAGTATTCAAACACGTAATTATTTATGAAATCAAAGATGAATTTCTTACACGTTAGAGAGTTGGACTTGGGCTTAGATTTCATTGCAACTTTTCCAACTACCTAAGCAACTTGTTCTTCAAATAGCACCTATACCAACAAATTAAGCCACTTGTAAAGGACCATTAAAGGGATACTTCAACTCTGGGAAGATGAATGTGTATTTAAAATAGGTCATTTATGTAGAAGAAATGTGAAATTATTTTTGAATTTGGAGCTTTCTAGACTGAGAAAAGCCAGAAAATGTATTTTTGGCTTATGTGGATGAAAGACAACAACTCCCAGAATGCACTTGCTTCGCTGCCCTAGGAGGCCACGCCTACCGGTAAGAGAGCGCAGTTGAAAACAACAAGACTAGCTGCTAGCGAGTCTCCATGACGAGTTTGCCCGGGATTTTCGAGATCGCCCAAAATGTCCGGGATTCGGCTTTTGCATTCTACAGTCGCCATTCATTATGTTTACTGTGGCGAGCAGGACAAGGCTGAGGGGTGCGGAAGAACGACGCGAGGCCGGTGGCGTGATTACTGAGACGCAGCGGTCTCGCATCTCTCACGGAGGAGCGGGAATTTTCTTAGCAATGTTAAAACGCACATCAACCGATCACTTGTTTAGCATTCATGTAAACACTACATTCAGATTCACCGATCGGAATGAATTCAGTTAGATTGAAACAAAAGGCGTGCATGTAAACAATGAATGGCGACCGCAGAAAGCAAAAGCTGAATCCCGGACATTTTGGACGATCTCGACGGCCGGACATGTCTGGGAAAAAGAGGATGGTAACCCCTCTACTGTCTATGTAACCCCTACTACTCAGCTTTCTCCACAGAACAAGAGCCTGTTCACTTAGCTTCCAATACTATATGTGTACACTCTGTGAGTGAGATCCCACCCTCTATGGGCGGGTTGAAAACATGCGGAACAGTTCCTCCTACTGGCTGTAGTCTCTCGCCTCTGGCCAAAAAATCCTCTGATGACGCTAAAGCTGTCCCAAAGTGAAGGCTGCGTCCTTCGAAGGCCGTATTTGAAGGCCGGATGGCCGTATTTGAAGGCCGATTGAGTCACCGCGGCGCGACGAAGGACGTCCCAATTCAAAGGCTGCATCCTTGGAAGGTCGCATTTGAAGGCCGATTGCGTCACCGCGGCTCGATGAAGGCTGTCCCAATTCAATTCTCCATCCTTCGAAGGCCGCATTCGAAGGCCGGTTGGCGTCATCGCGCCGCGACGAAGGCTTCCCTGATTCAAAAGCGACGCCAAATGCACCCTTTGTTTCCCCGTGAAAAGAAGGATACATAAATGGACACTTAGCGGCCTATTCTACCCCATAAGTCATTGCGCGCCGTTGACGACAGCATTTATTTATTTATTTTTAAAGGCGACCGAGACTAGAGATCGGTGGTGGACAGCAAATTCACATTTAAATGTAAGTATTATGTTTTCATTTACTCAAATAGCTAGCGAAACCAGAGTTAAATTTTCTTATAAACTTCTTCTTAACTCCTTCGTCACCATTGCGTGGCTTCATTTATCAGGTAGTTTTAGGCAAAACTTGTGGTAATAACGTTATTAGTTTAACGACCTATTTGTAATATTTGCACTTGTGTATTATAAGAAATATCACTCATCCAATAAAGCCCAAAACAATAAGAAAAGCAGTAGATAAGGCAATGGGATTTCACTTTTATGTGTTTTTGTAGTGCTGTCATGCAAGCTATGTGGTTTTAACCAAATTTAAGTATACAGAAATATGATTTCTTAAGTTTGTGTTAAAATAATATATGTGTGTGTACTGTGTATTATTAAATTTGTATATATAAATACACACACATGCATGTATATATTTAAGAAAAATGTGTTATTTATATATACATTTACATTTTACATTTAGTCATTTAGCAGACGCTTTTATCCAAAGCGACTTACAAATTAGGACTAAAATTAAGCGAGTCATCATGACGAGGCAAAAAACAACAACAACGCAAGAAGTGCTCAGAATACGAGGTTCAGGCATTATTCAGAGTAGCATAAGCACGATAAGTGAGGTTTTAAAGGGAATTTTTTTTTTTTTTTTTTTATGAAGGTAAGTGCTCACGGAAGAGATGGGTTTTCAGCTGTTTTTTGAATGTTGTCAGGGATTCTGCATGGACCATGGGGGACCCCTGTGGTCAGTTGATGTGCTCTGGATACCTCGCCTCTCCATGCGACCTTGAAGGACCTACCTGTGAGATAGGACTCAAACCAGTCGAGTGAAGTTCCTGTGATGCCCAGTGATGAGAGGCTGGACATAAGGATCTCATGGTTTACAGTGTCGAAGGCAGCAGACAGATCCAGGAGAATGAGGAGTGAAGATTTGGAAGCAGCTTTTGCAATCCGTAGGGCTTCTGTGACCGACAGTAATGCAGTCTCAGTTGAATGCCCTTTCTTGAAGCCAGATTGGTTGACATCCAGCTGGTTGTTTAGAGACAAGAAGGATGTTACTTGGTTGAAAACAGCTCTTTCAAGTGTTTTCGCAATGAATGGTAGGAGAGAGATAGGTCTGTAATTCTCTACAAATGATGAGTTTAGTGTTGTTTTTTTAAGCAGTGGAGTAACCCGAGCCTGCTTGAATGCTGTAGGGAAGGTGCCAGTATGGAGGGATGAGTTGATGATGTGTGTGAGTGATGGTAGAAGTGTGGGAGAGATGGCTTGTAGAAGGTGTGAGGGGATGGGGTCTAGAGGGCAGGTGGTAGGGTGACTGGAGAGGAGAAGTGTAGATACTTCTTCCTCGGTTAGCGGAGAAAAGGAGGACAGAGGGTTATTGGCTGTGGAAGGGGTCAGTCTGGGTTCCTGTGTGTGTGGAGCTGAGAATTGACTGCTGATGGTTGTTGTTTTGTTGGTGAAGAAGTTCGCAAAATCGTCGGCAGTTAAAGAGGAGGCGGGAGGTGGTGGAGGTGGACAGAGGAGAGAGTTGAATGTCTTGAAGAGTGATCGTGTGTTGGAGGAGCTGTTGATCTTGTTGTGGAAGTATGAAGATTTTGCAGCATGAACATCAACAGAAAAGGAAGAGAGGAGAGATTTATACATACTCAGGTCAGATGAGTCTTTTGATTTGCGCCATTTCCTCTCTGCTGCCCTGAGTTCGGTCCGGTGTTCACGAAGAACCTCAGATAACCAGGGGTTAGAAGGAGTAGCGCGTGCTGGCCTGGAGGAGAGAGGGCAGATATTGTCTAGAGAAGAGGTTAGAGTGGAGCATAAGGTGTCTGTTGCAGTATTCACATCCAGAGATGAGAATTGTGAGGGTGGGGGATATATAAAAAAATTATATATATATATATATATATATATATATATATGATATAAATTATATATAAATATATACAGTATATGTATGCAAATATTTCTTAAATATATACATGCATGTGTGTGTATTTATATATACAAAATAATTATACACAGTACACACACATATATTTTGTAAACACAAACTTTTAATTAATCTATTCACAGCCCTAATATATATATATATATATGAAGAAAAGTAATACACACATCTTTGCTGAAATGTATTGTCCTGTTGTTGTTAACAATATGGTTCATTTGCTCTGCCTTTAGGATTGCAAGTGTCCTGGGACAGGAGAGGGTGTGAGTGGGAAACCCACTGCTGCAACTTGGCCCTGGTTTGTCCTCATGGATGAGATGTTGGGACAGAGGCATTGCACCAACCCCCCTGTCCTCATCGCCTCAATCCCTGAGGACACACCAGGGCCGAGTTCAGCAGTGGGTGCCCACGGTGAGGAGGAGCCAGGGGCAGCAGCACCAGCACAAAGGCGGCAAGACAGGACGAGTTTTTGGACTTGATCTGAGAAGAAATGCAACTACAGAGGGAGGCAGAGGCGAGGAGTGCACAGGAAAGAAGGGAGAGGATGGACAGGCTGTTATCTCTTCTTGAGAGAATGATTGAAAAATATTTTCTACATATTCTTGTTTAACTTTTTTCACTTTTATTTTTTAAAAGAAAAATTATGTACATTTATTTTTATGCAACTTTAATTGTGTAAATAAAAGAGAATGAATTGTTCTGGACATTGTTTATTTTTGTAATGACAGTAATACTTTCTGCATGAAACAAATCTATACCTTTTTATTTTTTCAAATAAAATTGGTAAATGAAAATCATTTGTTCTATAGGCTACATTAAAGTACTTTTTCCAACTATTTACAAAATACGTTAAACATATCAAAATCAACATAAACATTTAATTTTACAATACATAAAATAAGAAAAAAATGATGTAGACTCTATTGAGCTGAGCTGCTGGACCGGGATGGGCTGCCCCTGGTAAGGCCTCCTGCTGGTGGGACATCATCTGGGATTGTCTCCAGAGTGTTAAAGTGCATATTTCCACTATCCACTAAGTCGTCTACCAACAGGTTTGCAGGGCTGATTCAATCGACGCCTTTCTGAAAAAAGTACTTTTAATAACTACTGCATTTATATTAGGCTACTACTGCATTACTGCATAGGCTATGTTGCATTTTACTTCTGTATATTTTCAATATACAGTAATATCTGGTTGTTACATTATATACTTTTGTGTAGTGTAATGTAATCACATTGTGATGTGAGGGAAAAAAGTACTTCAGGTTACTTCACATTTGTAAGTGAATACTTAACGAAATATGCAGTTCCGAAAATTAAAGTAATAAAAATGTAGGCTTATTGTCACAATATTAACAAATTGTTGCAAACTACAGCAGCGTCCCATATCAAAGGGCGCATCTGAAGCGTTCGGACCGGTCTAGCCTACGAAGGATTGTACTTGTCGCCTGGCAACCGTGACTGACAGCTGCAGATGATGAGCGCGAGAAATACTGGACTTTTTATATTAAATTGGGTTTTGTATTCAAACAGGGCTAAACCGAAAATACATGATCCGGCAGGGCCGGGGCACACCATGACCTCCAGTAAAATATAAAACATAAAAATGACAATAGCCAATTCTGGCTCCATAGCTGTTTACTCAGTTATCAAAATGAATGATCAGGATAGCAGCTGTCCTCTCGCACCGTTGCTTGGCGCCAGGAGCGGTGATCGGGAACACCTGGTTGCACAATTAGGAAATCCTAGGAAGGCTACATGGTGCGTCCTTCAGAGGACGCATAGGCTGCATCCTTGAAGTCTGCGTCCTTCGAAGGATGCAGCCTTCAACATTGGGACACAGCTAAAATGACGATTTTTGCGTCATCGGAGGATTTTTTCCAGACAAAAAAATACATAAATCTCTCATCTCAGGGAGATATGAGGGGGGAAAGCATGGTTATTCGAAAATACTACAGGTTTTCTACTATTACAAAGCTTAATGCTAAATCCTGAAGTATCCCTTTAAATCTCCCTATCTCTGAAGTGGGCCATCTCCTTTATCTCCACCCATAGAGGGCGGTGTGGTCATGGAATACCTTACTAAAGGGGACTCTTACTAAACCTGAGCCAAATGTTAAATCTGAGCTAAAAAACTCTTTTATTTGTTTATGTTTTGGTTAATTAATGTTTTTCGCTGAATGCTTAATGTTGACATTGTATTTTTATTTTTGTTTTACAAGAGCGTCCGTTACTTACCACACATGCTCTTATTTTGAAGTCTGTGAAAGGAAGTGCAGCGGCTCGCTTTACAAACGGTTTGGTTTCTTACAAACGTTATTAACGTGGCTATAATTCTGAATGCTTAAACATTTTGAACATAATTATCCATATGTATGCAGTATAATAGCTACATCTCTGACGTTTATAACAAACCAAACCGTTTGAAAATCGGTAGAAAATTGAGCAAGTTATGGTTATTTAAAAGTACATGCACCATGTTATGAGTGAGCGAGCACCCTGTCTTAAGATGGCCGCCGTGTGCGGATGTCGAGCTCCATTGGCCAGCAGCGCGGACGAGACATCTAGCCTTTATATGATATCTATGATACACACAGCTTAATTCACAGAGCCCTGTCCTAAGATGGCCGCCGGTGATGCCGGAAGTGACTCCGCCTTAAGACATCTAGCCTTTATATGATATCTATGGTGTGTATGTTGGCGCACTTTCTATGTGATGTGCCATTCGGATTGATGCTTCCTTCACGTGCTATGGAAAAGATTATATTTTCCACTTGTGAACTGGTATTTACCAGTGTGTTGTGTTCAAGTGCTTTTGTTGTCGTAATGTAGTACCCGCAAGGTCTGTGTCAGTAGAGAATCTTTTTTATCTTTACAAAAAAAAAAAAAAAAAAAAAAAAAAAAAAAACGTAAATGTGGTGCTTTCTGATGATTAAAACATAATTAATAATTATAAAAAATAAAACATGACATAAAATGATTAAATATGAACCAAGGAAATTGCGGCGAAGTTGAAAATTGAGTGTTAACGCATTATATTACAATCGTTAATGACACAACATTATATAGGCTACAAAAACTATCCGCTAACAGTATTCACGATTCTTGCGTTGCCCTCCGCCATTTTGAAAAGGTCAAAGGTTACATCTCGGCAACTCGTGCATCAAAATATTCTACGAGTTGCCCAGTGGAAAATACCACATGAGGGGGTGTTCATGTGCATTTTCCATGTCGGCTTTTGGTATTTACCATAATTACCATAGCACGTGAAGGCACCATAAAACTACCAGGGAAGTGAGATGAGAGTTCTCCAAACTGTGAAAATATAGCTTTAAAAAGGTTTCTTTCTACCTCTTAGCTCCTGGCTGATGAAGGGCACAAGGTATCGTTTTAATTTTATGTTGTTTGCTAAATTTTGAGAGACTAAGTGTTTGTTTCGTATTAGGCTATGCAAGTGTGTAAATCAGTGATATGTTATGTAGAGTGTGTGTGATTGATTGTTACTGTCACATGCAGAACACAGTGTATTATTGCTTAGTTTCTCTTGATTTGAACGTCTGATAGATTGTTTACAGGAAATTATGCCTTTATTTGGTCATTTCATATATTTTAGGTTTTCTCTCTGAATTGAGATCGTCAGCTGTACAAAAATAATTCATAGTTAATTCAGTTGTAATTTAGTCCATTTAGCACTTTTTTTTTTTTTTCAGTACATTCAGAGCTTAACATCTTATTACCACCTCAAAGTGCATTTGATTTCAAAATGTTCTGGTCTGTCTTAAACAGTAGTTTACTTATTGTAGTAATGCACAAGCCCAAAAAAATGGCTTGAATTTGTGAACACTATTTTAGTTGCCTGAACAGCCAACTATGTACACCATTTTTTTCAATTCTAACTAAACGAATCTATCAATGAATCTAGCACTGAAATGTAAACATATAATGTAATTTTACTCAAAACAAACATAGAGCAAATTAAAAAAATTACTTCAAACAAATTTGCACATAAGAATGTTTGTATGTGTGAGGGAGAAAGTGATGCTATTTAGGACTGTCCTCAGGAAGTGAAGTACAGCTCTGCAGCCCCTCTTTTCTCCTCAAGCGCTCTCGCCAGAAAGCAATATAGTGTCGGCCCAGATCTGGCCCACATCTGGACTGTGTGAAATCCACATGAACCATGATCTGGGCCAGATCTGGGCTGATACTATGTTGCTGTCTTACTCCATCTCTATCAGGAGCAAGCTGAAGCCATCTTTGTATTGTTGCTTCTATCTCCTGATCAGTGGCACGATTTTTTCCTCACAGCAGCTAAAAGACAAAATACTAAATTAATAAATACAAATATTCATCCACCAACTGTAAATAAATTTAGGTAACTAATTAAAATAAGGTTGCTTCGGTTACATTTTATACAGGAAATGATTGCTTAATGTGGCTATTGCACTATTGAATGACCCGTAGGCCGGTCAATCGCACCCCGGTCGCGTCAGTCTGTACTCGCTTTCTCAAGTTCAGGGCAGTGAATCAGCCATATAGGCAAAAGTTCACTTCAATTAAAGAACAAGGTGACATCCGAGTTTGAATTCAGGTATTTAAAAAAAGAGATGTTCTTCTATTTTTTAAAGATTGCCATTACATAAAATAAACTTCGTACCCGCCACGGTCGATTTTTAATCGAGGTTAAGCTTAAATAAAAATACTAAAAAAAATAAGAGAGCTGTATACATCGCAGGCTTGATCTGTTTCGGCATGAGTACAAAAGAGAACCCATGTGGTTGCATATCTGCTGTATGTATTACATCTAATGTTAGGTCGTACACAATATATAGACTGTAAAAAAAAAATAGGGTCGTGCACAAAATAGCTTCACTTACCTGAACGGTTCGGTTGTCAGACAGACGTCGTCTTCACCCTTCAGCGGGAGAAATTTCAAACGACGCAATCACGTGATCCTCATCCACCAACCAGAAAGCTGCTGTTACCGTGGAGATCGCACCACAATAAACAAGTTCACTGCACAGTTAACTGTACATATTTTTAAATAAACTGTTATTTAGAATATATATATATATATACACATATTATATATAGTAAGTTTTAACATGATTTCACGAGTTCACATCTACATATGATTTATTATGGTAAGGGTTATGCGTATTTGGCGTGCTGTCCGGAGGGAGGGCTACGAGCTCGGAATTCGGCCCGAACCCAGAGTACTCCCCCCGGTAGGGGTAGATGGAACTAGAATAGGGTAGATGGAACTAGAAGAGAGGAGCTGGGGTGGAGGTGGGATGCTGCTGAACTGTCGAGGAACAGAGGTAAGTTCAGCTGTTATTTATACTGTCCTGGGTTGATTACTGATTGCACTCCACTTGCTCTTGTCAGGTTAATCATCTGCACCTGTTCCTCCCGAACCTTGTTTAATTAAACATCATTTTGTGTTCCTTAAACTAAAGAGTATGGAAAACAGACTATTTTGTATGTGAATTAAGTTTTTTTTATTAGAAATTCATTTAAAAAAAAAAAATGTAACTCAATTGTCATGTTAGGAAAATGTATATTTTGTTCAGGTCAAATGGATTTTGGAATTTTTAAATCATTATTGAATTTTGTGAACACTGCTGAAAACTAAATGCTATATTTATTAATTATTTATCATTTTTTCTGGACATAGCTTTTTTCACTGACTCATAAGTCAATTCATATTATTATTGTTATTCATTATTAAAATCATTACATCTCTTTCATAGTTTTGATAACTGCACCATCCATGGACAACACTTTAAACTGGTGGTGGTGGGGGGTGGGGGGGGCAATCCTTGAATATATAGTAGCGGTCTAAATACTTATAATTGTCCAGTACACAAAGTATGGCCCATAATCGCTACACTGATCTGGGCCACACACCTCCCATGCACAATCGGCCCAAATGTTGTCTGCCGTCATGCAGTGCCATCATTGCCACACTTGGCCCACAGTTGGCTGACACGATCTGGGCCACACACCTCCCATCCACAATCGGCCCAAATGTTGTCTGCCGTCATGCATGCAGTGCCATCATTGCCACACATGGCCCACAGTTGGCTGACATGATGCATGCCAGTGCCGGCAACACGCCAGCAGTGCCATGATGAGGCCACATTTGGGCCAAGTCTGTTTGCTATGTGGGATCTAAAGCTGTGTCTGAAGTCAGTTGTAGTTCTTGTGTTTCTCTTTTCTTCAGTGATTCTGCTTGTTAACAGCAGGTGTTCATCACTAATGCTCAATCACCACTTAATTAATCACTTAAAATGACTGCAACACAATATAATTTTTTTTATGCTTACATGTAGTGACAGACATTATACATTTCAAAATACCTTAAATTGAACTATAATTCTACAAAGTAAACATTCTTACCACTTAACTGCACAATGTACATTTTTGGTAATGACAACAGTATGTATAGATCTATATTTAGTAAGCTATTGTGCTGCAATGCCAACTCAGTAGGTTACATATTTACAAAGAGCTTGTGTGCAAATCAGCAGTGTGATAACATGAGCAATGCTGTGAGAGAGGTAATGATTGGCCTCTCTGAATCGTTATATGTTAAAAGAAATGTAGCTCAACAGTAAGCTCAAACAGTAGAGCATTGGCGCTTGCAACGCCAAGGTTATGGGTTCAATTCCCAAGGAAAGCAAGAACTGATAAGAATGTAAATGTGTACCTTGAAAATGCAGTGCAGCAACTTCTGCATCTAAATCTGCACCTGTAATATAAAAGTGGCATCATTGCCGTGTAATGTACATCTGTGCTGCTGAAGAAACTTCAGTAAAGCGTTTAAACTGATTACTGCCTCCTGTCCTGTGTATCCTCCTCAACTCCTGACATTATTTCTCCTAAACAATCACATTGTAACATTGATTCGATTCAATTCCATTACCAGTGATTTTTGAATGAAATTTAAAAGTATTTTCAAAATTAATTTTCGGGTGCAAATGTGATGTTGATTCAGTGCAGTTAACATTGAAACATTAAGATTGATTTAACATTGTTAGATGGTGACTTGCTATCTGGGAAGTCAGAATGTATCAAGTTCACATTAGTAGGACAGGAAAATAAAGTCTTCACACATAGCTCATACATGTAATAATAGATACCGTCTTATGCAGAAACTGTCCACCCATCAGAATAAACCACGTTCTTCTAGATCTGTGCAACTCAAACCACAACAGCAGCTTTCACTTTCACCGTGAACCAAGTGGAGCACATTTATTCTTCTCTTAAAATACACCTGCTGATGGACAGTTCACATCGCAACTGGAATACGTATTTTGAAGTAATTTTTGGCTTCTGATCTCTCACAGGCCACAGAAACAAGCCGACCTGATTTCTGCTTTTCCTTATTTTGTTTTCAAAGGCTTGCACTTCTCTAATATGACAAAAAGCAGAAACATGACTTTTGAATGCCGGAGTGGTTTTCACAGAGGGGGGAGTGTTTTCTGAAAAACTGCTGAAGCACGACATGATCAAAACTAATCTTGGTCACGGTTCCCAAAAGCATTGTAAACCTACATTTGATCAAATACTCTGAACTACACACTCTCAACACATTCACAGCTTTGCAAAACTCTTTCCTGCTCACATCATTTTCTTTACTAAAATACCTCCTTAACTTTTGAAGAACTTTTCACTTCAGGTACACTCTCAGAAAGAAAGCAGAGCTTGTGCGGGGCGGTACCTTTTCAAAAGGTACATCTTTGGGCCTAAAGCAGGGATGTCCAATCCTGTTCCTGGAGGGCCACTGTCCTGCAGAGTTTAGCTCCAACCCCAATTAAACACACCTGAACCAGATAATCAAGGTCTTACTAGGCATTCTAGAAACTTCCAGGTAGGTGTGTTGAGGCAGGCTAAAGCTAAACTCTGCAGGACAGTGGCCCTCCAGGACTGAGTTTGGACACCCCTGGCCTAAAGGGTGCATACTGGTACCTTGAAAGTACATATTGATACCTAAAGAGTAACTTTTGAAAAAGGGCCGTCCCAGTGACAGCTTTTGTACCTTTTCTTGAGAGTGTTCAGAGAAGGTGTATCATCTTCTTACTGGTCTCTGCATAGAGTGAACTCGTGCTCCTTTGCATCTCTCATTGTCAAACCACATCCTGTGAGAAGCATGTGTCGACTAAACAAAGCTACACGTTTCTTTCAAAACAGTCTTATGTTTTCTCAGCAGTGACGCACAGACCTTTGATACCAATCTTTCATTTGAAAGTCACGTGTCCAGTATCTGTAAAAGGCATTTTTCTATCTTAAATATATATATAAAATACGTCATATGCTCTCATTGACAAATGCGGAACAATTAGTTCATGCGTTCATGACCTCAAGGCTAGATTATTGTAATGCTCTACTGGGTGGTTGCCCTGCACGCTTAATAAACAAACTACAGCTAGTTCAAAACACAGCAGCTCGAGATCTTACCAGAACCAGGAAGTATGACCATATTAGTCCTGTTCTGTCAACACTACACTGGCTCCCTATTAAACATCGTATAATTTTTTTAAATATTGCTGATCACTTACAAAGCACTAAATGGTTTAGCTCCACAGTACTTGAGCGAGCTCTTAACGCATTATAGTCCTTCACGTCTATTGCGATCTCAAAATTCCGGCCAGTTGATAATACCTAGAATATCAAAATCGACTGCTGGCGGTAGATCCTTTTCCTATTTAGCACCAAAACTTTTGAACAGTCTTCCTACCATTGTCCGGGAAGCAGACACTCTCTGTCAGTTCAAATCTAGACCAAAAACACATCTCTATGGCCTAGCTTTCACATAATACATTATAGACTTCTATAATTCCATATTATGATGCATAGATTTGGCCAGCCGGAACTGGGAACACTTCCCATAAATCCTGATCCTACTTGTTAGATCATAAGAAGAATGGCGTCTACACTAATATTAGTCTCTCTGTTTATACCGAGGTTTACCGCAGTCCGCCTGATCCAGGCCGTATCCAGATCTGATGGTGGATCTGCACCTGGACCCATCCATGACGCATCCTGAAGTGCCAGCCTCATCAGCCCTGTGAAGGCCTCATCGACACGACCAATCTGACCTCTGACCTGTAATGCTGCCTGAATCATAATCATACACTGTTCGCTCGTTGGCCAGAGGAGAACTGGCCCCCGACTGAGCCTGGGTTCTCCCAAGGTTTTTTCTCCATTCTGTCACTGATGGAGTTTTGGTTCCTTGACACTGTTGCCTTGGCTTTTGGCTTGCTTAGTTGGGGACATTTAATATTCAACAATATTATTGATCTGCCTTATTATGGGTGGATGATGACTTAATTGCTTTGATACAATCTGTATTGTAAAAAGCGCTATATAAATAAAGGTGACTTGACTTGACCTGACCTTTGCTGGGGCAGATGTGGATGGATATAGTTCAATTGAATGTATTTCGAAATGTATAATGTCTGTTAGTTTCTCACGGTTCGGTTTGATTACGATTATCATGTCATCGAGTCAGTTCAATTCGGTATCACGATGCACCACATCCTCAATTTTCAATTTTACTTCAAAAGTGATGTGTGTGCGTGTGCTCACCTGTTCGGTATGTCGCAGTGACAGAAACAGTGACATTCCAGTTTAAGTTTCAAGGGAGTAAAGCTTGTTTATGCCATTAAAGGGATAGTTCACCCAAAAATGAAAATTTTGTCATCATTTATTCACCTTCAAGTTCCAAACCTGTATGACTTTCTTTATTCTGCTGAACACAAAAGAAGATATTTTGAAGAAAGTCTGTAACCAAACGACTGATGGACCCCATTGACTTCCATAGTAGGAAAAAAATCTTAAAAAAATAAAATATCTTCTTTTGTGTTCAGGAGAAGTTAAGAAAGTGAAAACGGCTAATGTGGTTTGTCAAGTTAGTGGTATTACCTCCTGCATATTCTATTTGTGCGTGACATGAGCGCACACAGTGTGTGTCTTCTGCAGGTCGTGCGTACCAGGTTGTTCATAAAAGCCGAAATGTAGGCTTTAAAAGTAGTTGAGGCATATATATTTGCATACACTATTCCATATCGCGATTAGAAAAAAGCACTTAATAATAAATAAAAAAACCTTACTATTCACAATTCTCAGAATGATCCATCCGTTGCTCCTCGAAATGAAACTAAACCAGCACATTTCCCAGGATTATTCCTCACAGCCTTGCAAGACGAAGTAAAGTACTGTAATCTGATTAAAATTGGTTTGTTTTATTGAGTTGATGTGGGTGTTGATACGTTTGCATGGATCGCTTCATTTGATCACGTTTGCATGGATCACCTCATTAGATCATTTGCGTTTGAATAGCGAGCTCTCCGTGGGCGTGGTCACATTAAAAGATAATAAGCTATAATGAGCTGAAATGAGAACGACTGACATCTCTCTCTTTTCATATAGATTACATAAACAGATAATTTGTTTTTGTTATGAATTAGATCATTTAAAAGTACACACTTAAATGATTATAAAGATAAATAGCTCATGCCTGGGTGAATAGTATTCTCTGAGTTTTGTTTAAGTTTAGAGATGTGCTCCAAAAAAAAAAATTCACAGTGACGGAGAGCAAGAAAGCACATCCTGTTTATTTTCTTTATTTTACAAAAGCACAATGTTTTATTTCGATTGTAAGTGGACATAAAAAAGAAGACATTTAACAGTTTATTGTTTCATATTTCTTATGTCTGTATGACCAAAAATGACGGAGTATTTTAAGTCTATTTTGCTGCTATGTGGGAGAAAGTCAAAGAGGAGTTTATCCAGGATGGAGAAGCAGGACAGCATCAAGAAAGACGAAGGACCTAGTGACTGGTGTTCTGGCATGGTTCTGGTTCTTAAGCCTGATGACACATACCCCTTTTCCACCAAGGCAGAGCTGGTGCTGGTTCGGAGCCAGAGCCTAGTTTCAAATCGGTTCTTTGTTTTTCCACCGCCAAAGCACCAGCTCCGAACCAGTAAAACTGGTTCTTAAGTAGCACCAAATCATTGCAGGGTCTAGAACGGAGCCAAGAAAGAACCGCTTGCGTCAGGGGCTGGGGGCGGGGTTACCGTGACCAACAAGATGAATAGAAACTTGTGACCGCCATTTTTAAATAGCAGCTAGTCGAGCTAATAGCAGCTCGATTATAATATCCGTCTATGTAAGTTACGGCGAGCTGCACGAACGCGTTGGATTCCGATGTATTTTTGCAAACCCATGAGCATCCATAGTATTGCAACGTCCGTTATTGTTGATGGCTTGTTCGAGATGCCTCGGAGCGGCGAGGACCGATCGGAGCTGCGGGAGTGTTTGGAGAGCATACGACTCCTTGTGCGTTTAGATCGCTATCGCAGTGCTTTGATGTCATGCGGCGATCGATCTGCGAGAAGCCGATGCATCTCGAACAAGCCTGGCGTGTTTGGCGCTACCGCACTAGCGGTTGCTGGGCAACATGAGACGTATACAGTGACGTAAGATCTGGCTCTGTTGTGGCTCTCTAGCCGGTGGAAAGGCAAACCGGTTCTTAGTAAGCTCGTCAGTCGACTGACCAACTCTGAACCAGCTTTGGCTCTGGCTCTGAACCAGCACCCGGTTCTTGTTGGTGGAAAAGGGGTAACAGTGATAATTTGTGTTGACCTGACTAAATTAAACAGTGCTGTTAGACGAGAGAAGTTTATTTTGCCCGATGTAGACCACACACTGGGCCAGTTAGGGGGAGCAAAAATCTTCACCAAATTAGATGCTAATTCTGGATTTTGGCAGATCTGTTTGGCTGAAGAGTCTCATCAATTGACTACCTTCATTACGCCATTTGAGCGCTATTCTTTTAAGAGACTTCCATTTGGGATTCCCAGTGCTCCAGAGCTGTTTCAGATGAGAATGTTTCAGATTTTGGAGGGACTGGATGGAGTCACATGTCGCGAGGAGCACCTGTTCAGAGAACCAAGTCTGGTTGGGCCAATGTGGCAAAACCAAAAGGACCTGCTCCTCATCCTTCCTGATCTTGCACAGGAAACTGTGCAAGAACCACAGGACCTGTGCAAGAAGGCTCTCTGGGGGAAACGCATACTTGCGGAGGCCCCACAGCCAGCTGTGCGCTAGTGCATCCGTGCCAAGGGTCCCCTTGGTCAGAAAATAAAAAAGTGGCAGTGGGAAGAGTCTAGGGAAGCAAACAGATATACCTGTGCATCGCTGAACTGTTCCCAAATCAGCTGAACTGTCTGGGGATGGAGTCTCCATTCCCCAGGAAGTGGCTGAAACCGTGAAAGCTTGACGGCTGCACGATTCAGTTCTCCCTGGATGTGAATGGCTCGAAGCAACCTCAGATGCTTCTGACTCCATAGGAGGAGATGGCGGGCGAGTTGCGACATACGGCAGGAGCGTAGACCACCTTGTCGGTTGATGTAAGCTACTGTCGCCGTGTTGTCTGAACAGACTAGTATGTGTTGGTCCTTGAGCAACGCACACAAGCGATGCAGAGCCAAGCGTACTGCCAGCAACTCGAGGCAATTGACATGCCAAAGGCGCTGGGGTCCTGTCCAGGAGCCCGCGGGCGGCAGCATATGAAGTCCGAGCGGTGTGGCTGCCGCTGCGGATGCCATATGCCCCAGGAGTCTCTGAAATAACTTCAGTGGAACCGCATTCTTGCCCTCGATTTGACCCAGACAATTCAGCAGTGACTGGTCACACTCTCTCGTAAGCCGTCACGTTCGCTTGCCACTTCCACTGCTTGCTTTTGCAGGGCCATGATATATGACATCTGCCTCCTCTGCTCAGTGACGTACTGCTCAATCCACTCGGGTGGATTCCCCAGAGATTGGTGAACCATTCAAACCATGAGTTGTCACTTCTGGATGGTTCTTTTACGGCCATTTTCTTGTGCTCAATGATATTGGTTATGCTGTCACTATAGTCTGGAATGTAAAAACAACATGATGTAAAATATCCCTGTTTGATGTCGTGCAGTGGGGAATTAGCTGCCTTTCCTTGAGATGCTTTCATCTAAACATAAATGTTAGACAGGAGAGAAGACATTTCTTTACAACATGTCATGTTCACACAATTCAGTTGATGGTACTCATTGTTTAACCCCTTCCATTCCCATAAATGGTGTCTTCCAAACAATATCCAAAGCAAACTTTTTTCTTTCTTTCTTTTTTTTTTTCTTTCCCCAAATAAAAGTTATCATCCATCTTTAAATTCATGATGAAGAAATGTTTGGGTAAACAATGTTTTCCATCAACACTCAACCAAATGCGTCTTTAATACAGCCAAACAGACTTCTCTGTGTCTGAAGCAAAATACTGCATGCTCTATAAGGAGTCAGAAAAATCAAGGTTATTTTCAGATAACATGTTACACACAATCTCTTTTGTTTGTGTGACAGGAGTTTTTCAGCTGCGTCTGCCCTGGCATTTCCTACAGAAACAAAATCTTTTTTTGTTAGTATGCGCTGTGCATTTACAAGTAATAATTAGCATCCATCAAATCTGATATGAATTCAGCATGAAGAAAAGGTTGACCATCTGACTTAACATCTGATTCAATGTTTCCACAGTCCCCCAAAATCATGTACTCCAAACTTATAACGAGAGTCTAGAAAAAAATGGGATGGGAGAAATTGTGAAAAAAATATATTTTGCGTTCCCCGAGATATTTTGCATTCCCTTGCAAAAATGTTGTCTTCCCTCTCAAATATATTTGCGTTCCCACGCTAAACCTGTTGTGAGCTCGGACACACACTTCCTGTTTTAATGTCCAGCTGGCAGTGTTTCAGAGAGCCGTACGTTAACAATGCACGGTTCATAGTGTTTGAACTTGGACTCAAATATAAAGAAATACGGTCAGTGCTTAACTCAAGGAGTTCAGTGAAGTTGGCAATTGTCACAGGTGTCAGATCCACTGCGAGGAGAGAGATCTGTCAGTCTTGCCTGCACTTGCACTTGCACTAACGGCTGTTAGGAAGTGGTATCGCTTCCTCTTTAAGCACTCGCGCTTAGTCTCACTGTGAAAGCAGACGGGAAGCACAGTATCTTTCACTCTCTCATACAAATGTCCTATTTACGGTCTCTTTGTAACTTTATAACAGTGTACATTGTGTTAAAACTTTGGTGATAAGCGTAATTAGCAAACTCTCTTTGAAAGTGGCACTTTTAATCGTGATCTGTCTATCGTTTCATTCGTGTTTTTCAATGCTGGAGTGAGAGAGTAGGACTTCCGGTGTGTTTTTGCTCAATTTGCCTCTTACTACTCTTCTTTAAAGGTATGTTTGCACACTTAATGGTTATTTAATTAGTTTTAAGTTTCAATGTGATTGAATAGCAGTCTAAGATATAATATTATTTTGACCATAGTCAGTTCCCACATGGTTCAATCTTATTCAATGATACGGCATGATTGTACCAAAAAGACTTTATATCACACAATATTTACACACATTTTCTTGATGCGTTTACATGATGGAGCGTTGCAAGGATGCTTAGTATTTTTTTTATTTGCATTAACTGTTATAAACATTTTGTGAAATATATTTTGTTGCCTACATTCATGCCTTTGAGCATTCACGCTTCCGGTGTGTTTTTTCTAATTTTGCCTCATACTACTCCTTTTTAAGTAAGGGATAATGTATATCCAGCCGGTTGTTCTCTCCCGACAGGGTGATGAGGACCCGACGCGAAGCAGAGATGTACATTATCCCACTTATAACACGGCTACTTGCCACACGAAATATTGATCTGAGTTTAAATATTTTATTCGGCTTTTAAACGCAAAGCTTCCGTGGAGAGAGCCGTTTCAGCGGCAAGTTCAAACTAGAAGGACATTTAAGAGATACGGTATACAGTCATAAGACTTATTCAAATTGTACCTGTTTATGTCTCATAATCCAACAGTGTACAAAACAATAGCCAAAAAATGGCAGCAGCAGCGTTTGTATGAAACGAGAGAGCGAGTCCATCATACTGGATGGCATAATAACAGAACTGTACACAAAATATTGATTCGACTGAGGCTACGTTTACACGTGGATGGCTATTTTCATAAACGGACATTTCTCCCCTCTTCGTTTTCAAAAATAACATCGTGCACACGAACCTGTGTATATGCTGTCAAGAGCATGCCAAACCTGTAGGTGGCAGTGTAACGAGAAGCTCAAGCCCACCTTAGCCAATCAGAATCCCAAAAATGGTCACATTCTGTGACGTCGCTGCCTAAAACTCCGTTTTTCTCAGTTTACATGCAAACGTGCAAACGAAGATTTTCAAAATCTCCACTCTGGCCGGAGTTTTTAGAAAGAATCGGTTTCATTGGCGAATCCTCCGTTTGCGTGTAAACGAAGGGTGCAAACGAAGGGAAATGTCTCCGTTTTTCAAAATAACCATGTACGTGTAAACGGGGCCTGAGTTTTAATACTTTATTAGCTCACCAAATGCAAAACTTCCACAAAGAAAAAAACGTTCCTATAGCGCTGCTGACTTCAGTAACCCGGATCTGTTCTTTTCATCACAAAATGTGTGGGTTTATGTGTTAATATTAGCATATTTCGCAGATGCAGACTAGTCTATTTGATGTGCAGATTAACCTAGACATACAGAAAAAACCTTTTAAGATGTTTATGACTTATTAAAATGTTGTATACAAAACTGCTTTAAAATATGCTTAGCAGATGTTTACACAGCTTTCCAGTTGAAGCGTTCTTTAACCCTCTGATGGTCTTTATTTATGTCTACACTCTGGGTTTTGGGGTCTCTAGAGACCCCAGAAAATAACATTTAATTTTGTAACAAGATAATAGTTTTTTTTTTTTTTACAAATGTAATTTTATTCTGTTTGTTAATGTTTTTACTCAACATTTGTGCAGTTTTTGGAGAATTTATGATATTTTTTAAATTTCTATAAATAAATAAATAAATAAATATTTAAATTGCCTTTTTACAAAAAAACAGCATTTGATGTAAAATTCACTTTATAAAAGACCCAGATTTCTAACTTTCATTCATGGGGATAACATGGATGATTTTAAATGGTTTAATGTAACATTTTTGCCCATTTTTTGGAAAATGCAGTTTTAAAATAAAAAATAATAATTTTAACCACTAGATGGCTATAGAGCTCCAGTATATGCTATTTGCTAGTAGACTACCTGAAAGATATCTTTTCACAAGTTGGATTCAGTTGGATTCATATCTAAATATTATAAAATCACAATTATAACAAAAATAAAATATTTTTGTCAAAGTTTAGCATTTTTTTGTACCAAAAAACCCCCCAGTTTTTCAATAATGTTACATTATGATTAGAATCAAACCTGAACAAAATGTTACAAAGAGAAATGTTGGAGTCTTAAGATTTTATCATTTATTTCAATCATTTATTTTTAATCTAATTCTAGATTCTAGACACACACAATTGCGTGTGTGTGTGTGTGTGTGTGTGTGTGTGTGTGTGTGTGTGTGTGTCTGAGAGATAAAGAGAGAGAGAGTGTGTGAGTACACATTGTCGATGTGCCAGTGTCACCACACCACTTTATATTTGAAGTGGTTTAGCATTTTGGATGATTTTATTTGACAAATTATAGCCTTACAAATGTTCCTGTGTGTGTATGTGTGTGTGTGTGTGTGTGTGTGTGTGTGTGTGTGTGTGTGTGTGTGTGTGTGTGTGTGTGTGTGTGTGTGTGTGTGTGTGTGTGTGTGTGTGTGTGTGTGTTTACATTTTCAATGTGTCAGTGTCACCAATTTATTTTTGTGGTGGTACTGCATTTTGGATGATTTTATTTGACAAATTATAGCCTTACAAATGTTCCTGTGTGTGTGTGTGTGTGTGTGTGTGTGTGTGTGTGTGTGTGCGTGTGTGTGTGTGTGTGTGTGTGTGTGTGTGAGAGAGAGTGTGCGAGTACACATTGTCGGTGTCAGTGTCACCACTTTATATTTGGGTTGGTTCTGCATTTAGGATGATTTTATTTGACAAATTATAGCCTTACAAGTGTGTGCGTGTGTGTGTGTGTGTGTGTGTGTGTGGTGTGTGTGTGTGTGTGTGTGTGTGTGTGTGTGAGTACACATTGTCGGTGTCAGTGTCACCACTTTATATTTGTGTTGGTTCTGCATTTTGGATGATTTTATTTGACAAATTATAGCCTTACAAATGTGTGTGTGTCTGTGTGTGTGTGTGTGTGTGTGTGTGTGTGTGTGTGTGTGTGTGTGTGTGTGTGTGTGTGAGTATACATTGTCGATGTCAGTGTGACCACTTTATATTTGTGTTGGTTCTGCATTTTGGATGATTTTATTTGACAAATTATAGCCTTACAAATGTGTGTGTGTGTGTGTGTGTGTGTGTGTGTGTGTGTGTGTGTGTGTGTGTGTGTGTGTGTGTGTGTGTGTGTGCGTGTGTACATTTTCAATGTGTCAGTGTCACCAATTTATTTTTGTGGTGGTATTGCATTTTGGATGATTTTATTTTACAAATGATAAGAGAACAGTTTTTATAGTCTCAAAAATGTATTCCTCTATATGTGTGTGTGTGTGTGTGTGTGTGTGTGTATACACACGTGTTGTGAGCAATATAATTTAGCATTGTGGATGTTTTTTGCATTGGTGGAAGTGTGCCACTTTATTTGTGCCATTTCTGTCGATGTGTTCTGCGTTGTTTCTGATTTTGATGATGAATTTTGTCTATTTTGATTGCGGGGTCTCCAGAGACCCCGAAGACCACGAGTGTCACAATTTTTGTCACGCTAACATAAAAACAGATATCATTCCAATTTTTTTTTTTTTTTTGTAGATCTAGTAAGTGTTGAGAGCCGTAGAAGGTTTCATACCATTTGGACAAAGGGAACATTTTTTTTAATTTGAGCAAAAGTCATTTGGGGTCCCAAAAGACCCCATAAACCATCAGAGGGTTAAAGGGTCATGAAACCCTGTTTCAGCAGCAGTCAGTTCCCACCACAGTTTTGAAAAATGCTACAGAAGTGGACGTGGTTAAGCTGGAGGAAGAGGAGAGACTGACAACAGCAACGGCTTCTGATTCAGACCGTTTCATTTCGCTTTCATTAAAAGTGTAAAAGCTTCACACAAATGCACGCTGCAGATTACTATTATAGACAGGGGTGCACATAACTGGTGCTCACGTGTGGTAAAAATAAACGACGCGCAGCAGAAAACATGGAAGGAAGCGCTTTTGAGTACCAACATTTTGGGACTTATTTTGCTGCAGTATACAGTGTTTCCCACAGGATTTTTGTGAGACTGTGGTGGGTGGACATTGGTTCCTCTAAGACCATTTTGTGCATTTTAAATTTAAACGCATCAATCTTGTGCATTCTGATAGTAAAAGTAAGTGACTAGATCAATGAAGAAATTAGTTCTCTTGTAAACAATTTTTTGCTCTATTATATAATATATGACTCGTAATATATGATATGAAAGAAGAAAAGCATATACACTGGCGTGCTCCCCCGGAAGAAAGTTTTGTACATTTTAAAGACCGGCTGCTCTGGGGACAGACACTGGCTCCGGCTGCTCCGGGGACAGACACTGGCTCCGGCTGCTCCGGGGACAGACACTGGCTCCGGCTGCTCCGGGGACAGACACTGGCTCCGGCTGCTCCGGGGACAGACACTGGCTCCGGCTGCTCCGGGGACAGACACTGGCTCCGGCTGCTCCGGGGACAGACACTGGCTCCGGCTGCTCCGGGGACAGACACTGGCTCCGGCTGCTCCGGGGACAGACACTGGCTCCGGGGACAGACACTGGCTCCGGGGACAGACACTGGCTCCGGCTGCTCCGGGGACAGACACTGGCTCCGGGGACAGACACTGGCTCCGGGGACAGACACTGGCTCCGGCTCCGGGGACAGACACTGGCTCCGGCTCCGGGGACAGACACTGGCTCCGGCTGCTCTGGGGACAGACACTGGCTCCGGGGACAGACACTGGCTCCGGGGACAGACACTGGCTCCGGGGACAGACACTGGCTCCGGCTCCGGGGACAGACACTGGCTCCGGCTCCGGGGACAGACACCGGCTCCGGCCCAAGTGTGTGCGTAGCCCACACACACTACATTGCTGTGGCCATAATAGCCAGTTTCGCGGTCACTGAAGGCTCAGGAACAGACGCCACCGGCTCAGGCTCAGGAACAGACACAGGCTCGATGGCGGCCATCTTGTCAGGGAACACAGGCTCGGCAGGCATGACGTGAACAGTCTCTGGCTGGGCAGACGCGACGTGAACAGTCTCAGACTGGGCAGACGTGAGGTGAACCGTCTCAGACTGGGCAGACGTGAGGTGAACCGTCTCTGACTGGGCAGACGTGACGTGCACAGTCTCTGGCTGGGCAGGCGTGACGTATCGCTGGAATGCTACAGGCAGAACAGGACGCCTGGGCTGTGCGTCAGTGATCACAGTCTCCTCCGGGATTGTCTTAGTGTTAAGAATCACTGGACCGTCAGTTGAAGAGGCCCCTTTCTTCCTCCTCCGTCTCCGGACCACCGGAGTCGAGACCACCGAAACTGGGACCACCGGAACTGTGACCACTGGACACGGGACCACCGGAACTGGGACGCTCTTCCTGGCCTCTCGCTCCTGCAAGCGAGCGAGACCCTCCACCATCTCCCCAAAAGTACCGTGATCATACGCCCTCCGAAGTATCCAGTCCATGGGTTCGTCGAGGGCGCAAAAGAAAAGGTCCTTTAGAGACTCATCATTGAATCGTAATCCCTCTGCCACTCCAAGGAGTTTGGCCGCAAACTTCCTTAAGTCCGCGCCTTGTTGGCGGAGAGAATTTAGGATCCGAACACGGCTAATGTGTTCGTATAGGGGGCACGACACAAAGGGGGTTGGTGGATGGTGGGGAAGTCCTTGCTGAGTTCTCAACATGGTCGGATCGTTCTGTCACGTTACAATAAAGAAACTAATGGAGAACTCAAATGCAAGGAGAAATAATATTATTATAAAAGAAAAGACAAAGCACAAAACAAAACCCACGAGGGGAAAAACATTACAGAATACAAAACAAGAACTTCAAAAAGGAACATACCAAGCGGGTTACAGGAGAACAGGAACACATGACAAGACAACAATCCGACAAAGACTGCAAACACAAAGGAGCTTGAGGGCTCGGTGCTGGGCGGATCCGGCGGTGAGGGCTCGGTGCTGGGCGGATCCGGCGGTGAGGGCTCGGTGCTGGGCGGATCCGGCGGTGAGGGCTCGGTGCTGGACGGGACCGGCGGCGAAGAGGGCTCTGAGCTGGGTGGAACCAGCGGCGAAGGAAGCGCTGAAAAAAGGTCAATTAAGTCCTTCTCGTCTAGACTCTGGCTGAGGACAGGAACAGGAGACACTGGGCGGACAGTCTCTGGCTTGGCGGGCACGGCGCATACTGCTTTGGACTCGGCAGATCTAGCGTGAAGTGCGGGCTCGGCTGGACTGGCGTGAAATGCAAGCTCCGCTGGACTGGCGTGAAGTGCTGGGTTGGGTGGCGTTCTGGACCGGGTCGCAACACTCTCCAGACACCGGGTTACCGTCTCCTTCCAACTCAGTCCGGTGGTGTCTGGGAGGTTGAGAGGACGATGGAAAGAGGCCCCGATCCAGAACAGGGTGCTGAGGGTTTCGTCCTTCAAAGAGCTGAAGAGGGCGAGCTGCCAAAACTTCTTGGCGAAGCTCAGGATGTCGTGGTTCTCCTGAGCCACGAGGATGAATTTGAGGTGTTCATCCATTACCTTGGTCGGTCAATCTGTCAGGCTTCCTGGGTGGATGAAGTAGGAGGCGAACACGAAGATGCAGAATCCAAGGTTTTAATTCTCAATAATCACAAATACAAAGAACAGGGAGCGAGTGCGCAGAACATAGATAGAACCTAACATAAACATTGACCGACAAGTGAAGAGTGAAAACCAGGAACTTAAATACACACACAGATGAACACAAGACAGGTGATGCAGATAATGATGATGAACAGGTGGGTAATGAAGGGAGTGAGTTCAGGTGTGGAAACAAGGAGGATTCTGGGAACTGTAGTGCAGACAGGACGATGACAGACAGTGAATGTGACACATACGGTGCTCGGCAGTGATCAAAAAGGATTTAAACAGTGAATTTTGAATCTCTTCTTGTAAACTCAGTGATTTGAATTCAGACGGCAATTAAATTCCCACATGACCTGTTTGTCAAAAAACAGTAGGTTCTAATTTGGCCAGGGATTTTTACCAAAAATGGGACTTAACCCAGTAAATGTTCAAAATACCGGACGAGCCCATGAGAAAAAATATTAGTGTCCGAATAGGACTTATCTAACAGTAGCCTATGCTTTCACTGGCCTTTAAAAGTGCTCTTTTATTAAATTAATAATAAAATATATATAATAATATAATTAAAATTCTAAAAACAATCAGTGTATAATGACAATTATTTATTATTTGCATGAATACACTTTAATTAGCCTAACTGAACACTGTCTGGGTGTATTACAAATTCAGAATTATTTTCATATAGACCTGCAACAGTGATAAGGTGAAGCTAAGAGTGGTCCAGACCAACCTTCCGAAAGTATGACTTACAGAAGGTATACTTAACTAAGAACGTTTCGGGAAACACGTATTAATGATAAGGTACAGCTTAAGGTGTAACTTAAGAACCACGTAGCGTTAAGAAGGTTTCGGGAAACCCAGCCCAGATTGTCAGTCCGTCCCTGCTCTCCAGTGTTTCCCAATAGAGCAAAAAACAGCTGTTTTCACAGCTTTGTTGGTTTCGGAGGGTGTGACCGAGAGCGTGAGTGCTCACACAGGATTGCACTATCCCCTGTGTGTAGGCATGCTGAAAGGGCGTTCATGGATGACTCATGTTCCCATTGCGGGAACATGACCATCGCCGTGTTGCGGTCGTGACACCGATACCTTCAAAGAGGTGGAGCCCCTTCGCTTATTCCCCAATCTAGCGCTCCTTCTGCCCAGCAGAAGAAGCCTACTTCGGTTATTAGCCTTGGTGACATGAGGATCACAGTGAGATGTAACCCGCCGAGTCAACTTCCTCGGGCTCCTCACTCCTCTTTAACGCCGCAAATTGCGGATCCTCCAAGAGAGCGCACTGGTCCGTCCGCGGCGGTCCCAGTCGTTACTTATTATTTCTTCTTCATTTGTGGGTCTGTGTTCTTACAGAGCCTGCCAGCCTCTTCAAATGTAGTAAACCTTACTAGCCATTTGGTAAACCATGGTAAATCAGACTAGAGTGTGGTAAATCGTGGTAAACCATGCTAGAATAGTGTAAAGCATGGTAAACATTGGTAAATCAAGATAAACATTTGTCTTATATTGCAATAGCATTTGTTATGAAAATAGCAACATACACATATAGAAACAACAAAGGTACAACATGCCACTAATATAAATCTATAGTGAAAAATATATTCCCTTAATAGATAATAAATTATTATAAAATTCAGGTTACCATAATAAATACAATTAAATTGTATAATTGACATAGCAACACTGAATTACTTGACTAATTTATCAAACCATTTAAGTTGCTAATAGTGTATCCATTACAGAATTTAAAGGTTTACCCATTTCTTTCTTTCTTCCTTCTTTTTTTTTTTTTTGAAGGCTTTTATATGAAATTATGAAATAGAAAAACGTAGGTAACTTAGGTTATGTCCCATAATTAGGTCCTTTAATTATTAAACCATGTTAATTTTACTTGTTTATAGGCTATAGAATAAAAATGGATAAAGACATCTGTATGGAACATCTCTGTTTAAATCTGGTCTTGCTGGGAAGAACAGGAGTTGGAAAGAGTTCATCAGGAAACACAATACTGGGACGAGACGCTTTCATCTCAGAGAGCAGCTCCACTTCTGTCACACACAATGTGGCTGACGAAATCGGTAATATTTGTGGATTACCGATCAGAGTTTATGACACACCGGGATTTTCTGATACAGAGTCGAGTAAGGAAGATCTTAGGAAATATGAAAAAATTCTTCAGGAATGTGAATCGGGCCTGTGTGCGTTTCTGCTGGTTCTCCCAGCAGACAGATTTACTAAAGAAGATCAGGAAGTTCTGGAGAAGATTGAGGAGCTTCTGGGAGCAAAGCGTATACAAAACACCTGGATTCTCTTCACAAGAGGAGATGAACTGGAAGAAGAAAACAAGACCATAAATAAAGTCATCAAAGAAACTGAATACTTAAAGAGGCTTTCTCAGAAATATGAGGGCAGACACCACGTGCTCAACAACAAGCAACAAATAAAATGTGACGATCAATCAAATGCTCTGATATCTAAAGTTCTTCACAGGAACATAGAAAATCGTAAGTGTATTTTTGTCTGTTCACGTTTAGCATGATGGAAGTAAGCCGGGTGCACACTGTATGATCTGTAATAGTCCTTTACGATTGTTGCTCGTCAGACTGTACAAACATGATCCTCAAGTCACACTGGTGGATCTCAGTTGTCATTAATGTCAGATTTTACGGCAATCAAGACACCTTAAAAACAGATGCATGCAGGAAAAGGTTTTACATCATCAACCATTCGGTGTCTGTGAGCTGCATTACATGCAGGACTGAAATTTTGGCCATGTGAAATTACATATACATATAAATTACATATATGCAAATATAAATATTTTTATATAAATATACTTAATATGTTATATAAATATATATATATATATATATTATATGTATACTTTTTAAAATATTATAATTATATAAAGGTACGCAAAGAATTGCATGCATCTTGTTCTGATGCACAATGCAAACACCTGAAAGCAAAAAAATAATAATAAAATAATGCTAAAGTGGTAGCTTGAGCTTTAAAAAAAAAAAAAAAAAGTCATGCCCAGGGATCCTGACCAATTGTGAATGTGGCGAGTTCGGAGTTAGAATGTATTAGGAAGATTAACAGTAAAGGAAAACCTTTCATTTTTGACAACAATAAAAAGTGGTTTAAAATATTTCTAAACTTGTAAAAATGTAACAAACAAAAACAGGCTATGGCAGAGGTGCCAAATCCTGTTCCTGGAGATCTACCTTACTGCAGATTACAGCTTCAACCCTGATCAAACAACTGGACCAGAGGTGGTCTTATATTAGGGAGATGAGAGGCTCTGTATCTCTTTCCATTGGTTAAATGGTAACGGCTAACTTGATCATGTGACACACCTCAGCCTATTGTGTAATGGCAGTGACGTCAGTGCCCGCAGTTTTATGACAGTCAGTTACAGTTTATGTTAATCAGCTTTGTGTGGATTATTAGCGCGTTGGTATTGTGAATAAATGTTCTATATTTTGTGTTATATCGCTAGTAAAGATACAGTAGGTCTGCATTGTTTGTGGAATGTACTTTAAAAAAAAACTACCTTTAAGATAACACTAAAACGTATTTGTAATTTAATACATATTTAATTAATTAAAAGTATATGTTTATGTATTTTTTTAACCATCATTCATTAAAAAGCTTTATATCATCATTAGGCACACAGTTGACCAACATTTCATGTTTTATTTGAATTAAACACAGTTTAACACAATATTTATAATTAAATTATTAATTTTGTGTTTATTGATTAAATTGCATAATATCAGCGTCATATGTATACATGCAGTTATAATAGTCATTACAATTCAAGTCTTATCATAAGTTAATGATATGCATTTTACCATGGTAAAACCCGAAAGCCAAAGAAAGAAAACATTATTTATTTTAACATTTTAGACAATAGGCCTATAGGCTACAGTATCACGCAATATTACTATTAAATACGATGGTAATGCCGTAAATGAGTCATACCTGTCACAACATTCCCTTCTCTGACTTCTCTTACAAAATAGCCTTTTAATCATAGTAAGGTCTACATATCGTTCCCAACAAAAGTATTGTTCTTTACAATACAGTAAAAGTATTGTTAAAGCGTGGTTGATTAGCAAAAAGGCTGTCAATTCATTAATGGAGTTTCCTCACAAAAGTGGCTTATTCAGTGTAGTGAAGCCTCTTCTCCACTGCCATACATTCATAAAACACGCCCTCTGCTCTCAGTGACTTTGACTGAACCAGCTAATTAAGATCTTCAGGAGAACTTGATAATTACAGACAGGTGTGTTTGATCAGGGCTGGATCTGAACTCTGCAATTATTTTAAGCAGCAGTGATATTGTCTCCATAATTGTAATTTAAATATGAAGGTAAATACAACCTTAGAAGAACAACAACACATGACATATTACACTGTAATTATTTATTTAACAAAAATAAAGCAAAAATTGAGATATGTGAAAAAACAAAGTTTATTTCAAGATATCGCTGCTAAAGGTAATCTATTGAAGAAGTCGTGAAGTGACGTGATGGTCAACCAGATGCAGGTCCTTTATTGTGGAGATTGCAATATATTGTAAAGTTGTTTACTAGAGGTTTGTTGTTTTGCTGTTTTTAAATAAATTAAAGCCATTGTAAAGGAATGTAAACTCCTGCTCTGCTCATCCAGCATGGGTTGCAGTCGCGTGTCTCACACAGTGCAGTAGGAATCACAGTTCACTGTTCGGGTGATGATGGCGGATGATTCGTTGCGCAACAGAGCCTATACGTATGATAATGTCTTATCTTGTATGCTTGCTCAGCACCGCCGCTCCCTATACAGAGAGTACGTGCGATCGCGAGTCTGAAAGTGAAACGCAAGCTTCCTGATGCGTATAGAATTTACAACATTATATTACAATCATGTTCTCATTATGTATATGACAGATTGGCACTGCACTTAACTGTATTTCATAATCAAAGTGAATCCAGGCATTACTGTGGCCTTTCAAATACAGTTTCACTTGATTTTCCCAGTCTGGAAGGCATGCTGTCTAATGTCAAATCAGACCTCAGAAACTGCCCAATCAGAGAAAAAAGAGAAATTAATTTTTTTAAAGTGAGAATGATCATCGTTTTGACGATCGTCATTGTCACATACGAGTTCTCGAGTACTTGTTTCCATCCCTAGTTTGTACTAATGTGCTGTATTTAGTTTTCACCAAACATCTCCGCTTTGGTCTCGTCTGTCCAAAGGACATTGTTCCAGAAGTCTGGGGGTTTGTACAGATTAAACTTAACAAACCTAAACTGTGCTGTCATATTCATTTTAGAGAGGAGAGGATTTCTCTCGGCAACCCTTTCAAGTTTAATTTCTATGCTAGCACTGCAGTAAGGGTGAACTTCACACTTGACTTCTCTAATGTGGTCTATAGTTTCTGCTAAATAAATAATGACATGATGTAATAAGTCATGTGTTGTTGTTCATCTGAGATTGTATTTACCTAATGTTAAAGGGATAGTTCACCCAAAAATGATAATTCTGTCAGTAATTACTCACCCTCATGTTGTTCCAACCCCATAAGACCTTCGTTCATCTTCGGAACACAAATTAAGATATTTTTGATTAAATCTGAGAGCTGGCTCACTCCTCCATAGACTTATAAAGACATTATAACTTGCTGGCCCAGAAAATGTATTAAAGACATCGTTAATATAGTCCAAATGACTCCAGCGGCTCAATCTTAAGTTTATAAAGCGACGAGAATACTTTTTGTGCGCAAAAACAAACAAAAATAACGAGTCACTTGGACTATATTAACTATGTCTTTAATACATTATCTGGGCCAGCAAGTTTCAGTCCCTTAAAAGCCTATGGGGGAGTTAGACAACTCTAAGATTTAATCAAAAATATCTTAATTTGTGTTCCGAAGATGAACAAAGGTCTTACGGGGTTGGAACAACATGAGGGTGAGTAATTACTGACAGAATTATCATTTTTGGGTGAACTATCCCTTTAAGACCTAAGGACTAGATTATTTTTATGTTCTCATACATAAAACCACATAATTCAAAGATACTTTCTTTTTCACATGTACAATATCCATGTACAAAGTAGGTGGTATAAGTTGAGGTATAAGTGTGATCTGCTTTTTTCCCTTCATATAGTGTCGAGAAGACAAAGAACTCCAGTCAACATTCCTGTCGAACGTCCTTTATCCAGAAGAATCGTGCTGTTGGGTAAAAGTGGTGTTGGGAAGAGTGCAGCTGCAAACACAATATTGGGAAAGAAAGTGTTTGAATCTACAGTTGGCTCAATTTCAGTGACCCGTGAATCTTCAGTGAAACACGCCACTGTTTCAGGCAGGAAAGTGTCTGTAGTTGATACTCCTGGATTATTTGATACACACATGAGCTCTGAGCAGTTATTGGTTGAGATGGCGAGAAGTGTTTACATATCGAGTCCTGGGCCTCATGCTTTTCTCATTGTGTTTCCTGTGAATAGATTCACTCAGCAGGAGGAAGAGATTGCTCAAATCATTGAGATGTTGTTTGGTGAAGAAGTGTTAAAATACTCCATCATTCTTTTCACTCATGGAGATCAGCTAGAAGGAAGGTCCATGAAAGAAATCATTGAGGAGAATGAAGCATTAAGACATCTAGTTGATCAGTGTGGAGACAGATTTCATGTCTTCAATAATAGAGATGAGAATAATAGAGAGCAGGTGAATGATCTACTGCAGAAGATTGACACAATGATAGAGCAGACTGGTGGAGGATACTACAGTAATCAGATGTATGAAGATGCTCAGAAATTCAGAAAAGAGGAAGAGACTAAGAGATTAATAAAGGAGGTAGAGCAGAGAGTCAGAGCAGAGATACAGCGTGAGAACAATGTGAGAGAACAACAAGAGAAGATTCAAAGACAAGAAGAGATTGAGAGAGTGAGAAGGCAGACAGAGAATAGAGTGAGAAAGCAGACAGAAAAGAGAGTGAGAAGGCAGACAGAGCAGAGAGTCAGAGCTGAGTGTGAAGCTCAAATGATGTCTGAAATGGAAAGACTTAACGTAAAAAGACAGAGAGAGGAAGAGGAGAGAAAACAACAAGAGGAGATTCAAAGACGAGAAGAGATTGAGAGAGTGATAAGGGAGACAGAGGAGAGAGTCAGAGCAGAGATACAGTGTGAGAAAAATGAGAGACAACAAGAGGAGGACAAAAATACACCAGAGAGTGAAGAAAGAAGTGGATTTAAGAAGTTTTTTTCCAAGTATTGGAAATACTTTTTGATGGGCATTGCAGCTAATGCTATAAGTGTTGGTAGAGTTGTTGGTGGAGTTGTTGGTGGAGTTGTTGGTGAAATTGTTGGTGGAATTGTTGGTGGAGTTGTAGCCTTAATTGTTGATAAAACGCAGAAGCGTAACTAATGGGTGGAAAGAATGTTGTAATATCATGAAAGGTAATTTTAATGCCAAACACAACTTAGGTTGAATGTGATTATTGTAAATTGGCGATTTTTGATGGTTAATTTCCTATATATTGTGTTATGTTGCCAGAAGGCCTAAATATGAAATCTTCTGTTAAATCCCTCAAATTGGAACCTCTTCTAAATGATTTACATGTCTCAAAGATAACTGATAAAATTGAAATATTTATGGACAATCTTTTAGTTGAACGACTCTAGAAAGACCACGCCAGAGAACTTCATAAAGCGTAGAAAATGGAGAAGAGGAAGAAGACAGGCAAGGACCCATCTTCCCCGGGACGAGCTGATCTGGCGAGGCAAGCAGATGATGAGGATTATCAGGCAGAGGGAAAATTGCATAAAATATTACTAAGTATTGTGAGGGGATTTATGTTGTCAGAGAGTCAATTTAAATGTCCTAATTGTGAAATATAATGCTTGCAAGAGAGGCTTGAATTGCTTGATACAAGTCTGCCTTGCAACTAAGGTGTTTGTAGTTTAAATGTCATACTTTTGCAAAAGAAGCTTGAATCCCTAGAAGCAGGACACAAGTTTGCTTTGCAACTTAAGTGTTTGTGGTTTCCTTTGATCTCTCTGAATATACTCAACGTTTCAACAGGCTATGCCTGCTTATTTGACCTTTAGCATAATTTAAGAAGAAAGAAAGAGGTCTCTTCACAGCCCGTGAGGAGGCGAGAGCCAGGATGCTGCAAGTGAAGGAGCGGTTAAATATATAAAGTTTGATTGATTCACCAGAATGATTGACAATTAGGAAGACCAATAGTATAGGCATTCCACCCGGAAGTAAAAAATCCTCCGCTATACCTTTAAGCTTTCTAGCGTAGGTGGCAAAATATGAGATATGTATATGTGTTTATTGCATAATAGCTTTAACGGTGGAAAGTTCCAGGCCAGTTATTTCACCTTGTAAGGGTTGCTGCATTGTTTCTAAAGCGAAGATTCTTCAGCATTGGCAGCACCGGCATTTATTCTTGATTCTTGATGTCTGTGTGTCTACATGAAAGAAGAAAAAAAAACATTTGGTTTCTGAACAACTTTAAGAAATCCATTGGATTACAGTGAAAATGCTAATATATATATATATATATATATATATATATTATGTTATTCAAGAACAGTGCTGTTATAATCAATAAAGTAAACCTAACTCAGAGATTAGTCTCTAAATGAGTTCAGTGTTTCAGGTCAAAAATGATTGTTAGAACACCATCAGATCACTTTCTCTCTTTGTTCATCTGGCTGTTATAACTGAATTACAGCAGCCAAACTACATCTAAAGTTAAAAAAGTAAGGGTCAAGAACCCAACTAAAGCAAACACTGATCTCCATAATGGTGACTTTAAATTTGTGATGTTCTCCTTCAGTGATTCTGCTTGTTAACATCAGGTGTCTTCAATAACGCTCAATCATCACTCAATTAATCATTTAATTATCTCATTAATTTCAACCCTGGGGATTTAGCTGTTTAATGAGTTTTAATACCTTTAAAAACGTCCACATTATGACAAACCATTAACACAAAAAGTTACTTATTGTTCCCCGAATAAGTAACTTTAATAACTGTATATTTATAATAAACAAGCCGCTCCTGTAAGAAGCCCTGAATGTAAATTGATTTCTCCTGTGCTACACTAGAGCCTTTGGAGAAACAGAAATGAGTGAAAACAGCACAGATATTCAATTAAAGCATAAGTTACCACTTAGTTTGACTTTCTCCAGAGCGACAGTCACACTGATGTCTGCTGATTCACCAGCACACTCTCGTCCTGTTGGAGAAAAAGTTAAAGGTCAAAGTGCATTTCCAGGAGTGTAGTATGAATCTACTTGAAATTTACCCTGTAAATGACAAAGCAACAGCTCAAACTTACCATCAGATTCTTTCTTAAGTGAAGATTCTTCAGCATTAAATGAATGTATTGTCTTTTTTGAGTTTATTGTCTTTGTATTATTCTGAAACTTTTTAAAGTAAAACGAAACCATTTTTTGGTGATTCGAAAAACTTTTAAAACAAGTCTCAGAGTGATTTTTTTCCCTAGAAGTATCTTTACTTTGTTGTAGTTTAGATATGAATACTAAGCAAACGCCCAGTGAAACAGACCCAGGACTGAACTGGATTGGACACCGCCGAGGACCCTCAAACAACTTCTAGCATCTTTAACCTGCAGGTAAGGACAGTGTATGTTTGTAATAGGTTATGTGAATGTTGTAAAATGATTTAGATGTTACAGCGGTATAGAAACACAATAACTGACAAATGAACAAAAAACAATAAATCAGAAATACTTCCAGAAGAAAAGTAAACACAATCTGTTATAAAATACAAGTAAATAATCTAAGAACAGAAAACCTTCACTTTACTATTTAAATCAAATCAGATTATATATGTGCATTATACAGCATATACTTCATGAATATAAATAGAAAAATATAAATATATAGAATATAGAATATAAAAAAAAAAGAGCCAATATATGCACCTGTTCCAATCTCAGTCATTTGAATCTGTTCATTAGAGGCATGTTTAAATGTCATTCAGTTCTCTTCATAATTTTCATTTAACAAATATACCTTGTTTAACTTATAAAAATATTAGTTTTATGATAATAATAATTAAGAAATTTGTGTTGCTAGAGAAGCCTGTCAAAACAATAACACTCTATAGCTGATAAGAGAAAATGGAAGTTGAAAGAAAATATTCAGTGGTTGACTAACGACTGTGTAACAAGTGCCCTCAACATAGGTTGGTGTAATGGACCAGTTTCAATGTTAGTGGCGAACAGAATCAATACTGGTAGTAAATAAATCACAGAATCATGTAAGGAAAATACTCCAAAATATATTGTAATTCAGCAGCATAAACAGCATGAACCATAATTTGAAACAAAACGATAAAAATGATACACAAAATATGAAATCTCTGTATTGTCTTTTCCCCCTTTTATTCTATTAAGATTTTAATTATTTTTTATAATTAAAAAATAAATATGAGAATACTTTTTGTGCACAAAAAACAATGAATAGTTGAATAAAGTTGTTATTTATGTTGTTTTTTGTGCACAACAAGTATTCTCGTCACTAGGATAAGCTTTGGTTGAGCCACTGTAGTCACTTGGACTATTTTGTCAATGTCTTTACTAACTTTTCTGGGCCGGCAAGTTTCGATCCCATAGAAGCCTATGGAGGAGTGATCCAGCTCTCAGATTTCATCAAAAATACCTTTTTTATAATTTTAATAATATAATTTGTGTTCCGAAGATGAACGTAAGTCTTACGGGGTTGGAACAACATGAGGGTGAGTAATTACTGACAGAATTTTCATTTTTGGGTGAAATAACCCTTTAAAGGGGTGGTATAACGCCCCTTTTTAACAAGATGTTAAATAAATATCTGATGTCCCCAGAGTGTGTATCTGAAGTTTTAGCTCAAAATACTCCACAGATATTTTTATATAGCATGTTACAATTATCCATTTTTGAGGGTGAGCAAAAATGCATCATTTTGTGTGTCCCTGTAAATGCAAATGAGCTACTGCTCCCGGCACAGAGGGCAGAGCTACAAGAACTTGTGTGTGTGTGTGTGTGTGTGTGTGTGTGTGTGTGTGTGTGTGTGTGTGTGTGTGTGTGTGTTAGCAGCTTGCAGCTTGCCGACATGCACTGAAATACAGTCAGAAATTTTCAAAATGTTCCTTTTAAAATCAAACCGCAGTCGGACAATGAAGGAGGGACTCAAGAAGAAGACGGCATGTAGAAAGCAACAGGACGTTTCTGAATGGTTAGCTGATTAATTTATGTTGTTGATGTGGAGTCAACTATCTTCAAGTCATTGATTAGCATATTCTGTCACGATAATCTATAAATCGCTTGTATGGGAACTATTGTAAGATGCCTACAGAGTGACATGCTATTGCATTTGTGTTACGCACTGTATTGCAATACATTTGAAAATACGGATAGCATGAGCAGACTCACAAATGTGCTCGACTACAACAACTCTTCCTCTTCTCATGGACTCACCCCCTTTGATGCATGTAAATTTTAGGGTTTGTGATGTCACTAACCCGGGAGGAAGCTTGTGTAGTATCTATCAGTCGTTTGTTGTAGTCCTTAAAAAGGGATTTCTGTAAAAGCAAATATCTCCCTTTGCTTTGAACTTTGAGTGTTGTAACTTTGCAGATGTTGTTTATGCTCAAACAGCAACATTACACACTAACTAAAGTTAGAAAAGTCAAATCATAATCAACCACCCCTTTAGTATTTTTTTTTTTTTTGTGCCAAACAAATTAACTAATGTAAAATAAACATTATTGAATAATAAACTAAATGAAAAAAAAATGAAAAAAAACAAAATTAAAGCAAAACAGCAGTGTTGGAGCTGCAAACCATGCAAAGGAGGATGCAAAACCATTAGTTAATAATTACTGCATCAGCAACTAATAAAGATTCTAAATGATTAATAGATTAAGTAATATATGAACTGTTATTAATTAAATGTGTCATAATGTATTAATTCCTTAATAACTTATTTTATTAACTAAAAGTGTAAATTAATGAATTAATTACCACAGTTGGTTAAAGCAATGTACTTCAACTTTTAGTTGTCTGCTTGAATTAATCATTAACTAATTATTTGCAAATGTATCATTATGTTTTGACTTTACTTGTTGAGGCACACGACTATTAACTAATTGGTAAGTAATATGCCAATGCTCTTTCTATTACTTATAGAACTGTCTTTGTAAGTTGAAGTAAAACTGAACAGTATTTGTCTTTATAAAATAAAAATGTATTTGAACAAAAGATAAAAATACTCAGTAGCACCTCATTGCAGTACACGAGATCCAGGGGGCGGAGTTGGATCCAGATTTAAGGGGTGGAGATTGGTAGGTTTAGGGGTGGGTTTAGGTATATGTAAGGTGGGAGGAGTTGGATCTGGATTCAACTCCTTCCCCTGGATTTCGTGTTCTGCAGTGAGGACCAATTAAAATAATTAATATTTGTAGCAATTAATATTTATAGCAAAATATCAAAAGGTTACAGGTTATAATACTTCAGCTTATCCAATCTCAACAGGGCAGTCCTGTATTGGAGAATTACACAGGCTATTTACCTTGCAGGCAGTTCAAGCAATAGATATAAAAATAACTTGTCCTCATCCGAGCTATTCAAGTTAAGATAATACAGCAGAGCAGTTTGAGCAAAAAGAGTTTCAGTTAATAAACTAAACTGGAAGAGAGCTGATTTCTCCCCAGGGATGCACACGACATCAAAATAAAAAATGCAACAACTAACAGTCAAAAGGCAGTCATATTTATACGGAACCGGGTTACATTGTTCCTATGCAGTTTCTTGTTTTTTTTTTCCAGAGGAACTAAATCATGTGACATCAGCCTTCTATTGCCTCAGTCAAGGAGGCTTCTGGTGTCGACATTGTTTCCTGTGATTCAGGCCTCTGTGTAAGTGTGTGCGTGTATATGTATCTGGAAGTGTATTTGTAGGTTCAAAATATCTTTCGAAATTCAAATAATTCCCTACAAATGTTATATCATTTAATATATTGATCATTCATATATTGGGAAATTCACGAGTTCCTTTGGCCATATAATCTTTAAGCTAATAAGGTTAATCGTATTTGGCTTGCTGTCCGCAGTGCAGGGGTTTGAGGAAGTGGCTTCAACTCGAGCTTGGATACACCCCCCAGTGGGACTACTAATGCTCGGAGGATGAGTATAGTAGTAAGATGCCTAAATTATATTGATGGAGTTGGGGAGGTGGAGGGATGCCAAAACAGCTGATGCCAGAGCAAGGTGAGCGGCTGCTTATAAGAAAGATTAGATGGGTTCACTCCTCCCGAAATTACGTTGTGAACTTCACTATATTTTCTTTTCATAAGGGTATGGCCCTTATTTTCCTTTTGCTATTGCTATTGCTGCGATTGCTGCTGCTCCTAACCCTCCTCCTACTACCGCTCCTACTCCTACTACGCCTCCTCCTATTACTGTTAGCGCTGTTTGCCCGTAGTCCATCAGTTTTTGTTTAAAAGCCTCTTGTTCAATCCTTCTCTGGGCCTCTTTAAATATGTAATTAGTGTAGTGCTGTCCTCCATTGATCCTCAACATTTCATCAATCTTCTTCAGCAGTTTTGTGACCTGAGAGCGATTACTCGTGTCTTCGTTGTTGAATGAGTGAAATCTGCCACCGCACTCATCAACAAGAGCCTTGAGATCATTACTTTCACTGATATATTCATCTAATGAAAGCCCCTTCAGAAGATCAGTGTGAGTGAACAGAATGATGGTGTGATGAGAAGCTTTTTCTCCAAAGTTATTCTGAATCCATTTCACTGTTTTCTTCTCTTCTTCTGTGAATCTCACATCCAGTCTGATGACCAGCAGAAACACATGAGGACCAGGAGAAGACATGTAGATGCACTTCAGAATCTCTTTCTTCAGTTCTTCTTCACTCATTGACGTATCATATAGCCCTGGAGTGTCGATCACTGAGATGATTTTATCCTCCACTGCAGTCACACGTCCTTGACAGTGTCTAGTCATAGACTTAGCAGAACAACCTTGATTAAACACAAAGTCGCCGATGATGGTGTTTCCTGTTGAACTCTTTCCTGATCCAGTTTTACCCAACAGCACAATCCTCAGATCTGATAAAGAGAGAGGAATTTAAAATGGTATTTACACTTTAAAAATGATGCTCAATAGGGGCCCTTTACTCAGTGGGCCTCGAAATTACATAAAATGACTAATAAGACAGAATAAGTATATAAAATAAGTTAATTAGCATTATTTTAATTTACCCCCTCAACAATTTTCCCATCGAATAACCAGAGTTTCAATTGTTTTGAAAAACCTGGATATGTTGTATGAGGTCAGCTAATTTTAAAAGTGTGATTTCTAGAAAAGTCATAGTAATGGTACACCATTAGAGGGGTGTTTTACACACCATTACACACTAACTAAAGTTAAAAAAGTGAAATCATAATCAAGCACCCCTTTAGGATAATTCATGGCCAGGTGTTGGTGGTTCTTTGCCTCCATATCGTGTTTTTTGTTTGCCTCCAATCAATGCACAACGAGCCATAGATTATCACTTACAAATAATTTACCTTTTTACGTGAAAATCTCTCAGAATTAAAATAAATAAAACCACAAATGGCTAAATATTTACCCAATTTTAAATGCAAACTTTCTCTAGCAATCTTCTGTATCAGCCCTTCCATCTCTTCCTGGCTCTTCACCTGTTTCCTGAGATCTCCCTGGTCTGCAGAATCCTTCTCTCTCAGATTCAGTTTCACTTCTTGTTTCATGTCCTCCTTCTTCAGATAGATCTCATGCCTGTAGTTCTGTCCTCCATTGTTCTTCACCATTTCATCAATACTCTTTAAGAGCATTTTGATCTGGTAGGGATCACATTCACTTTTGCTGTTTATCACGTGATATCTTCCCTCAAAGTAGTTCAGCAGCTCTTTAATATTCTCACTCTCAATGAATTGAATCCATTCTTTTCTGGATATTTTGTCTCTTCCAATAAACATCACCATAGTGAACCTCATAGCTTGAGCCCCAAAGTTCTCCAGGATTTCCTCCACAACGTTCCTCTGCTCCTCTCTGCAAGTCTCCAGGTTGATGATGAGCAGGAACACGTGAGGACCAGGAGTGGAGAGATCCAGGCTCTTCATCATCTGCTTCTGCAGCTCTTCATCAGTCAGTTGAGGGTTGAAGAATCCTGGAGTGTCGATGATGGAGATGTTTCTGTCTTCTACTCTTCCTCTCTGTATCTCACTCTCTCTGGTTCTGCTTTCTTTAAATGCCTCTCGACCCAGAATTGCATTTGCTGTAGGACTCTTTCCAGCGCCAGAGACTCCCAACAGCACAATCCTCAGATCGATTAAATCATGTTGTTCATCAGGCTCTGTGAAAGAGAAAGTTTGTTGAAAGAATTAAGATTAAGTTTAAGAATAAGTTTGCTTTCATTTAATTATAAAATTACCTTTAATCATATTGACAAAACCATACAGTCATTTTATATTTAATTACAATGCTTTAGTCTATGTTTTCTAATTGAGTGTTATCTGCTCATTTTAGTTTTACCAGTCATTTGAGCGTTAAAACAGCCATGTTGATCTGCTTTATCAATGCAGAAATGTATTCTGAAAACAACTGCAATTACTGAAAAAGAATCAACTTAAAGTCAATGACCAAGAGCCCAACTAAAGTAAACACTAATCACCATAATGGTGACCTCAAACTAAACATTTTCAACTAAATATCAACATCTAAACCTCAGTTAATTCTCAATAAGAGCTTCTGTTTGGTTAGTAATAAGTGAAGCTGGTAATGCTGTTTGTGGAGTTGTTTAATCCTCCTCTGCTGAGATCTTCACAGATTTAATGTCTTCTTTTATCTTCATTTTATTTCATCTAAGGCTGCGGCTGAAGAAAGTTGTAGTTTTTCTTCTTATTTCTCTTTTGAATGATTGAAAGAATGTTTCAGGAACATCATACTAACCTTAAATAACATTGTAGTAACATGAAGGAAACTGGACATTTCTATGTTCTTGGAATGTTACAAATGAACGTTTCTAGAATGTTGAATTGTTAATCAAAATAAACGTCAAGAAAACTGGACTTTTTTTTAAGTTCCCAGAACCAACACTGAATATATTTGGAGAAAGTTCTCATAACAAAAAAATCTGTTAGCTGGGAATGATTTAACATTGTTTTTACAGGTTGTAACCAGACCAACAAAAACTTGGAGTACTTTTAAGAAACTTTACTGACTCCTTTACTGACTCCTTTACTGACTCCTTTACAAGGGGTGTGTGTGCGTGTGTGTGTGTGTGTGTGTGTGTGGGGTGGGGTGGGGTGGGGGTTGCACCTGAGACCCACGTCTCTCTGTAGGCAAGGGCGTGGTGAGCTAGTGTCTGCTTACGTCACAGGGCACCACAACTTCCAATAGGAAAATTCAACTGCAGTTGCCACCGTTCAACCCAAAGAGGGCAGCACTCAAACGTTTTTACACCATATATTGCAGAATTAAAACACTTTATACCCAAATGTCAAAAAATGTGCAGCATTAGTAAAGCCCCAGTCTTAAAGATCATTAACTCAAAAAAAGTTATTTTAGGGTTTAGTTACCCTTTAAAGGAAGATAAGTTCAGTTAGTTCCTTGTTCCTGTTTGTGATTGTCAAGCACATTTAACTTTATTTATTATTTTTCTTGAGAAATGCATACTAATTTTAAGCTTATTTAATGTTATTGCATCTACACAGAAGGTATGTTATCCTAAGAAGAAATACACAAACATGTTCAAGTAAAACTGAGTTTCTGCCTACTAATAAATAAAAATAATATTACATTTAATAACAAATCTTTCCAAAAAATGGAGACACAGTATTTCATTCCTTTCAGGAACAGCTGGGAAACACTGAACTTGTGTAATAATATAATTTCAAGTATATTTGTCCCTTGCATGTCCTTATACAGAGGTGATGTAATTTGCCTTCTGCTAGTCCTTCATTGTTCCAGTGAACAGGTTAATAAACAGTAGGGGTAAAAGGTAATGTGAATATGAGTATGATATGAGATAAGTCGTTGCCAGACAGAATTCACACATACACATTCTGGTCTTTTTCAGCAGAGACTAACATGTGTGTTTGAAAGGGATATAAGTTATAACTCAGCCTGGATGTAATATACTATATTTGCCTCAAGATGTTGAAAAGGTTTTACTTCAGGTTGCTAGCAGTCATTACGATATGGCTTACAGAAGTCTGCAGTCATGGGTTCAGTGGAAGGCAGTTGTATAAGAGGATATGAGTGTGACTGATGAAGAACTTGCAGTGAACTTTAGCAGGACTTCCATCTACTGGACATAGTAAGTAACGCTTTCAAATTAACTATACGTTTAACTTATTGAGGGCCTTTTGCACACTAGTGCATCACTAATAATAAGTTCATCCATTTTCTCCTTTACATGAATGTGACTGATGCACATTCTGTTTATCTCTATTTACTGTTTTTTTTTTTTTTTTTTAGTAATCATGTTTGTTTTCATGTTGTTCTCTGTTGTGCTGAAGCTTAAAATATTTTTGCATAAGAAAATGTAATTTATGATAAATATTAGAACTCAGCCTGCATACTGTACAGCATTAAATACTTGCTATATACAGTACCAGTCAAAAGTTTGGAAACAGTACTATTTTTAATGTTTTTGAAAGAAGTCTCTTATGCTCATCAAGCCTGCAGTTAAAAAAAAAAAAAAAAAAAAAAAAAAAAACAGTAATATTATGAAATATTATTACAATTTAAAATAATGGTTCTCTTTTTTAATATATTTTAAAATGTAATTTATTTTTGTGATGCAAAGCTGAATTTTCATCAGCAAGTACTCCAGTCTTTGGTGTCTTATGATCCTTCAGAAATCATTCTAATATGATAATTTGATACTCAATTATTATCAATGATGGAAACAGTTTTGCTGTTTAATATATTTTTTTGGAATACTTTTTTCAGGATTCATTGATGAGTAAAACGTTAACAGCATTTATTCATAAAAACAGCATTTATTCAAAATAAAAACATTTCTAACAATATAAATCGTTACCATCACCTTTTATCAATTTAACGCATCCTTGTTGAATTAAAGTACTAATTTCTTAAAAAAAAAATAGTTATTGTTCCCAAACTTTTGAACGGTAGTGTATATTGTTACAAAAGATTTCTATTCTAAATAAATACAGTTCTTTTTAACTTTTTATTCATCAAATAATCCTGAAAAAAGTATCTCAGGTTATAAAAAAAATATTAAGCAGCATAACTGTTTCCAACATTGATCATAAATCAGCATATTATAATGATTTCTGAAGGATCATAAGACACCAAAGACTGGAGTACTTGCTGATGAAAATTCAGCTTTGCATCACAAAAATAAATTACATTTTGAAGTATATATTACTGTTTTTTTTTTTTTTTTTTTTTTTTTTTACTGCAGGCTTGATGAGTATAAGAGACTTCTTTCAAAAACATAAAAAATAGTAACGTTTCCAAACTTTTAACTGGTACTGTATAATCAATTACATTATAACATAATTTGGAGTATCAGTTAGGGCATTAAAACAATGTAACTTTTTCTGCATTTTACTTATGCACTAACATAATCATTTATTTATGTCCTCATATGTCACATACTAACATACAAGACAAAGAAAACTAAACATTTTTTTTTAAAACATTCCTCACAGGAGAAGAGAAAAATCAAACACTGACCAACACTGAAATGCTCATTTAATATCCTAAAACATCAGTAAACTAACTGATAAATGTTTCAAAGTAAATAGTCAAATCATTTAATGGACTTACTGTTGAGGAGATGAAAATCTGGACTACTACTTCTGCCTACCACACACACACACACACACACTCACGCACACACACACACACACACACACACACACACACACACACACACACACACACACACACACACACACACACTGTTAAGCGTATCTGGTGAACATTATGCACATTAGAAAACAAGCTTTTTCACAGATGGATTAAAATAGAACATGACAGAAAATAACACAAATATCCCAAAATCTGTTTACAGCTGCAGACCTCTTGATATTCTATTATTCATATGTGCCTATTTGTGTTTGCATTTATTTATTAGTGTTAATTTAGTGCATGATTTTGATCTTATTTTAAATGAATGTTTAAGAAGAAAAGAGCAAATTTATTGTCAGAATCATAATGAACATATTAGATGTTACTGAAAATTTCATCAAATTAATAAGGCCTGATATATTTCCGTGCCCTTTTTTGAGGCAAACAATGATTTTAATACTTGTGTTTTTTGTTTTTTTTTAAGTGGCTGGGATATTACAAAAACAATCAGTGCCAATGCATTATGTTTGCTTCCAATTTATGCTAAAAAGTTGAACTTTAATGAAACCTGCGAGTGTATCAGTCTGTGGGACTCTCCGTTCTTAAACGCTCCTTGAAATGCATAATTCATAAATAAATCATTGCTTAAGCAGGAAGAGATTTGATTCTGATATTTCATACTAGACACGTTTAACATGTTAATATTTTACATATGCACATATTTTGTTGTTAATCAAACCTTACCAGCACTCTTTGCCATTTTGCGTTCAAGGACCATTTTGTCGTTCTGCAAACACGGAAACCGAAACCGAAAGTAAAAAGACCGAGCACGAAACGAAACTCATCCGCGAAACTTAGCCTACGGTCATTCGTGACAGTCACGCGTCTCTCAAACACATGTATCCTAGTACGCACTGATCCATCTGGAGCGTTTCAAAGTTTAAAACCAGGATAATGTCAAGTTTTTTTTTTATTAAAACGATCTAATTGAAATGATAAATAGATCGCGGAGATATTCAAGCAGTTTAGCACTATAGATTTCGTGTTGCAGTTTGTGCTCTTTGAAAAGAAGTCAGTTAATTGTTTCTCCTCATTTTGTTTTCTTTCCTTCTCCTGCCTTTCCTTTCTTTCCTTCTCCTGTCTTTCCTTTCTTTTTTGGTGGCCTGATTTGTCCTTCTTTGAGAAAGACATTTCTAGCAGAAGTTTGCGGTCCACCAGATGCTCAACTACACATGGGTGCACATGGACTAAACCATTCGGCGCATTAGCAAGGGGTGGGACCGAGAGACCTTAGATAGTCTTTACTTTTTTTTGTATACAAAATGTAGTCAGTCAATCAACCAAGTTATTCCGCCAATACACTAACTTTACATTTCATCTGACATTCATTATGAAATTTAATTAGGAAATGAAAATATGCAGGTAAAATAAAATATATTGCAGGCCCTCTCTCCCCTTGGGGCCCTGGTAATCAGTACTGGTTTATATCTTTCACTAGAAAGATAGATAGACGCTGACTTTTTGTTAATATGAAAGTGTAATCTTAAATATATAAGCACATTTTAATCGCAATAACGATATTTGCCTCTCTCGATTAATTTTAAATAATCGTTGTGATATTTGCCCACTAGTTATTTATCTTGAAATGGCTTTTTTTTATTTTAATTTTTTTTTTTTTTTTTTTTATATTTGGGTTATCTTGCATTGGGAACAAGTCCCAGACTTGTTGATCATGTGACGCAGCTCAGCCTATCATGTAATGGCAGTGAGGTCAGCGTTATTACAGTCAGTTACAGCTTGTGTTAATCAGTTTCATGTGGATTATTAGCGTGTTGCTCTTGTGAATAAATGTTCTATATTTGGTGTGTTATCACTAGTAAAGGTACAGTAGGACTGCATTTGAGGAATGTGCTTTACTGCGTAAAAAAGCGTGAATATCTCTATTAAAGTACTTGTCACTGCAGGGTGCAAAAAACTACATTTAAGATTACACTAAAAATGTAATTGTAATTTACTACATATTTAATTTATTAAAATTATATGTTTACCATCATTCATTAAAAAGCGTTATATCATCATCATTAGGCACACTGTAGTTGACACAATACTTCATGTTTTATTTTAATTGAACAACATATAATATAACACAATAATTATAATTAAATTAATCATTTTGTCTTTATTCATTAAAGTGCATAATATCAGCGTCATATCATATGCATACATGCAGTTAAAATAGTCATTACAATTCAATTTAATGACTGAATGACAGTTTATCATAACTGGTAAAACCTGAAAGCCAAAGAAAGAAAACATCTGTATATTTCTTTAGACAATATACAATATCACTCAATATTACATAGTACATAGTAATACAAATGCCGTAAATGAGTCCTGCCTGTCGTGACATTACCTACTCTGCTTTCCTTTATAACCTTTTTATCTTAGTAAAATCTACATATCGTTCCCAACACAAGTATTGTTTATGGTAAAACATGTTGAAGATTAGCGAACAGGCTGTCGATTACTTAAATGATCAGGTGTTTCCTCACAAAAGCGGTTTATTCAGTGTAGTGAAGCCTCTTCTCCATTGACATCCATTCATAAAACACGGCCTCTGCTCTCAGTCACTGTGTAGGAGCGTTAGCATTAGCCATTATGCTTTTTTTTTTTTTGGCTAAAGGTTGTAGGCTTGTCATCTAGTGGCTTAGGCAATAAGCATGTCCCAGCCGGGTTCGTCACTTATTGGGGTCCCCTGGAAACGTTTTCGTTGTGGTCTGTGCTATTTGATTTGCATAAAATGTATCACTCCCTTAAATTTTTAAAAGAAGAAAGCTTAGGCTCTTTTTGTGGGGATAGTCCCTTTAGTATAAGCAAGTGTAGAGAATGTTATTGTTATGATTGGTTATTGCATTGGTTCATGTAGTTTGTTATGGTGCAGTACTGAAAGACTCCAGCAGGGGGTGGGGTGAGCAGGGAGAGTTATTATCAGGCACACGGTTCTCTTCCCCCACTCATAATACAGAGATGTGAGGGAAACGCAACAAGTGTCTGTCGGTAATATTTCTATTGTTTGTGGAGTTGTTTAATCCTCCTCTGCTGAGATCTTCACATCTGATGGTGTTGGTTGTGTTTTAAAATAATCATTACTTGACAATCATTTAACCTGAATCACTGAACTCCTATAGAGCCCAATTACTTAGTTAGATTTACTTTATTAATTATAGCAGCACTGTCCTTGAAAAGATAATATTTGTAACTTTTACAATGTAATCCAAATAATTTCTTAAAAGTTGTTCACATACAATTTTTTTTTTTTTTTTTTTTTTTGTAGACACAGTGATCAAGAATCAGCCTGTGAATCTCAACAATGGTGACAATTATAAAGCATGTTGCAGTGCATTCTGGGTGCCACCAATCAAAACTCATTCATGGCTCCCATCATGCATTGCTGCATGAATAAATAATGAGCTTATGTTCAGAGGTTGAGATTCATACGCAAATTCTTGATGTCTGTGTATGCCTACCTGAAATACTTTTTCAGATTTTTCTTTTTTTTTTAAATTTCATTGAAAAGGCTAAAAATGGCATGCTCTTCAAGGACAGTGCTGCTATGTTAAAACATAACCAACACCATCAGATCACCTTTTCTCTTTGTTTATCTGGCTGTCATAACTGAATTACAGCAGCCAAACAATATATAAGTTAAAAAAGTAAGGGTCAAGAGCCCAGCTAAACTAAATACAGATCACCATAATGGTGATCATTTAAAAAATTAATTTTCTCCTTCAGTGATTCTGCTTGTTAACATCAGGTGTCTTCAATAATGCTCAATCATCACACAATTAATCACTTAATTATCTCATTAACTTTAACTCTGCTTCAGTGTTGCTTATAACACTCTGACTGTGCACTCATATAAACAATGAGAAGTGTTAATTTAACACTAGGGATTTTGCTGTTTAGCTATAAACATTTTAAATACCATCTGACATCTACACTCAAGTTATCCATATTTCTCTCTCTTGTGAAAATTTTTAATTAAGTGCACAATTATTATATTTAGTAATTTTCATTTTTGTTGTGTCATTGTCTGCTAAGCAATGTATCTGCAACTATTATAATGCATTGCATATGTTTGGGACCGGTGACAAAGTCTTTGTAAATTTTGCATTTGTAACCCATTCCGGTTCTTGTGTTCAGTTCTCCCGAAAAAGACCACACACAGGCAGTTTGCTGTGCTCATTCATGTATCGTGTTTACTGGAGAGGCTGGAGATACATGAGAAAACACCAAACAGACATGAATTGTTGCTCATTCAGTCACAAAAGTGCCATTCACCTTGACAGTTTGGCTGGAACAGACGAGAAAATGGCTGACGTCATTCACATCTTACTCTCATCGCCTGCAGGTGTCCCAAATCCCCTCCATTTAGATGCATTTAGTACAAATTAACAATAAACATAATGAAATTACTTTACAACTACAACAGGCATTTTGGCACAATTCATAATTCATTTATTTTTTCTCCGTTACACATACTTGGTCAGTTGATTCAAATTTAAATAGTTACTGTGAACAAAAAATAACATTTGTGAGGAGCAGCTTGCAATTAAAACAATGTGAAAAAATTCATTGTATTGTCATTGAACATCAAGATTGTTTTTTGTACTCCCACAAGGTTCACAACAGAATAAATGATAAAGAACAGACATTTTAAGGACATAATTCGGAACATCAGGAAGATCAGGCCTTTCCTAACTGAGCATGCAACACAACTTATCGTCCAGGCCCTGGTCATTACTAGGCTTGACTACTGCAATGCTCTTCTGGCTGGACTTCCATCATGTGCAACTAAACCTCTACAGATGATCCAGAATGCTGCAGCTCGTCTTGTCTTCAACGAGCCCAAGAGGGCCCACGTCACTCTTCTGTTCATCTCTCTACACTGGCTACCTCTCGCTGCTCACATCAAGTACAGATCTACCACAGGCTCAGCTCCCTCCTACTTGCACTCACTCCTACAAGTCTACATCCCTACCAGAAGCCTACGATTGGTCAGAGAGCCACAAAATCACTTTCCAGAACATTCTCATTCACGGTTCCATGCTGGTGGAACGCTCTCCCCACCCTCATCCGGAATGCAGAATCCCTGACAACATTCAAAAGACAGCTGAAAACTGTAAACTCTCTTCCATGAGCACTTAACCTCATAAAAAATAAATAAAAAAAATGCTTTAATTTTCCCTTAATCCTGATCTATTCCACCTTATGCTACATTAAGCAACATCTGAAGCCTTGTATTGTGAGTCCTCTCATGCTTAGTTGCCTCTTTACGATGAATCACTTCCTGTTTTCCTCAATTGTAAGTCGCTTTGAATAAATCCAAATACATATAGGCCTAAATCAAAATCAATAAATGTAATTGAAAAAATAAATGACAAATTAAACTGAATAAACTACTATACATTGTTCGCCCTGAAACCCCCAAAATACAGTCTCTATTTATTAATTTATCAATTGTAAATGGAATTATTTGTTTATGGTTCCATTTACCTGAAAATCAAAAAATGTTATAACAGTGTGAATGATAAAATATTACTGATTGATTTAAATCTGATACTTTTACATAAAATCAGAGTATATATTTATTAAAAAAACAAAAAAAAAACACGCTTAGAGTTAGGGCTGCATGGTTTTTGGCAATTTACATGTAATCGCACTTAAACCGATTTGGCTTATCGCGATTATGAAATCTCAAAGGCTTTTATTTTTTATGCGCAGCTTGTCATTGATATATGTCTCTGTAAACGCTGCTCCATCCAAAAGCACTGCGAGTTTGAGTAACTTATAATGTGCATTTGAACATGAGAAGCATTTATAAACCTCATGTTCAACAAAAGACAACATTTAATAAATCAATCAAAGCGGTTCAATCTTCTGTTTATTCAGCTACAGATATGGATTTCCTGGAATGATGCGCATTATTGTACTTCTGCAGCAGGGCATATTTGGTGTGTCTGCATGAGACGCCATCTGGCATTCAGAGGAATATGTGGTGTGTGTGTGTGAGACGCCCTCTGATGCCCTCTTGGCTTGCTCAGTTGGGGATATTTTATCAATCAATAAATTCCTCTTGAAACAAACTTTGTTGTATTATTTTAATTTAATACTGTGAAGCTGCTTTGATACAATCTGTATTGTGAAAAGCGCTATACAAATAAACTTGACTTGACTTGACTTGATGTTCAGATGGAGAACCATGTATCATCGATCAGCCGTTCTGCACTGACAAGCTGAGCATAAAATAAACAAAGCCTTTGCCAAATCGCCCTACTCAGAGTATAGGATTGCTGTTCAGATGTAACACATTCAGATGTTATTTGGATTATAATTACAAATAAAAACGTATAAAGCTGGAGGCTAAATGAAGTAGAAACCCAGAGCATCAATTTCATCTCCACTTCTCCCTTTAATGCCATAACACCTTCCTGATCCAACATTAACAAACACAGGTTCACCCAGCTCATTAGATTTGATAGACATTGTTTCTTTTTTACCGTTATTTTTTTCAACCACAATTTCCAGACCCCCAAATCTGTTATAACTCTTATTTGGCCACAGTGTTGCAGTGACAATTTTATTAGTGCCCTCAAAGAGAAATTCTTCTTTGTTTTCTCCTGCTACACTACCAACTTGAATCATCTGATAATCCCGGAAAATCACCTGGATTGTGTTCAGTGATGTCACGTAGGATCCAAACCAACCCTCCTGTGGCACAAATTTATTTCATGTGAATAAAATAACTAAAAGATAGTAATTTGATTATATATAGGAATAAAATATGATAAAATAGAATGAAAACAATCTTCAACCACCCTCACCGTATTGTAAGTAATGATGATCTTATACAATTGGTTGTAGAAAGCGGACTTAAATGTGAATTCATCACCACCATTCCCACCCACAATCACAGGTTCTGCTGTGAAAAGAAATAAGATGGAAAAAAAAGTTACATTTACACAACAGCAGAAGTTTTCAGTCCTAAACAAACAATATATATATATATATATATATATATATATATATATATATATATATATATATATATATATATATATATATATATATATATATATTGTTATATATATATATATTAGGGCTGGGGGAATTACCGCGTTAATCTTTGCGATTAATTTGAGGTGTTTAACTCGTTAAAAAAAATAACGCAATTAACGCAGCACTTTTTTTTTTTTTTTTTTTTTTTGCCTCGTTTTAATGATTTCCTGTTGCGGCTGAAAAGGCTGAAAATATGCCGTCCCGCCCCTCCGTGTTCGGCGATCAGGTTTCATTCTCGCGCAGCTTTCATGAGCGGGTCTTTTCCGCTCCGTGTGTGCGCTGTGCTCTCCGTTCCGTTTGTGTGCGTGTGTGTGTGTGTGTGTGTGTGTGTGTGTTTCGGCGCGCTGCTGCTCTCTCTGCTCAATTTTCCGCTCCGTGTTTGCGCTGCGCGTTCTGCTCGTTAACTGCCCAAACGCTCCAATCATGTACCGATCACACACTGGAAAAGCAAAGTCCATTCAAATAAAGTGATTCATATGGAAAATCTTGATGTCTGTGTGTGACCATGAAACACTTACTCAAAACATTGTCTGCACATGCATTTAATCCACTTTCAGATAAGTGATAATTGTAAAGCTATAAGTGCCAATTCTGCAGTTACATGATTTTGTCATCATCATAAAGGAGTTGATAACACCTGATCTCATTTTATCTTGGCTTTCTTTGCCACAACAATTGTGTTTTACAAACACATGGTTACAGCAGCTAAAGAAAAGATAACACAGGAATTAAAGGGACCAAGAGCCCAACTAAAGCAAACACTGTAATGAAACAAATGAAACATAAATATCAACATCTAAACCTCTGTTAATTCTCAATATGAACTTTGGTAGACATCTGACACAAATCCCAGCAAACAGACTTTTGTTACAAGAACGAAATAGTCAGTGTTGGTTCTGCAAACGTAAAAAAAAATGTCCAGTTTTCTTGATGTTAGAGGAACGTGTTTTAAAAGGTATAATGTTCCTCAAATGTTCTTTCAACTTAAATTTGATTTAAAATTTAACATTCTAGGAACGTTGATTTGTAACATTACAAGAACATAAAAATGTCCAGGTTCCTTAATGTTACTAGAATGTTATTTAAAGGTTAGTATGATGTTCCTGAAACATTCCTTCAATCATCTTTCGAAAGAGTAATAAGAACACAAACTACAACTTTATTCAGACACAGCGTTAGATGAACTGAAGATAAAATACATGAACTCTCTGAAGATCTGATTAAACAACTCCACAAACAGCATTACCAGCTTCACTTAATTACTAACCAGACTGACTTTATTTCTGTCTCGTCTACAGAAGATCTTATTGCGAATTAACAGGTTTAGATGATGTTTGGTTGAAAATGTATCGTTTGAGCTCACCATCATGGAGGTCAGTGTTTGCTTTAGTTGGGCTCTTGATCATTGACTTTCATTAAGTGTTTTATCAGCAATTGCAGATGTTTATGGAGAACATTTCTGCATTGATAAAGTAGATCAATATGTATGTTTAAGTAACAAACAAATGACTGCAATTAAACAACTGCTGTTACTCTAGTTTTGTTCACTTTTCAAATTTGAATGTTATTTGAGAAGAAAGTAATAAATTCTCTAAATAAATAACTCTTATAACAAAAGACTGTTAGCTGGGATAGTCAAAGTATCTGTATTTTATGTCTGTGATTAAGAGCAGCACAAGAGGCTCAGTGGGAAACACTGTCTGAGCCAGAAAGTCTTTGCTTCAGGTCTGATTTCTCTCACGATCCACAGATGTGTGAATTACAGATGCTAAGTTGTCTAAAGGTGTGAGTGATTTCTTTCATGCACATATTGTATTGTATTCAAGTATTCATGCACATATTGTTCTAGTAGAGAGCATTTCATTGGCCTGTGCCCTCTTTTAGATCTCTAGAAGACACCTGGAAGGATGCATGGATTAGAGAGAACAAAAAATGTTGCAGATGCGGGCTTAACCATCTAGCTGTCGACTGTGACTAGAAAAAACCCTGTCCACAGTGCAAAGGCCGACATCTTGGTATCCTTCATGAAGTCAATTGTCATGACCAGGATAATCGTACATTCTATCTTAGGCAAGGTACTGCTGAAAGTTGTTGAAGTACTTCTCCATTATAAAGGTTGATCCTTGCAAACCTATGCCATCCTGGATGATGGATCAGAATGTACCATATTGCTACCTCAAGCATCTGATTATTTGGGCCTCAATGGGGTAACTGAGTCACTAATTGTTAGAACTGTACATCAAGATACTATTGCACTTGAAGTGTCTTATGTTCTGTTCTAGCCTTCGCTAATGTCCAACCACTTATTCTTATCGGTGCAGACTACCCACACCCAGAGGTGGGTAATCCAGGGGTCAAAGAGTAAAAGTCCTGCTATATGTTTATTCCACCCATAAACTCAGTCAGCTGATTTCACTAATTAGTTCTATCTCCTGTCTGAATTAGCAAATCCACGTGATTGGAACAAAATACTGAGGAGGACTTTTACCTTCTGAACCTGGACTTTACACCTCGGCATAGCAATGCCACATGTCAGCCAAGTAGGGCTGAAACGATTCATTGAGTTACTCGATTAACTCGATTACAAAAATTCCTCGAGGCAAAAACTCTGCTTCGAAGCCTCGTTAAATTCCTATGATGCGCACTATATCCGCAGGGATCTGATTGTTTCACACGGACCGTTGTTCAATGTTCAGGAAGCACACCATAGCGCGTGATACATTTTGAATTTAGTTGGCGTGATGGCGGAGAGTAAAGATGTCCATAAACGGCAGAGAATGTCTAAAGTTTGGGATCGCTTAACAAGGTAACGATTCTGTTCCCCGCATTTTTTTTTGACCCAGCGCCAATATTTCCGCCCGTGCCTAAGCCTATTCATTGATGTTCACTGATTTTAATCCCATACTGTATTTGTAATGATGTCGTGATGCGGGTTGACTAGATATGATGTTTAGCTTTGATGTTTTTTAAGTAGTAAACGTATTCACGTTCAATTGCAAGAGAGTATAGCCTAAAAAAAAGAACCCCTTCACACACACACACACACACACACACACACACACACACACACACACACACACACACACACACGCACACACACGCACCCTCGTCTCTCTGACGCGCCAGTCAGACCAATTGCGGCAATGCATCACATATGCTTAAACTTTTATGTAGCCACGCAACAATAATTTCAGCATGCATTCACTGTATACACCGAGACGTGATGGAGGAACAAATATTGTATTGCAGTCTTTGCGAGACCTTGTTTGTACGTCACGTCTGCCAAATAGTTACAGACAACAACAAAAAATGAAACTCCCCAGCCTGCTTCTCCAAATCCACTCGTACTTTTGGGGAAGACATAATCGGCTACCAAAGTAATTGAGCATAGAACATTTTCAATTAACAAAAAAATATAATACTACAAAACGTGATAATATACTTAAACTAGCCTAAGTGAAAAACAAAATGCTGTTCTTTTTCTATTTAACAAAATGCATATTTGCAATAAAACATTCCCCTTTTCAAAGCTACACTTTTTTTTTTTTAAATAAATTGTATACATTGTCTACCTGTTTGGCTTGATATTTTATATTCATTTCATTTATTTTTGTTCTCCGGTGGGTAATTTGCAGAAGGTGCAATCCTTTTTTTGTAATGTTGTATTAAGAAGACAAAACTAAGGCCAAATGGCCTTTACTATTCAAGTTTGTATTCATAGTTTTACATGTTATACATGTTTTACAGTATAAAGTTGACTTAACTGTATTGTTATATAAAGAAGACATTAAATCTGTGAAGATCTCAGCAGAGGAGGATTAAACAACTCCACAAACAGCATTACCAGCTTCACTTATTACTAACCAGACTGACTTTATTTCTGTCAGACGTCTACAGAAGTTCTTATTGAGAATTAGCAGAGGTTTAACTCTGTGTTTCATTTGAAATCACCATAACAGTGATTAGTGTTTCCATTAGCTGGAAACTCTTATCATATCTTTTGTCTTGTTTGGCCGCTGTGACAGTGTGTTTGTTAAACACATCTGCAGAAGCAAAAAAAGCTAAAGTGAAATGAGATCAGGTGATGATGGTTACCTGGTGATGGTTATATAATCATCATGAAACAGACTGATTCACTGAGGTTTTTATAATCTAACAATTGTGTTATTCCATTAATAAATTCACATCACAAACCCTGTGTTTCTGCAGCATGAGATCAGGACTAGTAGGTCTGGATACTAGACTATTGTCCGTCATTCCACGCTTCATGTGGGCCAGATCATCTTTCCACATGTGCCAGATGTTGGCCGAATCTGGGATGTCAAAATGTTGCTATGTTGGGTGTGAATAGTATTCGCTGAGTTTTGTTTAAGTTTATAGACATGCTCTAGAAAAACTATGCATTTACATCACCTGATCTGACCTGGTTCTAGGCTCTTTTGCCACAACAAATGTGCCTTATAAACACACAATTATAGCAGCCAGAGAAAATGTTATACTAAAAAGTCAAGGGTCAAGTTGACAATACAACTATTGATTTCATTAAACCTGAAATTAAATAAAGTAAATCTGGTTAGCAATAAGGTAATGCTGTTTGTGGAGTTGTTTAATCCTCCTCTGCTGAGATCTTAACAGATTTAATGCCACGCATGTCACTTTTTTTTTGCAGTGCTTATTCCAACCAAAATTCAACATTTGTCTGACGTTGGAGCTTGACGCCAAACAAACGTTGGGTTTAGATGTCAACCTGACTTAGATGTCAGCCTGTCAACCACTTTCATTTTCAACCAAAATATGACGTCTGACTGACGTTGGATTAGTTGGAGTCCAATGTCTTCCTGACGTCACATTGACGTACTGTGCCTGCTGGGAATATATTAGCAGCACTGTATAGAAGCTGCCATGTGAACATAAAAGTTTCAGAATCACATCAGTTTATAAAACTGTTTAGATGACACTTACCGAAAGAGTTAATGCTAACAGTATCACTGGCTTCACTCAATCCCGCTTTACCAACTCTCTTGCAGCGGATCAGGTACTGCTTTCCGGACTCCAATCCAGTCAGAGTAGTGTCTTTATCATATGTGTCTTTAAAAAGCCATTGTTCCTCAGCTTCAGAATCTGGTTTCACCTGCTTGTACTCCACTCTGTACTGCACTGTCTCTCTAGATGAAGATGTCTGCAGTTTAAGGGACACAGTTTGGGCCCAGACATTCTTCACTATTGGTGGAGGCGGCTTGGGCATGGGCTGGAACTGTTTGTCTGTCAGTTCCCCTTTTTCATACAGATATATGGAGGAGCCTGCAATTGAGGGATTGGAAATTGCAGAAAAAATGAAGCTGATTCTCTTTTCATCTTTATTGGCCTTTACGAACGTCTTGAACTGACGCAAGTTCCTTATCAGCTTTACAATGACTTTGTGATCATTGAACCACTGAGTAGTACTCCCATCTAGCTCTTCATGCCTGTCATTTTTCAGGAACTCCTTTAGAGTTGAAAGATATGGATCTTCATACTTCAGAGAAGTAAAAGTGAAACACACTACTACATCAATATAAGGATCAAAGAAGTTTTTGAAAGGATAGTTTGCGTGTTCAATTTTGATATCTTTCAGTGACTTGGTGGCAAAACTCAAGAGTTCAAATTCAGACTTTGCGTCATGTAACCATTGGATAATTTTATCGTCATTGAATGGGGAGCCCCTATGCTTATTCAGGAATTCCTCCAGAGACTTCTCCTCCATCTTTCCTCCTCGAATAGTAGGCAAGACACTGCGTAATTCTTGCAGGAGCTTTGTCTTGTATTCGCTAAGTAATTCCTGAAATAATTGCAGCCTCTCTTTGAAGTCAGTGAAAGTATTGACCACTGTTCTTTTGATCAGGTCATTGCATGCCATCTCTGCCTCTTCCAGCTTCTCAATTATATCTGCAGTATCGGAAACCAGACTCATACTGATTTCTCTCTCCAGCTGAGCTGATTTATTGTTCAATAGATGAAGAGGATAGAGCCAGACTTTTATTGGAACTGCATTCTTCTCCTCCATTAGATTAGGGAGATCCTTGCATATATGTATGGCTTCCACGTATGTGGTGGGGTTCTGCTTAAGATTGATGTCACCGTGAAATGTCCAGGTGATCTTTTCAGCGAATTTCTTTTCAGCATCTGTCAAATTACCAGATCCTTCTCCCTTAATGGAATATTCTAAATTACTGACCATGACTTCCAGGTGTCCCTCAATGTCCTGGCTTTTTTCCTCATCTGAAAACTTCCGATCAAACACCATGCATGCCTGAGCTCCATACAGCACAGCAGTGACCACATGAGTTGCAGTTTTCTGGTCAAACACCTGAGGGTAGGTGAACCGGCCCAGCTGGGACATAGTGAGATGTTCATATCTTGTGGTTTCACTGTAATACAATGTAACTCTGGACTGATGTTTTGAGGATTTGGTGTCATGCAGGTACTTGGCAGATCCATCCACTTTAACCAGCCCTGCCAAGAAACTGGCCTTCAGGGAAGCGCTTACATCCAGGAGTTCGAATTTACTTGAGAGAGAGTCAGAGCTACTGAACGTTGAAGCTGTGTAGGGTTGTGGACGACTTTCCAAATTTTCACTTAGTGATTTCATATCCCACAGAGTAACACCTGAAATCAGAGGTGGCTTTAACACTTAGAATGCAGGTTTAATAGTGTTGTTACACCAGGACTGGTAATTGGTGATTCAGCATTTAATGAAAAGAAAAATAATAATGATTTAGGTAGATACACCACCTGGAATAAAGGAATCTTCACGGCAGTCGTAAAGCGTACCAAGAAACAGAGGTCTTCCTAGGGCTTTCACTTCAATCTCTGATGCCATGGCCACAATAAAGAAAAAAAGAAAATAAACATATACTATTGATAACATATATGTAAGGGATAATGTACATCCAGCCGGATGTTATCTTACTACACGGCTACTTGCCACATAAGTAAATAATTAGACACAAAATATTGATCTGAGTCTAAATATTTTATTATCTTTTTAAAGGCAAAGCTTCCTCTGAGAGAGCATTTGCAGCGCTGCAAGTTCAAACTAAGTTCAGACACAGCCTTAGATGAAATCAACTGAAGATAAAGACATTAAATCTGTGAAGATCTCAGCAGAGGAGGATTAAACAACTCCACAAACAGCATTACCAGCTTCACTTATTACTAACCAGACTGACTTTATTTCTGCCAGACGTCTACAGAAGATCTTATTGAGAATTAACAGAGGTTTAGGTATTGATGTTGTATTGAAAATGTTTGGTCACCATTAAGGTGATCGGTGTTCCTTTAGTTGGGCAGTGTGACTCTTGGCTTTTTATGTGAGTTTGTGGTCTTTGGAACAGTTTAACAAAGTACATAATTTGTTGCAAAGGAAGCCCGAAACTAAGAGGATCCAGTGATATGGTTTTCAGCATGTTGGGAGTTTTATACTATCCTGGAACCCAGAATGCATTGCGACATGAAACTTTTGATTGTCACAATTGTTGAGTTCTAAGTCCAAGTCATGCTGTCATCGCCAGTGGCCCATGCATATCGACTGTCACTAAAAATCAGTGGTAACACGTGAGGAAATGCTAGATTTTTTTTTTAAAGCTGGCAACGTTAAAGTCTAATGAAATACACTGACACCTTATTTTTGTCCTTTCAAAAGTAACTGAATGCCCTGCTACATATATTAGCCTACAGTAATCATAATTATATTTAAAACATATAAATTATTTCTATATACTCTATAAATGCATATATTTGAAAATGATCAATTTTCCGCTTAAAAAAAACAAACGTTCCGTACATAGCCTAGATCTACACGCTCCCTAAACCCACATAATAAAGATGGACAGTGACATAGAAATTTTCACAAATTAAGCATATGTTCCATACAATTGAGGTATTATCGAAATATCTACATTTTAATAACGAGTGATTATTTAACAAAAGGCAAGTAAAACAGTCAGGGTTACATTTTAGACACACACACACACACACACACACACACACACACACACACACACACACACCTCTGAAGCGATAGAAAAGTCCTCGGGACCGCATAACTAGACGCAACCTGCATTGCTGTACAAGGCCGAAGTCCACCATTCTCCAGTTGAATGGTTGCTACACACACATAGTTTAGATGTGTCCGTGGTTGATGGCCGGAGTCTAGCCCTGGCAGCATCGCGGGGAAAGATGCACTGGAACTTTTGCACCACGAAAACAAACGCGCGTCCCATCATTGCTCTCTCATCTACTACGCGATATCACAGTTTGACATGTCTCTCATTGGAAAGTTCCACGTGGTGTCATGAATAATTAAGAGCAAGTGTCTTCTCATTGGATAAGAAAACTCAGTACATGAATAATAACGAGACACCGATGAGTCATCAAAGTACTATAGAGACAGAGCGCAACGCGTCATAATCTGAAGCCCACCCGGGGGGAAAACAGTCCAACCGTCTCCATTGACTTTGCATTGCGAGAGGCTGCCTCCTTGTCATTTCTTGCTTCTAACAAAAGACAGAATAATGCCTAAAAGCTGCTGTGTGACAAGGTGTACAGCAAACAAGCTAAGAACCCCAGAAATAAGTTTTCATAAGCTGTCGACCCCAAAAAACAAGCGGACATAAAAGTGGATGTCCTAAATACGCTCTGTCTCTATAGTGCTTTGCCACGTCATAGCCTGTGACGTGGACACGATGAAGATTTTAAACCCGGAAGATGAAAATAGCGGAAAAATAAATACAATTTAACCATTTTCCCCCTACTATTAAATCTAACAGATGCTAACATTGACTTCAATGGTGTTCAACACACATACCTCTGTTAAAATCTCAGAAAATTTGGTTTAGGGTTTCATTCACCTTGGCTTTTTCTTGCCATAATAAATGTGTTTTATAAACACACAGTTACAGCAGCAAGAAAAAAACAAAACAATGTAAGAGCCCAACTAAAGAAAATATTGATCACAATAATGGTGACCACACGCTTTATTATTTTCACTAAAACATCAACATCTAAATCTCCTTTTTTCTCTGGAATCTGATACTGGCCACATTCAAAAAGTGAACATATGATGACGATAAATAAACAAAAAAAAATCTGCCAGTTTGCAATTGTGTAATTCATGTCAAAGCTGGGTTGGGATTGTAGAAGCAACCTGAAAAAGTGGCCAGTCAATGAAGCTCCCTGTTATCCCATTTATATATTATATATTTCTTAATTTAAATTTTAGAATTTAAAATCCATTTCTGGAAGTGAAAAGAGGTCTGATTAGTAGGAACATATTTTATTTATTTCGAAGGACACTAAGTCTGTCCATTGAATCTGCCCTGTGATATTGCTGAGATAATTTTGTAACACCATTCACATCTTACCTTGAGTCTTTTTGTCTTGGGGTGTTGAGGCACTGAGACTTCTAATGCCTTCGGTTACAGTAGAAGACCCTATCCTAACTGTCCTCAAGGTTTTGGACTATTTATGAAGAAATAATTAGTAAAAACATTTCTAAATATTAATTTAAAGATGTATTATAATATAATTACACTTCTGCATTTTGTGTAAATACGTTTACTAACCTTCAGTTCCCCCACAGCTTGGGTTACCAACAGTAGATATGTACATAAGTAAATGAAGTTTGGCTGCTTCAGGTACATCCAAATTGCCACCATCTTAGAACAGTCAACAAGGAGACCTGTTTGAACAGAAGTCATAGGAGAAGATGTCTCAGTGTCCTGAATAACCTGCTTTTGAGTTGAAAATACCAGTATTCTGTTCTTTAAAAATGAAGTACTGATATCACATTAATACTACATAAGTACATATATGATAATAGAGACAAATAAACTGCTATATTATAAAAAAATATACTGATGTTTTGAGAAAGACACCTCAAAGAATATGACTGTTTAAAATCATTTCTGGCACTGTCGTTTGGACTGAAGGTGAAGGGTGAATGAAAACTGGTGAACTCAAATGCTTTGCTAGCGCGTTAGTAAACTCAATCAAAAGCAAACCTATATGAGATTTATCAGGTATACCCTTATGAAAAAGAAGAAAGAAGAAAGTTTACTTTTTTTATAATCAAAATAAGAAAGTGTACTTTCAGCATAGTTTTTATGTGCTCAGAAATATATTTGAAATTACATTTAAGAATACTTGACTCGAAAAAGTATAACCCTGCAACCCAATGTCCATACTATCCATCCTAAATAGTATGTGAGATTTGAATAAGTGTGTCCCAAAGCATATCCCAGATAGCAACATTGTTTCGGCCCAGATCCGGCCCACATCTGGCACATGTGGAAAGATGATCTGGCCCTCATGCAGCGTGGAATGACGACACTTGGGCGGACGGCTCCTGTTTGCCAGATCTGGGCCACAAGCAGGCCATAGCAATGCCACATGTCAGCCAAGAGCAAAGAAATAAACCAGGGCTGCGTTTCCCAAAAGCATCGTAAGCCTAAGTTGATCGTAAAAACGATCGTACGACTGATCTTAATATTATGGTCTGTTTCCCAAAAGCAGCGTAGCTTAAAGGACAATTCCAGTGAAAAATGAACCTAGGGGTAATTAACACATGTTCTCGACTAGTCGAGCCACAAACGCTGTGCTACGTGAACTGGTCGATAGGAATAATGTTTGTGGAATCTAACGTATCACGGCGTTCGTGGCTCGACTAGTCAAGACTGTTTTCCAAGATGCCTGCTGCCTGTAAACGTGTAATGTACTGTCTGTATTTAGTATCTTCTTATTAAACTGTCTGTACACTTACAAAGTTCTCAATGCTTCGGTTTGCATGTATGGACCCTCATTATGCTACCGTGTTAGTGTGAGGCTATTTTGAGCCTTGTTAATGGTATTAACTAGCGATTTACTTTTACTTACTCTGTGCCCCATATACTAGCGTTATAAGCTAATCTGTTTTTAGAGATAAAACTCTTTACATTCGATTATCATGAAAACGCATCCCAGGGAACGATCGACTCGGTAGCCATGTGTTAATTACCCCTAGGTTCATTTTTCACCGGAATTGTCCTTTAAGTAGCACTTGAAAATCTTCGTAGATCTACGAGTGCTCTGGAGTTATCGTACTTCCCCAAGTGCATCGTAAGAAGACAGATTTATGAGGACACCTGCAGGACAACCGGCAGATTACACCTTTAACTTTATTCAAATGCAATGCGATTATAATATAAGGTTTTGATTGTACTTTATTGTACACTTTATTACTCTTTTTTTGTTGTTGGTTAAATTAATGTATAAATTAAATAATTAAAAAGGTCAGAATTTTTTTTATTTTTTTTTATTTTTTTTTTTATAATTTAATCTAATAATTTTAATCAAAATTAAATGAATGAACAAAAAATAAATAAAAGAAATCCTTTAAATCTGTTAAAAATTACATCTTTGTTTCGCTCTGTCTCCTCTAAAAGGACATTAATGTAATCTTTTTGAAAGGTATCTTTTCTTGTTTTTCTTCTTTTCTTTTTTTTCAGCCATTTTGTCAGTGCCTCCGCCTGTAGGTGCTTTATATAGACTTGTCTTGATTGCTAATCCACAAGAATGACAATTATTAGGTTAAACGTTCAGAATACGATTCCATATAAGGTTATATTTCAGGGGGAGTCACGTGATGGCAAGCTGGGAAATGGCAGCAGGCTAGAGCAGCGCTCCTGATGCCCACCATCAATTAGATCATTTAGTATACACTTCGTTCGCAAAATTAATAAAATTTCGATAGACAACTTACTTTTTACTTGAAGCATCCGACAAACGACGAAATGACATCTTCCAAGCAACCAATTCGAGGGGTGCAAACACGTCTGAAAACAACGACCCCAGAAGCTAACGATTCCCCGTCACCAGAGTCAAGTAATCAAAACCCGAACTGGAAAGATCTTTTTGCTGAAATTAGTCAAATGAACGTGACTTTGCAGGGGGTTGCAAATGATGTGATAACTATCAAAGCAACTACTACGGAACTTAAAGATGCGATTAGCTCCATACAGGCCAGACTCGATGAAGCCGAGAATCGCATCTCGCACGTGGAGGACGCATCGAATCGCTTGACTGGTGATACTGAGAGGATGGCGAAACTTGTAGACGAACTCTGGAATAAAGCTGAGGATTTGGAAAATCGCAGCAGACGGAATAACATCAAAATAATCGGCCTCAAAGAGGGGAAAGAAGCAGGCTGCAAAATGAACGAGTACGTACAAAAGATCCTATCAGAGGGGCTCGGGCTTACGGGTTCGGAGTTCGAGATTGAGCGGAGTCATCGGAGCCTCGGGCCTAAGCCTAATGATGATCAACGTCCCCGAGCCGTGTTGGTGAAATTTCTACGTTATACCGCGAGGGAGAAAGTCCTGGCTGCATCGAAAAAGAGCAGGGGTTTTGAATGGGAGGAATGCAAGCTGTCCATCTTCGAGGATATGTCGAGGGAGAGAGCCATAATGAGGATGAAATTCTCCGCAGCAAAGAAGTTACTCTGGGACCGTGAGGTTCGACACACCCTGGCGCACCCAGCGACACTGAGGTTTACGTGGAGGGGGAAAAAGCAGAGTTTTACTAACCACATGGATGCGGAAAGATATATAAAGGAGCACATCCAACTACAAGGAGGTGACAATTAAAGTGCTGTGAATGGATGATATGTAAGTCGAAGTATTACGAAACGTGGTTGTAATGGTGGGCGGGGGAAAGCTTTGGGGTCTGTCTTCCCGAGTCAGTGAGTGTTTGCTGACCGCGAGCATCACGGACCAAAGGTGTGACCCAGAAATGGGCTCGCTGCCCCTTATGGGCAGTGTTTTGAGTTTATTTTTTTCTCCCTTATTTGTTTTGTTTTTTGTATGTTCTTCAAGGATTTGTTGTTCACAAAAATGTTGGAAGTTAAATTGTTGGTTTTCTATCAGAAATGATTGTGAGTATAATACCAGTTTATATGTTAAAGGTTTATTTTTTCTTTCGTTTTGGAACTTAACAAGGAAGTTGCATCAGGGCACAACAGGTGGGAAGTGTTACATTGTATTAGTGTGTGATGGATAGTCAATGTGTAAATTTCATATCTTGGAATATAAATGGCTGTGGGTCACCTGTTAAAAGGAAAAAAATACTCGCGTATCTTAAGATTAGAAAAGCTGACATTGTCTTTTTACAAGAAACGCATTTCAAAGATGAAAAGGAAGCCTTGAAACTTAGATGTGGCTGGGTTGGACACGTTTTTCATAATTCTGTATCAAGCAAGAGGAGTGGAGTAGCCATTCTTGTGAGGAAGAAAATACATTTTGTAATGATGAATCAACATAAAGACAAGGAAGGTCGTTTACTCTGCATAGAAGCAAAGCTCAATGATGTTAAAGTAGTGCTGTGTAATGTATATGCACCAAATAAGGAGGAACCTGAATTCTTTCATGAGGTTAACAAAATATTAACCAACCTCGAGGGATATGTTATACTTGGAGGTGACTTTAATCAGACTATGGATGGCATCCTGGACAGAAGCCAAAACAACATCAGATCAATCCCTAGAGATAGGGCTGCTATTTACACTCTCAAAAATGACAATGGATTAACAGATATTTGGAGATTGGTTAATCCACGAGAAAGGGAATACACCTTCTTCTCAAGTTGTCACAAGACCTTTTCAAGAATTGATTTTTTTTTTTATCTCCAACTCTTTAATTGACTCTGTTGCTGAATGTATAATTGGAGTAATAGGATTGACAGATCATGCACATGTGGAGTTAAAATTAGAAATTAAGGTAGATTATAAGAAAAGGGGGAGATGGAGGCTAAATACTTTTATGCTGGAGGATAAGGTCTTTGTAGATTCACTGCAGGACGACATAAAAATGTTTTTTGAACTTAATATTGGGTCAACTCAGAGATTAGCAACAGTTTGGGATGCCTCTAAGGCATTTATCAGGGGAAAATGTATTGCTTATGCCAGTAGGAAGAAAAAAGAAAGTGTCAAAAAAGTGAAACTTTTAGAAAAACAAATCAGTGATTTGGAAAAAGAATTGGTGATAGGTTTTACAGATTTGAAGTTTAAACAGCTTTGTCAATTAAAATTTGATCTTCACGAATTCTTTAATAAGAAAGCAGAATATGCATTATTTAGATTGAAGACAAAGTATTATGAGAACGGGGAAAAAGCCGGAAAACTCCTTGCTAGGCAGATTAAGCAACATGATGCATCTCACGTCATACCTGCAATTAAGGAGGGAAATAATGTGTTCACCTCCAACAAAGAAATTAATCGGGTTTTTAACCAGTTCTATTCAAAATTGTACACATCAGAATCCGATTACAGTCCAAAGGAGTTAAAAGACTTTTTAGCCAATGTTTCATTGCCCACTTTAACCCCTGATGAACGAGATTCAATAGATGCACCTATAACACAAGAAGAGGTTAGAACTATTATAATGTCTTTGAAATCTGGAAAATCACCAGGCTCTGACGGATTTCCAGTAGAATATTACAAGAAGTTTGTCGATGAGTTGACCCCAATATTAACTGAGGTATATTCAGAAGTACTTGTGAATGATATGTTACCTGACAGTTTTAATGAAGCCTTAATATCACTCATACCAAAACCCGAAAGAGATACGATGGATCCTGCTAATTACCGTCCAATAAGTTTATTAAATGTAGATTGTAAAGTGTTAACAAAATTATTAGCTTCACGATTAGAAGGTATTTTACCTAAAATTATACACAGAGATCAGGTAGGCTTTATTAAAAATAGATCCTCGTCTGACAATATGAGAAGATTATTACATCTTATGTGGATGAATCATTCTAATCTAGATCCCATTGCTGCAATATCGCTTGATGCGGAAAAGGCCTTCGATAGGGTGGAGTGGGGGTTTCTTTTCGCGGCCTTAGAAAAATATGGTTTTGGTTCAGGTTTTGTGAAGTGGGTTCAAATTCTTTACTCCAATCCTAAAGCAGCTGTAATAACTAATGGAACAACTTCATCCTTTTTTAATCTATCTAGGTCTACCCGCCAAGGCTGTCCTCTTAGTCCACTACTTTTTACTTTAGTTTTGGAACCGCTTGCTTCAATGATTAGAGAGGAACATAGAATTAAAGGTGTATTTGCAGGGGTAAGAGAACATAAATTACTGTTATATGCCGATGACATACTGTTAGTAGTTAAAGATCCTGCATGTTCCTTACCAGTACTTCTTAATATGATTGAATCTTATTCTAAATTTTCAGGATATAAAATCAACTGGCACAAGTCAGAGGCTATGCCAGTATCAGCAGTGTGTTTTGCTTCCTCAGTCAGTGCATTTAAGTTTAAATGGATGCATAAAGGTATTAGATATTTAGGTATCCACTTGAGCCCTAATTTAGAGAAGATATTGAATTTGAATATGGAACCTTTGCTACAGAAAATACAGGCAAAATTAGATGGTTGGAAAAAATTGTTGTTAACTTTATGGGGAAAGATTAATATAATAAAGATGGTGATAGCTCCACAGTTTAATTACATATCAGGGATGGTCCCTATTATTATGCCTCACCAGATCTATAAACGATACAATGCTATGATTAAGAATTTTTTGTGGGAAGGTAAAAGACCCAGGATTGGCTTTAATAAATTATGTTTGCCTAGAGATAGGGGAGGTTTAGCATTACCGAATGTAGAGCTCTATAAAATAGCATTTGAAATGTCTAAGATCGCTAGACACTGGGGGGAAGATGATTTAGATTTAGATTGGGTATTAATAGAACGACAACTTACTTCCCCCTTCCGGCCAATAGAGGCCTTTTCACAAAACCCAGAAGGGGACTTTCAACATCATATGGCCAACCCAATACTGCTTCATTCCAAAGAGGTTTGGAAAATCGTTCACAAAAAGTGTAAGATTTCTCACATGTGTCAACATTACTCATCAATATGGAATAACCCTTATGTTAAGGTAGGGAAAAAGCCCTTGTTTTGGGGACAATGGTTTAGAAGTGGAATACGTACCCTAAATGATTTATTTAGTAATGATAAGCTTTTATCTTATAACAGTTTAAAAGAAAAATATAATTTGGCAGGCCGGGATCATTTCTGGAAATATTTGCAGATTAGAAATTGTTTGGTGGCAAAGATTTCCATGGGACAAGAAAAGAATGTTTTAGAAAAATTTTGTGAATTACCAAGACCCCTTCAAAAATCATCTAAATTTTATCAACTCATTTTAAGGATTGGTGATAAGAACTGTGAAAACTTGAGATTGATTTGGCAAAGAGACATTAATAGTGATATAGACAAGGACATCTGGGACAGAGTTTTGTCCTACAACGGAAGGTACATAAGGGAAGCAAGAGGTAAATTTATCCAGTATAAGGTATTACATAGGTATTATTATACGCCAGTTCGACTTTTTAGAATGGGTTGTTTGAATGATATTAAATGCTGGAAATGTAAACAAGAAACTGGCACATATATTCATGTTCTTTGGCAATGTTCTAAGATTCAACCTTTTTGGGAAATTGTGTTGAAATATCTTGGAGAATGTTTGGGATTTGACCTTCCATTTTCATCAAGGATTTGCCTTTTAGGAGATAAATCTGAGATTCCTCAGATTAAAAATAATGAGTTTTCCCTTGTTACTGTAGGTGTAATTACGGCAATACGATTGATACTTCGATTTTGGAAAGATATTCAATGTCCTTCATTAAAAATGTGGATTGAATTTATGATTGAGAATGTATCATATGAAAAAATGTTAGCTAAGGTGAACGGAAATCAAATAGATGTTGAGATGTGGGAGAACTTTATTCAGATGGTTGCCTCGAAGGATGACTGATACTGGACACATGATGGAGTTGAGACTTGCCTACACTGCTGTGCATTGAAATGTAAATTCTATAATTAGTATTATTATTTATTATTATTTTGTCTGTTTTTTTTGTTTTTTTTTTGTCTGTTTTTTTTTTGCTTGTTTTGGTATGTTTTATGTATTAAGAAAACCAATAAAAACTTCATTTATAAAAAAAAAAAAAAAAGGTTATATTTCAGCACTTCGCGAATGGACAGCGACTCTTAAGTAGCACGTAGAGCGCGTTCTCGCGCGTTCATGTTAAGTTCATTTTTGGGAAACGCTCGTGGAATTTCTGCGAGTGTTCGTAACCTTGCACGTAGAAAGCGCTCTTAAGAGCTAAGATACATCGTTATCGGGAAACCCGGCCCTGCAGAGCTGGACCTTATATGAACCACACAGTCTGTGTATATTAAATATGGAGTCACCTCAGCCTTAATAAGCCTGTTAAACAAGCAGAATCACTGAAGAAAAGAAGAGAACAGAAAAAGAGACGAGCAGAAACACAAGAACTACAACTGACTTCAGACACAGCCTTATTAGATGAAATCAACTGAAGAGAAAAGAAGACATTAAATCTGTGAAGATCTCTGCAAAAACTGGGCGGGCACGTGATCGGCTCAGAATGCATTTTCAAATTGCACATTGAATTTTGCTACATTCATTGCGGGACACTTAATGGAAATGCAATCGCAAGTGTCTTAATTGTGAGTGTAAATGCAATTAAGAAAAAAAACAAAACATTTAAATTACAAATTTGCTACAGTTTTTACTTGAACATGTTCAACATATCTAATAATTTCTGTAATACATTTTAATTTTAATTTTGCAACTTATAAAGCGTTAAAATATGTATTCAATTTACATATTAAAACTATGAAATGGCAAATGTAAATTTTATAATTTCATTTTCATTTTCATTTGCACCAAACGTTGTAGCCTACCAATGTATTGGAAAATTAAAATTTAAATACAGAAATGGTCCGTGTAAATCCGTGTATCATTCGTTCAGTCGTTTTTTGAATTAATACTGAAAGTAGAACATTTTGAAAACGGTTCCTTTTTCGTTTTTTCATTTTTTGCAAAAAACGAAAAACAAGAATTCAGCTGGATTTTTCGTTTTTCGTTCTCAGTTAGAAAAATGAATAAACAGCTTGAATATTCGATTTCTACACGTGGGCGGGAATTAAACGCCCATTTCCTCCGATTTGTCAGCCGAAGATCAAACTGTTCCGTCATCAGTTCTGCACTGCAGAATAAGAGTCCCGTTGTACATTTTAATAAAACACAAGGCCTACATCATAAAACTTCTCCAGTTGTTAGATAGGCTAGTCAGTCTGAATGACAGTTTATACGTTAACGTTAATATAGGCCAATTATATAGTCAATGCATTATTCTTTTCTTTTTGTATTAGTGTTAAAAATATTTAATTTACAACTAATTATATTGATTTATATCTTAATTTATATATATATATATTTTTTTTATTTTATTTTTTTTATTTTTTTTATTACTGGGCGAGGGCGACAATGATAGGCTAACAGCCGTCATTTACCCTGCCCATATAGCCAGCTGATGCAAGCGTAGGTGAATTTATATTTACACAGAAGAAAGCCCTATCTAGTCTATTCCCCGGTACGGGTTGTGTCGAGACATTCGTTAGTCTGGTGGTTTGATGAGAAAAATATATTAAATGTAGTTGCAATAAATACGTTAAGAATCCGCACAACGGAGGACTCTTATTCTGCTGTGCAGAACTGATGACGGAACAGTTTGATCTTCGGCTGACAAATCAGAGGAAAGGGGAGTTTAATTTCCGCCCACGTGTAGAAATCGAATATTCAAGCTGTTTATTCATTTTTCTAAATGGGAACGAAAAACGAGAAATCCAGCTGAATTCTTGTTTTTCGTTTTTTTGTAAAAAATGAAAAAACGAAAAAGGAACCGTTTTCTCAATTTTCTATATTCAATATTAATTCAAAAAAGGACTGAACGAATGATACACGGATTCGTGTACTTTTTCGTTCATTCATTATTCTATTTCGGAATGAAAGATGAAATTTAAAAAAGGGTGCAGCTTGGTTTTTTGTTTAAAAGAAAAAAGCAGAAATGGCTGTATTTTGTTTTCCAAATGTATTGTTGTCATCAAATAATAGCATTAGACAATTGGACGACATTTCCGATCGTTTTTTAATTTATAATATTTATCTGTACGTTTATTGTATTTCATTAGACTGATCCTCTTTACCCGGAAGTACTAGATGTCGCCTTGGCTACGGCAGTTTGCCTTGGCTACCCTGGTGTGTGGCTAACATTTCCAGTAAAATGGAAAATTTTAAGGAAAATGCTTAACGTGTAATTAAACATTGCATTTATATTCTGGGCTGCGTTTCCCAAAAGCATCGTAAGCCTAAGTAGATTGTAAAAACGATCGTACGACTGATCTTAATATTATGGTCTGTTTCCCAAAAGCATCGTAACTTAAGTAGCACTTAAAAATCGTAGATCTGCGAGTGCTCTGGAGTAATCGTACATCCCCAAGTGCATCGTAAGAAGACAGATTTATGAGGACACATGCAGGACAACCGGCAGATTACACCTTTAACTTTATTCAAATGCATTGTGATTATAATAGGTTTTGATTGTACTTTATTGTACACTTTATTACTCTTTTTTTTTTTGTTGTTGTTGGTTAAATTAATGTATAAATTAAATAATTAAAAAGGTCAAAAAAAAAAGAAATAATTTAATCTAATAAATTTAATCAAAATTAAATGAATGAACAAAAAAATAAATAAAAGATGTAATGTGCTTCAAAGACTGGGAAAAATAGGGATGAACAACAACAAAAAAATCTGTCAATGACTTGCTGACATGCACGAAAACCAGCCATGTATTGGGCATTTCTTGGTTGGCCATCATTGGTCCCACCACCTGTTTTATTAAATGTTGTCCTCTGCAGAGCCCTTTTCCTTTTAGCAAGGCTGGCAAAGTCCTGCCACTTCTTCCTGACCTCCTTCCCTGATCTTTTAATGTCCCTAGTTACAGTCAGTTTTCTAGCAAAATCCTCCCAGATTTTTTGTTTTTGTTTATTTGTATGACTTCCCTTAAACCTGCTGAAAATAATATGTTTGTATAGCTCCACCTCCTCTAAAATGTACTTAACCTCCTCTTTAAAAAAATATTTTTGGTTCAGCCATTTTGCTGGTGTCTCCACTCGTAGGTTTGAGCTTTTATATATTATTTGCCTCATGGAAAGTGCACATCAGGTGAAAACAGTTAGGTTAAACATTTAAAATTGCAAGCGTGTGCTGCAATTACAAGCCATTCTGCAAGGTAACATTTCAGCACTTGACAAACGGACAGCGACTCTTAGCACTTAAAGCACAGCTGCGTGAGATTGTGCCAAGTGCGTTTTTTTGTGTGAAATGCACGTGAAATGAACACGAACGTTCGTAAAGTCGATTTTTTTCCATTTATGTTGATTTATGAAAAGTGAACAAGTCAAGTCAAGTCAAGTTTATTTGTATAGCGCTTTTCACAATACAGATTGTATCAAAGCAGCTTCACAGTATTAAATTAAAATAATACAACAAAGTTTGTTTCAAGAGGAATTTATTGATTGATAAAATTAAATTAAATATCCCCAAAATATCCCCAACTGAGCAAGCCAAAGGCAACAGTGGCAAGGAACCGAAAAACTCCATCAAGTGACCTAATGGTGTCCTAAAACTCCATCAGGTGACCTAATGGAGAAAAAAAAAACCTTGGGAGAACCCAGGCTCAGTCGGGGGCCAGTTCTCCTCTGGCATTTATGAGCTAGAGGCCGGATTGTAGTTTGAACTGTAGGATTATATGAATGCCTGGCTGAAGAGATGCGACTTTAATCTAGTTTTAAACTGGGAGAGCGAGTCTGAGCAACGAACAGTATCAGGAAGACTATTCCAGAGTTTTGGAGCCAAATGTGAAAATGCTCTCCCTCCTTTGGTGGTTCTGGATATCCTAGGTATGACCAAAAGCCTTGAATTTAGTGATCTTAAAGAGCGCGATGGATTATAGGGTGATAGAAGATCCGTTAAATAGACTGGAGCTAAGCCGTTTAGGGCTTTATAAGTCAGTAGCAATACCTTGTAATTAATACGGAACTTTATAGGTAACCAATGCAGTGATGATAAAATCGGTGTTATATGATCATATTTTCTTGATCTCGTAAGAACTCTAGCGGCGGCATTTTGGACTAACTGTAGCTTGTTTATTGAGGATGCAGGACAACCAGCTAATAAAGCATTACAGTAATCCAGTCTCGACTCTCGAGGTCATGAATGCATGAACTAACTTTTCTGCATCAGAAACTGATAGCATATTACGTAGCTTAGCAATGTTTCTAAGGTGGAAAAAGGCTGTTTTTGTAACATATGAAATATGATTTTCAAAAGACAGGTTGCAATCGAGTATAACACCCAGGTCTTTTACTGTAGAGGATAAAGTAACAGGACATCCTATGATGTTAAAGTTGTATTGTGCGAGGTTTTGTGGGCGGTTTTTTGAACCGATAAGTATTACCTCTGTCTTGTCTGGATTTAATAAAAGAAAATTATGCGTCATCCAATCTTTTATATCTTTAACACACTCTGTCAATTTGGAAAATTTAGCGTTTTCATCCGGCCGTGATGAAATATATATTTGAGTGTCATCAGCATAACAATGGAAACTAATTCCATGTTTCCTTATAATATTTCCAAGTGGCATCATATATATTGAAAATAACAGAGGGCCTAATACAGATCCCTGCGGCACTCCATAGTTTACTGGAGTTATGATCGATTTTTCTCCATTTAAATAGACAAAATGGTAGCGGTCAGATAGGTATGATTTGAACCAGCTTAGTGCTTGTCCTTGAACACCAGTATAGTGAACAGCACGAGTAAGATAGGTTGCGCAATATATCGAGAGACATGGAGCGGGTCAGACATGATTTTGACCACTTCATTAATTTTTGTTTTGTAGAAAGCCTTTCTTTAATTGTATCTTAATTTTTATACATTTTTCATCAACCAATTGCCTGGATTTAATAAATAAGAAGCAAATATAACAGACAATATAATCAGGAGGCGCCCGCGCGGTAACTTGCATTGCACGTTAACTGGAGCGCATCTCGTCCTAACTTAACGAAACTCAATGTATGCCTCTCACAGACATGAGAAATACATCAAATACATTCTCTCGGCGCGTTCACTACGGATAGCCTATGGCGATCGTCAACTTCATCTTTGCAGCCGACACTGTCAGAAAACACTATAATAAAAATCAATGCACGCGTCACCGTATTTACAAATGCACATCTTGCTTGTTGCACGCACACATATTATGTCGAAAAAACGAGATATTATGTTGAAATAACATTATTATTAATAATACATCTTTTAGAATATTTGATTGAATGCTGAATGTTGCGCTTGTTCAATTTAATAAAATTAAAACTTTAATTGTGATCATTAAAATAATTGAATATTAAATATTTAGTGGCCAAGTTTTGTTCATATAGGCCTATATATATATATATATATATATTAGGGCTGGGGGAATTAACGCGTTAATCTTTGCAATTAATTTGAAATGTTTAACGCATAAAAAAAAAATAACGCAATTAACGCAGCACTTTTTTTTTTGCCTCGTTTTAATGATTTCCTGTTGCGGCTGCTATATTGAGAAGGCTGAAAATATGCCTGTCCCGCCTCTCCGTGTTCGGCGATCAGGTTTCATCCTCGCGCAGCTTTCATGAGCGGGTCTTTTCCGCTCCGTGTGTGCGGCGCCTCTCCGTTCCGTGTGTGGGTGGGTGGTTCTTCAACTACGGGCACTTTTGGCCTTGTGAACTTGAGGTAAAAAAAAGTGTTCAAATCAAAATTGTCAGTCTAACAGTTAAATATAACTAGTCTAGTTTAATGATCCATAAGAGAACGCACTTACATTATAAGACAAATTGGTGTTTTTTGACATATTTTCCGATCCGCACTGAACAAATGTCATTTCCATCACATGTAAATATTTGATTATTATTTAAAATTATTATGATATACATAATTTCTTAACAGTGTAAGAGCACTTTCACACATAGTTTTACCAATTTATACCTATATTGCAATTACCATAGATTTGTGGATTAAGTAAATTAATTGTCATGACATGAGGCCCAAACACAAAGCTTACATCCACCACAACCTGAAATATAATATTGCATTGGTTAGATACATTTCAGAAAAATAACTACTTGTGTTATTACATTAAGTGGAACATTATCCCATAAACTATGCAGACATTTTTAATGAGTGATTCGAATTTTGTACATATTTTCTAAAAAGTTATGAGGTGGTGGAAATGACTGGGTGTTGTGGAAATGACAATGAATGGACGTCCATGTAGAATAACAGAAAACATTTATTTGAAACCCATTTAACAAATCATTATCCATTAGTCTGTTTGGTTCCATAACCAGATGAACAGTTACAGTCTTACTGTAAACAACTTTAACCACAAATAGTCACAAAAAAATGTAAGTTACGCATAAATTGTAATTGTAACATTCTAATTGTAATAAAACTTTATTAAAAAGATAAAAGTTATTATCTAATAATAATAAAATATTCATATGCAGCCACTCAATCTATGAATTGCACCTTGTAAGCATAAATGTCATTTCCACCTCACCTTTGTCATTTCCACCCAAGAAGGTAATGTGGTGGAAATGACGGTGGTGGAAATGACAATCCTACAGTATTTTGTAAAAAAAATCCAAGCTAGTATTACAGATTAGCTATGAATTGGTAGTTAGCATTGCATGCATGCAAAATACATCTATTTGTGTTAAAAAATCAATGTATTTACAAACTCATTTATTGTTACGCCATGTTTGGAAAGGACATACAATAAAAATATTTTCATTTCAAGCAACATTTACCTTGAGTTTTCTTCTCCAAGTTGCTGAATAAATTTAAAATCTCCTCCATGTCAGACATGTGCTGTGATGTCATTGTTCATCTCCATAGAAACTATCCAAACAATCTTTCAAAAAAACTTTTTAAAGGGACATTACAGTGTTGTGGTGGAAATTACGGCAATACTGTGGGACAACTACATTTTCTATATAAAATCACATTAATAGTTGTCTGACCTTAAATACCTCAATTATGTTTTGATTCTTTTACTGATAGCCTACTTTATTCAGTCATATAAAAAAAAAATAGATCAATATTTTTTTTACACTTCTTTTTCATTATTGAAGATCAGAAGTCTGGGTGTGGGACAAGCACAAAACAGCAATATTTGCATGTATAATGATGTTTAAAAAGGTAAAAAATCATCGTAGACTACCGGTAAAAAGTTCCTAAAGTACTTTCATTGTAAATTTAACTATGAAAGTGTTAATTTTTCAAAATTAAATGTTTTTTATAAAATATGATCAAAGGACATGAAAGTGCCCGTAGTCTAAGAATTGCCCGTGTATTGTGTGTGTGTCGGCGCGCTCTGTCGTTAACGGCCCAGCGGCGCACTCTCCGTTCCGTGTGTGTGTATTTGTGTGTGTCGGCGCGCTCTGTCGTTAATGGCCCAGCGGCGCGCTCTCCGTTCCGTGTGTGTGTGTGTGTGTGTCGGCGGCTCTGTCGTTAATGGCCCAAACGCTCCAATCATGTACCGAGCACTGGAAAAGTAAAGTCCACTCAAATAACGTGACATTTTTCTGTAGACTTCTGTTTGCTGAGCTGGTATGCTGGGCAACAATGGGAAAAGCTTTGATCACATGCTCTGATAATAATAGCTTTGTAGGACTATATTTAATTTTGATAATTAGTAGAAAAATAATAATAATAATCTGTTAAATTGATTATGTTGATTTACTATTGAAAAATAATAATATATTGATATATTGATGTTTAATATTATTTTAATATAGGTCTATTTTCTGTTCCTTTTTTTTTCCCTTGTTTAATTTAATTAGGTGATTCTAAGTTTAAATATTGATGATTACAAGCTTGGAGGAAATGCAATTAATTGCAATTAATTACAGCAAATTGTGCAATTAATTAGTATATATATATATATATATATATATATATATATATATATACAAGTAGCGATAGTTCATTCTAAGTTTACTCAAGTGGAAGAATGTGACTAATAAACTTAGGCCTACTAACACTATGCATTGTATTTTGGAAAAGAAGTAGATTATCTTAAAATCAAAACCTTAAATTTTCAATGATAAATACATGTCTGACCGTGTCGGACATAAATAGGCCTACTGCCCTACAAAGGCAAAACGCCGTAACATCATGTTTGGTCAAAAATGAGTTAGTGTCATTTTTGTGGTATTTGAGACCTCCTTTATCATGTGAATAAATATCGTGAGTCAATTTGATTGTTTTAACGAGAAAATAAAGGGCCATGACAACCGTAACTTCCAAAACCATACGAGAAACCACAGCAGAACGCCGTAACAGTTGTTACGGCTCTTTGCCTTTGTTCCAGCACGCTGAAGTTGAGTTACGGTGTTCTGACTTTGTTTAGCCTGGCATCAAGAGAGATGTTACGGTGCCGCTGTGATGTTACTGTACTCTGGCTTTGTCATACTGTCAAATGTGGCGCTCTTTAATCGTCACCAAACCACGTAGCCTAGCATGTGTAACGAGTTATAAGTACAATTCAAGTTTAATGTATTGTTGTTGTCTTTTCCACTAAAATCCTTGTTTTATTACTGATTTATTTTTGTTTTCCTTTGAGCAATATATGTTGTTTCTGCTATTCACATTAGAGACTTTTATTTTGACATGTTTTTCTGTTGCTGCATTGGTGCCATTTTGAGTGTGCGCGCGCGCCTCTCTCTTTAGTTCGCATTGCACATGCTGGGGAGAGGTAAGCGTTTTGCAGAGCTCTTCGATTTGTGAGCAAATTAAGTTTGTAAAGTGTGTAAATCGATTTGATAATCCTTTGTAAACAGTACGGAGACTGTCTAATATGTTCTGTTGTATGTTATATGTGTGTGTGGATCAATAATTTGAAGATATATCGTGTGAGTTTTGTGATCTGTATTAGCTAGGTTTTGAGTCATTAATCAGCTAAACTAGTGTTGTATCATTCAGGTGATGCAATAGTGAGATGCTCACACGACGTTTATCAACTTTATTGCTGTAATCCACAGGTATTTCACTTTTATTGTGTTTTATTTTCTATATTGTGTTAATGTTATGTGTAGTTAGCATAATTGTTGCATTTAGTTCGCATTGCACATGCTGGGGAGAGGTGATGCAATAGTGAGATGCTCACACGACGTTTATCAACTTTATTGCTGTAATCCACAGATCCACAGTTGGTGAAAGCCCATGTTGGGTGTGACTGTGAATAAACATCGTCATTGTGATGAACCGCAGTAACAGTGTCCTGGTCCTTATTAAACACAACGCAGAGAAAAGAGTATCGTGACAGCGGTTGGCAGCAGACCGGTTACATTGGTGCCGTGACCCGGATCAGAAGATTTGCTTCAGGATCAACGTCAGTTGGGTCACCGAGGGACGCTGCATTGAGGTTCAGTTTTGCTGATAAAAGAACTGTGAGAATACAAATGGACATTTGAGATTTCTAATATTGATTTAATGCATTCTCTCATTTAAGTGATTTATTTTTCTCACATTTTCTGACATTTTTCATTTGTTTATTTTATTTGAAATTTGATTTTCAAGTGTAAACATGGCGTTTAGTTTAAAAGATGATGAAATTGACGCTTATGAGACAATGACTGGTTTAGGTCTTGGGAGGGGGAAGTTTTTTAGTGAAACTCCAATTGTGAGAGAGAGTAAGGTGAACAGAACCCCCCGTGTATTAAGCTCCACACGTGTGACTGATCATGATACTGTGCCCTTAGCTGTTCCAGACATAGCAGATCCAAATTGGCAAGGTTTGATAGCACACATAGCTCAACAAGTGGGGCAGACCATGTTAGCATCTCAAAAAGAGGCTAGTTACGGTGAAGGAGAGAATAAGAGTGCACAAACACAAGGGTTAGGTACCAGTAAGACATTCTCAGACATACCTTCACTTAACTTGACTGGAGTGAGGTTAGTAATGCAAAGTGAAGCAAAAGAGCCCCCAGTCTACCGTGGTGATGCATCAGACAAGCTTGGTGTGCGTGAGTGGGAGGAGCTGATGGACACATATCTGAGAAAGAGAGGAATACCATTAGCAGAGCAGCATCAAGAGATCTTAAGCAGATTGATGGGTAAAGCTAAAGATGTCGTCAAAGTCACTCTTCGCTGTAATTCAGCTTTAAACCCAGTTGAGAACCCAAAGGTTATCATTGACATCCTGAAACAACATTTTAGCGATGCTAATTATTCATGTATGCCTTTGGCTGATTTCTATGGAACTGTTCCATTAGCAGGAGAGGATCCTGTCGAGTACTGGGTGCGGTTGAACAAAGCAGTGGATCTTGCGGAGGAAGCTTTAAAGAGACTTGGGCGACGAATGGAAGATCCATGTCAAGAAGCTGCAATGATGTTCGTGAAGTACTGCCCAGATTCCACTCTTGCTGCAGTTTTCCGTTTCAAAGCTCCAGAAAAATGGACCGCACAGGAAATCCAAGAACAGCTTGACCGTTACCACACACAGTTAAAAGAGCAGATGTCAGCCAAGCCAAAGCGTCACCCTACTACAAGGCATGTCACCGCTCACGTTCAGACGTTCAATGAGGATGAAGTGGATGTTGGCTCTCCAACAGAGTCAGGTGAGTGCAGCAGAGTCAGTAATGCACACACTGTACAGGATGACAACAATTGTATGAGAACCCTGATTAATCTCCTTGACCGTGCGCTGTCTCAAAATGTTCAAATGCCATCTCGCCAGCCCCAAAGCAAGCTCTGTAGAGTATGCCAATCTCATGATCACTCTACTGTAACACATTGTCGACGAGAACATCTGTGTTTTGCATGCTTCCAGCCTGGGCACAGTAAAAGGGACTGTACAAGTGACAGGTCCAGACCCGGTCCAGCACCATTCCGGGGTCCATCAGGTTTAAACTAGATGGCTCACGTTCGGAAGGGGGATGCGTGAGCACAAGTGAAGAACCCCTAGAGAGTGTTGATCTTCACCAGTTTTATGAGAATGCACGTGCACAGGCTCCCACTGGAACCAAGGTGATCGCACAAAATGTCCAGGTAGTTGAGGCATTCGACGATTTGTTCTATGCGCCAGTCAGTGTTAATAATGTGTTTTCGATTAAGGGAATGCTTGATACAGGCTCCATGGCCTGCACTTTTAGTGACAAAGTGGAAAAAAAGATGTTAAGTGAGAATGTATTGCCTTCACCCACACCACTTCAGGAGGAAGTCATCTTAGTAGGATGTGGTGGCAAGGTTACAAGACCAAAATGTATGTATGAGGTCCAGTTGAAAGTTTATGGAGAGAGCTGCATAGTGCCTATTCTCGTTGTACCCGGCCAGCGGGATGATCTGATCATTGGTACAAATGTCATAAAATTCCTTGCGCATCGGATGAAAGGTAGCAATGATTTTTGGAGACTTGTTTCTAATCATAGAGTGGAGCCAATGGCAGGATGTGAGCAGTTCCTGGATGTAATGGCCAACACGTGTCGGTGGAAGGGTTCTGAGCTACCAGATAAGGTGGGAACAATCAAGCTACAGCAGTGTGTCACTCTTTTAGCAAGGCAGGAACATCTTGTCTGGGGAAAGCTGCCAAAAAATGTCCCGATGTCACCCGGGAGCACAGTTGTAGTGGAACCTACAAATTCAAGGTCTGTGTCACGAGACATTATGGTCGGGCGGGTTGTCACGCCATTATGGGGTGATCGCTGGGTTCCCGTAAAAGTCACTAACTTCTCTGATAAGCCAGTCACCCTTAAGAGGAATCGCAAATTAGCAGACGTGTTCCCATGTGTTGCCATGGAAGATTTTGAACTTTTCCAAGGGCTGAGTCGAGCTGAAGTGTCTGCGGAGGAGATTCAGCATTCCCCTAAATTGTCAGATGATTTCAAACAGAGATTGGAAACTGTTGGTCTTGTTGATCTCGACATTCATTCTGTTTCTGTCAGCCATGTGACAAAGGAGAAGTTAGTACAGTTACTGGAGAGATACAACGACGTGTTTTCTAAGCATGCATTGGACTGTGGAGAAGTAAAGGGTTTTGTTCATCGCATTCGGCTAATGGATGAGCGTCCATTCAGACTCCCTTATCGTAGAGTGCCGCCTGCACACTACCAAAAGTTGCGGCAGGTTTTGTCCCAGATGGAAGAACAAGGGATAATAAGGAAGTCTGTAAGTGAGTATGCTTCTCCGTTAGTCCTAGTGTGGAAGAAGGATGGCAGTCTGAGGCTATGCACAGACTTCAGATGGTTAAACGCAAGAACGATAAAGGATGCACACCCACTTCCACACCAGTCTGACTGCTTAGCTGCTCTGGGCGGAAACACACTCTTCAGCACCATGGACCTGACATCAGGGTTTTATAACATCCCCATGGCTGAAGAGGACAAGAAATACACTGCGTTCACGACTCCTGTAGGGCTGCATGAGTATAATAGGATGCCGCAAGGGCTATGCAACAGTCCAGCCTCCTTTATGCGGATGATGGTAAGCATCTTCGGAGATTTGAACTTCAGCAGCTTGTTATGTTATCTCGACGACCTGTTGGTGTTCGCTCCGAATGAGCAGGAAGCGTTAGAAAGACTGGAGGTCGTGTTCAGTCGTCTGAGGCAGTACAATCTTAAGCTGAGCCCTAAGAAATGCCACCTACTGAGAACCTCTGTAAAATTCCTGGGTCACATCATAGACAGGGATGGAGTTTCAGTAGATCCTGCCAAAGTCGATGTTATCTCGAAGCTGTCTAAGGCAGATCTTATGGAAGATGACAAATGTACTCCATCAGTGCAGAGGATCAAATCAGTTCTTGGGATGATCTTATATTACCAACATTTCATTCCCGGATGTTCTACTTTGGCAAGGCCGCTTTTTGCCCTTACGGCTGGGCAGAGGAGGAAAAGAGGGATCAAGGGAGATATTAAAGCAGGAACTTACAGGAAGCTCAAGCCCACGGATTGGACTTCAGAATGTGATAGCGCATTATTTTGCCTCAAGGAGAGTCTGCTTCAAAGTGTGGTTTTAGCGCACCCTGACTTTACTCTGCCTCTGATCCTGGCGATTGATGCCTCACTGGACGGACTGGGAGCTGTATTATCCCAAGTGCCTGCGGGTGAAGAGCGAGCTCGTCCAATCGCGTTTGCAAGCAAGACTCTGAGCAAATCACAGAGGAACTATCCAGTTCATAAACTCGAGTTTCTGGCACTCAAATGGAGTGTGTGCGAGAAATTTAGCCATTGGTTGAAGGGTCAAACATTCACGGTATGGACAGACAACAATCCGCTCACGTACATCATGTCCAAGGCAAAACTCGCTGCATGTGAGCAACGTTGGGTGTCCAAACTGGCATCTTACACCTTTGAACTGAAGCATATAGCAGGGAAGAAAAACGTGGTGGCGGATGCTCTGAGTAGAGACCCTTTTGTCAAGACCGTGAGCAGCAGGCTAATGAAGGAACGATATCATGATTTACTTGTGGAGGCTGAAGCGGTTGATGGAGATGGAGTTCGAGATGCGTTTCGTCAAGGAGCTCAGAACTTACAGATCTGTCTCCAGTCCTGTCTTGTCTTACCTTCTGACAGTGCCACTATCAAAGCCTGTTTAAGTTTACATGATCAGTGGGAAGAGACTTCTCAAGCAAGAGCTGTGCAGCTAATTCAGTCTTACCAAGATTTAATACCAGCAGGTATTGACACCCTTCCTATGATTGCTGCGGATGAAATTCGTGAAATGCAAGAGGCTGATTCAGTCATTTCAAGAGCGACGTTCTTTGTGAACTTGAAGCGTCAACCATCGAGGCGAGAGAAGGCCAACATGAGTTCCAAAACCATATCTCTTTTCAGGCAGTGGGACAAATTAAAGCTCAAGGATGGAATACTGTACAGAGTCACACAAGATCCACACAGTAAACAGAAGCGGTATCAGCTGGTCTTACCTTCTAGCCTCAAGGGGCAGGCTTTAAAGGGTGTACATGATTTTGCGGGTCATCAGGGGCAAGCAAGAACCATTCATCTAGCCCGCCAACGCTTCTTCTGGCCGGGAATGGGAAACGATGTGTGTGAATACATCAAGTGCTGTCAAAGATGCATCCTAGCCAAGGCTCCCGAACCATCTGCAAGGGCCCCTCTTGAAAGTATTAAGACCTCTATGCCCATGGAGCTGGTATGCCTGGACTTCTGGTCTGCGGAGGATGGGAAGAAACGCTCCGTGGATGTGCTCGTTGTGACAGACCATTTCACGAAGTTGGCACATGCTTTCCCTTGTGCGAATCAGTGTGCGAAACAAGTTGCAAGGAAGCTGTGGGATCGTGTATTCTGTGTGTACGGTTTCCCAAGCCGCATCCACACTGACCAGGGAGCCAACTTCGAGAGTACCCTTCTAAAGGAGTTGCTGAAGCTATCAGGAGTCGCAAAGTCTCACACCACTGCGTACCACCCCATGGGAAACGGAGGAGTAGAGAGGTTTAATCGGACCTTGGGAAGTATGCTCCGAACCCTGCCTCTAAAAGAGAAGCACAAATGGCCAGAGCAAATACAAACACTGACTTTTGCTTACAACGCTACGGTCCATGAGACAACTGGGTTCGCTCCATTTCAGCTCATGTTTGGTCGTGTACCAAGACTGCCGGTGGATGTTATGTTCAGACAGGTGCTACATGACTCTGTGGTTGTTGATCATGGTACTTACCTGAAGTCGTTGATGTCATACCTCCATGAGGCGGCTGAGATTGCGCAACGACATTCTGAAAAAGAGCAGAGGAAACAGGCAAAAGGTTACAACAAGAAAGTCAGAGGGATGTGTCTGAATATTGGGGACCGTGTGCTGGTGGCGAATAAAGGAGAAAGAGGAAAGAGGAAACTAGCGGATAAGTGGGACCCTGTGGTGTACACTGTAGTCGACAGGAACCTGCAGAAGCACATTTACAAGCTAGAGGATGAGAAAGGAAATGTGAAGATTGTGCACAGGAACCTGGTTTTAGACATTAGTTTCCTACCTGTGGAATCGCCTGATGAGGAGGAAAGCATTCTGCTCTCTGCGGAAGATTCAGAGTGTGAGTCACGTAGTGTCAGTGAGTCCTGTGCGGATGACTTTGAACCAACAGATCTGGAGGAGAGAACCAGGAGATGGGTGAACGTAGACTCTGAAAGTCCTGTAGTTCCAGATTCTGATGATGAGGAAGCTGAGGGAACAGACCATTTGCCCAGTGATCAGTTTCACACTGAAGAGAATAAGAGCAGGGATCTCCCTCAGAGTAGAGCTGAATGCAGTTCATCATCTCTTGATGTTAACATTGACTGTGACACAGATACACATACACATACACGACCACAAGTTCTGATTGACACTCAAACTGACACTGATACCCAAGTTCCAGTTACTGACGTTCAGGGTGTTAGGACACGGGCAGGTAGAGTTGTTAAGAAAGTGAACAGATTAATTGAGTCGATGGTTCAGAAACCCTTTTACCTCCAAGGTGTAGGAAGTAATCTGAAAAAGAGAAGTGGGTCATTCCTTTCTTTGTTTTAAAGAGTATTTTGTTGTTTTATTTTTGTATGATGTGAAGATACATTTTGATTCCAAATATGAAACATTAGGGTCAGGTCATTTTATGGTGTACAAGGCACCGTATTGTTCCAAGATAAACTTAGGTTTGATCACCCTGGGGTTTTTCTTGACCTATTTGTGGGTAACTGACAAGTTGAACTAATGAATGTTTCATTGGCAGACCTGTACCAGTTGTTATTTGATTTGGATCCAGTACGGATTTTAGTGAAATCTGGAAGGGGTGAATGTAACGAGTTATAAGTACAATTCAAGTTTAATGTATTGTTGTTGTCTTTTCCACTAAAATCCTTGTTTTATTACTGATTTATTTTTGTTTTCCTTTGAGCAATATATGTTGTTTCTGCTATTCACATTAGAGACTTTTATTTTGACATGTTTTTCTGTTGCTGCATTGGTGCCATTTTGAGTGTGCGCGCGCGCCTCTCTCTTTAGTTCGCATTGCACATGCTGGGGAGAGGTAAGCGTTTTGCAGAGCTCTTCGATTTGTGAGCAAATTAAGTTTGTAAAGTGTGTAAATCGATTTGATAATCCTTTGTAAACAGTACGGAGACTGTCTAATATGTTCTGTTGTATGTTATATGTGTGTGTGGATCAATAATTTGAAGATATATCGTGTGAGTTTTGTGATCTGTATTAGCTAGGTTTTGAGTCATTAATCAGCTAAACTAGTGTTGTATCATTCAGGTGATGCAATAGTGAGATGCTCACACGACGTTTATCAACTTTATTGCTGTAATCCACAGGTATTTCACTTTTATTGTGTTTTATTTTCTATATTGTGTTAATGTTATGTGTAGTTAGCATAATTGTTGCATTTAGTTCGCATTGCACATGCTGGGGAGAGGTGATGCAATAGTGAGATGCTCACACGACGTTTATCAACTTTATTGCTGTAATCCACAGATCCACAGTTGGTGAAAGCCCATGTTGGGTGTGACTGTGAATAAACATCGTCATTGTGATGAACCGCAGTAACAGTGTCCTGGTCCTTATTAAACACAACGCAGAGAAAAGAGTATCGTGACAGCGGTTGGCAGCAGACCGGTTACACATGCACACAATATATCTTTGGCCAGACAAACTGCTCCAAGTATGCAATCAGAAACAAAGCAAGGTGAACAAGCCATACTTAGATGGTATGCAAGCTAATAGGTTGTCATAAATGTTGTTATTTTCGTTCAGGGCGATGGTTCAGATCTGTCAATGTCAGTGACAGCCCGGAGCTAGCTAAATTTAATCTGTGTCACGTAAGTTAGCGCTAACGTTGACACTCGCCTCACATCAGACGCCGAAAACCAATTATTAAATACACAGGCATCCTACCTTTCCATGCAATCCGATATAATCCATGGAAGATGCATAATCCATAATCCATAGCAATGCACGTCATCTGCTGTATCCACAACAATCCATACGTGTTTGAGCCATATTTCCTTCTTGCAGGTGTTCATGTCAGATCTTACACAAATCCATATAGCACTAAGCTAGTTATCGCTAACGTCCGTACAAAGTAGGCTAACCTAAATGGTAAAAGTAATTCCAACTTTTTTTCGGTTGACTCTGTCTATATTATCTCAGAATTAAAAAGCAGTAATCCAAGTCGAGTTCGTTGACTGTGCATCTTGAGCAGTTTGGTGGCCCTTAACCCTTTAACTGTCACCGTCATATTAATTCAACCTCTAATAAACGCATAAAAAGAGCGCATATGTGCGTTATAGCTGGCAGCCGCATCACGAATCGAGAATCCATAATATTTTTGTTTATATATATATATTTTTTAAATCTGACTTTTTTTTTTAGATAATTTAATTGGTGTTATTTTTTTTAACTCTTGGTATAAAAACAAACTGAGCTTTCTACCAATCTTTCATTATTTTTCATGTGTATTGCTATTTCAAAATAAAGGCCTAAACACGCCTAATGAATATGAAATATTCTTGTTGCAAACTGATAAATTACTGCTCCTCTGTAATTTATAAAAAAACAAACATTTGTATTCAATTATAATTAAATTATCTTTATTGTGAAAATATTTCTTGCATTTATTCATACTGTACTGTACTGCAAAGTAACTTATCTGTTTACGTTTTACTTATCTGTTTATCTGTATCTGTCATACTGTTTAACGTTGTTAGTGTTGCCGCACTATCCTGATCATTATAGCACTAAATAGGAACAACCAAAGGTCTTCTATATAATTTAAAACACATACCATGATGACTAGACCTTGGTTAGGTGTTCTTATAATGGATGTAAGTATGGGGGACAGCAAGCAAATATTGATTATATGTCAGTTACTGCCTTTTGCCTTTGCACGACTCCTTATTTTTGGCATATGATACAAAGGCAGAGTACAGTAACAGCCAAACAAGGGTCAAAGGTCAAGTTTGAGCTCAAGATTTTTTGCATACAAACATTTCTTCATTATAGCAACTAGTTGTCAAATTTTGGGAGTCCTACCTATAATAGCCTACTTTTGTCTGGACAAAACAGAAACTTTAAAGTCATTTTTCTCAGTTTCACACTCTAGCGAGTTAAGGTCTTTTGCCTTTGCAGGGCAGAATACATGTCCGACATCTAGTATATACAGTATATCTATGACTTCGCACGACGGTGTAATTTACTTCGGGGTAAAGATAGGATCAGTCAAATGAAATACAATAAACGTACAAATAAATATACAAATTAAAAAACGATCGGAAATGTTGTCCAATTGTCTAATGCTATTATTTGATGACAACAATACATTTGGAAAACAAAATACAACCATTTCTGCTTTTTTCTTTTAAACAAAAAAACAATCTGCACCCTTTTTTAAATGTCATCTTTCATTCCGAAATAGAATAATGAATGAACGAAAAAGTACACGGACCAGAAATGCACTGTCATTTTGCATATTACATTTCAAATTGAAATTTAATTAGGTAATTAGAAAGGTACTTAGTCCCATTTATAATTTTTTTTTTCCCTAAATTAATTCATACAGTTACAGAGCACAAAGGGATTTATTAAATAAAAAAAAATAAAAAAATCACTCTTCTGGGACAGAAAAGCAGCTTTTCCAGCTTTTGACCACAAGATGTCGTTAGTGTGCAACGTGTTGAAAAGCTTCGAGGAATGAACCATTTTACTATACATTCAAGGGGGAAAGCCCCAGTGCTTCACAAAGCTTCATTTCACCATCACTACTGTGAACTTACTTCATCTGAGTCCACTGGAAATTAATCTCTTAATATTAAACTGCAAACACCTAATGTGTAATAATGAATTAATATTAAAACATGACTTTAACTTAAACCTTTGCAGTTCATATTTAGCGACCAATAGCACACATGTATGTGCTAAATTACTTAGCAACGAGATTGTCACTGCATCAGCAACTACACAGTTACTGTCTATTAATAAAGCAACCAGCAGCATAACATCAGTGTTTCTCTGCTCATCTTTGACTGAAGCACAGGCTCTACTCTTCAACACAATGGTGACCCACAAAACTAATTAATTAAACTAACAGAAACTCCTACATCATCTTGTGCAAAAACACTTCAGTTTAATATTTACTCTCCTTATCAGTTATTGACTTCACATAACTTTTTTCGATGAACTTTTACTAATATTTAAGTGAAATTAACTTCTTTCATTTAATAAATCTGACAGTTAAATTTTACAGTATATTTCTGTTTTTCCTTGATTTTACGGTAATCTACTGGCAGCTGTGGTTGCCAGTAAATTGCTGTTTTTCTACAGTTTTATGCCGTACATTAATTTACAGGTGATTACTGTTGAATTACGCTTCACTCTGTTTTTTATTTATTTAACACTTTTAACCCTTTTAACCCCACTGCAAAATCCTCAGTTTTAAATGAACACTTGTGTGTCCACACTACAGAGTGTAGGAGTAACACTGAAGCAGTGTGTAAGTTAATTATATAATTCAGTGATTAACTGATGATTGAGCAAGAACACAAGAACTACAACTGACTTCAGCCACAGAAGACATTAAATCTGTGAAGATCTCAGCAGAGGAGGATTAAACAACTCCAAATAAATATCATTACCAGCTTCACTTATGACCAACCAGATTGGCTTTATTTATTTATATGTCTATTATTCATACGTCTACCGAAACTCCTATTTAGAATTAACAGAGGTTTAGATGTTTTGTTTCATTTGACGTTACCATTATGGTGATCAGTGTTTGCTTTAGCTAGGCTCTTGACCCTTGACTTTAACATTAGTTTTTCTTTGGCTGCTGTAACTCTGTGTTTTTAAGAGTGGCAGAAACAAAGCCAATAAAAATGAGATCAGGTTTTGCTGATTGTGATGTCATCACATAATGTTTGGTTTACCGATGTGTTTTAAATTAAACGTATAGCGGAGGATGTTTTACTTCCTGGTGGGTAACCTATACTATTGGTCCTCCTAATTGTTAATCATTCGGGTGAATCAATCAAACTTTTCAAAAAGTGGAGAGGGCGGGTCTTATCTAAAATTTGGAAAGATCCTCCGCTATACCTTTAATTTTTAGTTAATTAAAAAAAAATTGTTTTAATACATCTTAATTGTATATTGCTACACTGAGAAACAACAGTAAAAGATCAAGCAGCTCTGCGTAATCAGTTATGAAGGGTTTTTTAAACTCATCATTCTCTAAAACAATTTTAACTATGATTTCAGCTCTACACACACAGACATCAATAATCAGCCAATGAATCTCAACAATGGTTTTCAACAAAAAAGATAACATCAAATCTGAACATCACAAAACACGCTACTAAAAGTCAACACAAAACCAACAGCAAAAAGAAAAGAAAAAAGTAAAAATTAAAGAAAATAACCAGACAATTCAGCTGCATAATTTATTCATTCTGCAATGCATGCTGGTAGTCATGGATGATTCTTTTTGTATTGTGCTGGTACCCAACATGCATTGCAGCATGAAACGTTTGATTGTCACCTTTGTTGAGATTCATACACAGATTATTGATGTCTGTGTGTGTCTGATCTAGAAGTTCAAAATAGTCTGAACATAAACCTCTTAAAATATGTCATAGTTTCTGATGTCAAATCACAGTTATACAATAATCAAAAATAACAAAACATCATCCATATAAATACATTTGAAAACAAATGAAATCAGTTATTCGGACCACTAAATGATGTGACCATTAATAAACAGCCATTGTCATCTGATCCTGATTTCTTTCAGCTTTTTTGCCATAGCAAATGTATTTTAAACATGAAGCTACCACAGCCAAAGAAAAACTAATGTTCAAAAGTCAAGGGTCCAGAGCCCAACTAAAGCAAACACTGATCACCATCATGGTGACATCAAATGAAAATACAATGACATTTAAACCTCTGTCACCTTTTAATAAGAGCTTCTGTAGACGTCTGACAGAAATAAAGTCAGTCTGGTTAGTAATAAGTGAAGCTGGTAATGCTGTTTGTGGAGTTGTTTAATCCTCCTCTGCTGAGATCTTCACAGATTTAATGTCTTTATCTTCAGTTGATTGCATATTTTTTCTGTTCTTCTTGTTCCTCTTTCCTTCAGTGATTCTGCTTGTTAACAGCAGGTGTTCATCAGTGTGTGAATTAACTCACTTGTTTTTATTCACTCTGTCAAGTGGATTATATTAGTGAACTAATGTAGCGAACAGTGAATGAGGGTATAGGGTGTGTGTTTGAACACAGCCTCTGAGTGTCCACTTTGAGCGCTGTTAATTCACAGTATATTACTGTAGGCTACTTTCTCGAAAACGACAAATATCACCCAGAATGCATTTTGTTACTGTAAAAATTTGGCCAATTTTTACAGCACTTTTTACAGTGCATCAGCATGAGCTAACAATATTTTTCAAATAAGCTACTATAATTTTGTCATTCATAAATATTGATTATATTCTTTTTAAATTTTAACCTACAACTGCCTGCACTCTGATTTTGCTGTAAATGTATGAAAGTAATTGCTTTTTCAGACTGGGGGCATTTTGTGGGGCAAATGCATAACAAAAAAAAACACGTGTTCCCCCTCTCTACCCTAATGCCTTATTCTGAATGATCATATTTTAGATCCCTTACTCCAACCCCATACCTAATCTTAACAACTACCTTACTAACTATTAAAAAGCAGCAAATTATGAGTTTGTTGAGGCAAAAGTTGTAGTAGTTAAGAGTGGAAATTGGACCTTAAAATAAAGTGTGACCCCTTTGGGTCCCCATTAACTCTACTACAGGTGTGAAAACTTAAATAAAAAATAAAAAAATACAATTTACCTTCAGTTATTTCATTAGTTGCCTGGCTATTTAAAATGTATACAATTAGATGGCTATTTAGTGTTTAAAAAAATTCCATATTTAAAAAATGAAAGACATAATTCTTACCTTCAGTTCCTTCACAGTCTAGTTATAATTATTAAGTTTAGTTAAATGTCTATAAATCACCTATTGTTGCATTTAAACAAATTAAGCTGACATTTGTATCTGAATAGTCTGAATTTGTTTCCCACATTTTAATGTTTAGAAATTATACCAGTGACTTGTACTTAAGCTCTTCACAGCAATATTAATATTGTTTTAAAATCACATTTTACCTTATTTCTTGTCCCTGGGATGTTAATAGATGCAGTCTTCTGATTATGATTTCAACTGAATCTATAGCTCATTTCGGCAGTGATATTTATATAGGTCTCTTTGCCCTCATGGACCCAGGGCAGGTTGGCTATTATTTTTGATTGACGTCACCAGCACACCATAGCACAACATTGTGGGATTACTGTCTTTAATGTTTGGTTATGACCTTGTAAAATATTTTTTTGAAGGAGGCAGACTACACGTTATATTTGAAGTAGGACCAGATTTGTAATCAACCATAGCGCTATACCCTCAAACACATAATCCTCAGGTTCAGGTTCAGGTTACTTTATTGGTACCCATAGGTAAACTAGTTTTACAGTCTAAGAGGCAGGACATCCTTAAGACATAACATGCAACACACAAAACATTAAAACATATAAAAACAGGTAATAAAAATTAAGTAAAAACAAGGAACAGAGAACAGTACATGACCAAAGTGCTTGTGCGTTTTGTGCAAATAATTTTACAGTTTGTTTAACAGAATGATTGCTGCTGGTACAAAACTGTTTTTAAATCTTGTGCCAGTTGGTTTGCATACAGAGTTGTGGGGTTGGAGCTCCCCAGTCAGCTTACTCGACCATTTAACAATTTGGTTTAGGCGATTCTTGTGCTTGACTGAGACACAACCGAACCATGCCACCAGGGAGAATGATATGATGGTTTCAATAAAAGACTGATAAAATAATGTCATCATTGTCTTGTCTATATTAAAATGGTGCAATTTTCTCAAACAGTATAGGCGCTGTTGCCCTTTTTTACAGACAGCCTCACAATTCTCCTGGAAATTTAATTTAGAGTCAATAATTGTCCCTAGGTATCTATAGGATTGTACTTGATCCACTAGTTGACCATTTATAGTTATTGCCTCATATCCTGGGGTTTTTCCAAAATCAATGTACACATCCTTTGTTATGGATATGTTCAGTTGAAGGTGCGACTCCTCACACCATTGGACAAAGTCTTCAATTATTGGACCATGGCCTCTATCATTTTTATGGAGCAGACTCACTATGACAGTGTCGTCGGCATATTTAATAATGGTCCTATTTACATATTTGCTCTGACACATGGTGGTATATAAAATGAACAAAAGGGGTGAAAGTACACACCCTTGTGGTGAACCTGTAGAAGAGCAAAGCTGACCAGACAGAGCTCCATTCACCTTTACTCTCTGTGTTCTTTTTAGTTAAAAAATCCAGAATCCAACCAACAAGACTAGGACAAAGATCAAATTGCTCAATAAGACGGTTGGCTAAAATATATGGTTGAATTGTGTTAAAAGCAGATGAAAAATCAATAAAAAGAATTTGTGCATGGGACCCACTTCCCTCAAGATGTTTGAGGAGCAAATGAAGCAGAGTGAGAGTGGCATCTTCTACACCCCTGTGTGGCCTGTAGGCAAATTGCATGGGATCCAATGCATGTTCAGTTAACCTTAAAATATGTTGCTTTATCAATTTTTCAATTTTTTTCATTCAAATTGAAGTGAGAGCGACAGGTCTAAATTCACTGAGTGTTTTAGAACTACTACATTTTGGAACTGGGACCACTACAGCATCCTTCCAAATTTTTGGTACATGTTGCGTCTGCAGGGATTTATTAAAAATAAATTGGAATATGTGACTCAGCTCTCTTGTACATGTTTTGATCACACGCCCACAAATGTTATCAGGTCCTTGACTCTTATTGATCTTTGTCCTACTGAACACATTTTCCACATCTTCATATGTGATATTGAAATGTTGATTATTGAAATGTTGATTATTATCCTTGAGTTTATGTTGGAGTCCTTGGACCTCCTGGCTAAAATCAGACTTATCAAAACGTGTATAAAAAGAATTAAAAGCATTGGCAAGCTCCACATCTGATCCAAAACCCTCTGGAAAGACATGGCTACTATTACTGTGCTTCTGGGTACCTGCTATCGTTTTCATACAGGACCAGGCAGAGCCAAGGTTATTTTCAGCCAGATTTTTTTCAAGTTTAGACATATATCTTAGTTTTGCTTTAAATATCTCACTTTTAAGCTCTTTGGTTGCTACATGTAGATCAGAGGCATTTCCCTGCTTATGAGCATGTCTTTTTTTTTTTTTTTGTATACTATCTTTTATAGACCTATTCACCCATGGTTTATTATTAGGGTATATTTTTACTTGTTTGCTAGGTATAATCATATCTCTACAAAAGGCCACATATGAACAAACAGCATCAGTCATTTCATCCAAGTACTTGCATGATTCTTTAAAAATATCCCAGTCTGTGCAATCGTAACACTCCTGGAGACACATAACTGATTCCTCAGTCCATTCTTGTACTGCCTTGGTTTGCACTTTTTCCCTTCTCAGGACAGTACGATAAGTGGGGAGGAGTTGTATACAGTTATGGTCTGCGGAGCCCAGTGGGGGGAGTGGTGTCGATTTATAAGCGTTCTTTATTGTGCCATAGCAGAGATCCAGTGTCTTTCCCCACCTGGTAGGACAGGTGACATACTGGTAAAAATCTCTTAAAGTCTTTTTCAGGGTTACATGGTTAAAGTCGCCTAGGGTGAAGTTTGGCGCGTCTGGGGAGAGTGACTGTAATTTCTGCACAACATCAGAAATCACAGTGCAAGCGGTGGTGGCATTTGCCCTCGGGTGTATGTACACGACTGTTAAAAACATTTGTGGGAACTCCCGTGGTAAATAAAACGGTCGCAATAACACAGACAGGAGTTCAATATCAGGCAAGCATATTTTTTCTCGAACAGTCACAGAGGTACAATGACGTCTATTAAAGTACACACATACCCCGCCACCAAGTGTCTTTCCCGTTGCACTGACTTCCCGGTCCATCCGAACAGGTGATCCAAAGCCATCAATACACAGATCTCGGTCTTTATCCCGGTTGGACAGCCAGGTCTCCGTGAAGGCCAGGGCGCAGCATTCCCTGAAATCCTTCTGTAGCTGGACATTTCCCTGGAGTTCATCCACCTTGTTCCTAAGGGATTGCACATTCCCCATTATCATCGTGGGCAGGGGGATCCGTCTCATTCCCTGCTTCCTCAGGCGTAGTCTGACACCTCCGCGTTTTCCCCGCTTCCTCTTTTTTTTCTGCCATATCGAGGATCCGGACTAATAATCCTTTCGTATACAGTCTGGTAAGTGTAAGGTTATATCTAATACACTAGGAAAGTTCCCAGAGCTAAGATGAAGCAATTGGTCTCTGCTGTACTGTGTACTTCCTTGGGTAGCTGCCTGCTTTGAATCCTGGGCAAGCAGCAGACATGATAAAATCCATGTCACAATCAAGTAGAGAAGTTCCATTTTTAGGTTAACGCTTAGCTGCTCGGTAGGAAGTCTCAGACAAACTTTGTACAAACTTTAGACAGAATTAGACGCACTTAATAACGCTTACAAAACAAACAAATCGGATGCCAGCTCTTCCACTGCCAGTCGCACGCGTATGCATGCACCAAGGTGTGTCCTCACAACACATATGCACAATTTTTTAACAGTTTTTACAGTACTCAGGTGAATTAAATGTATTAAAAATATACTTGAAATTGGTTATAATACATTTGTATTCTCAACATGCTTATTTGAAGTGCATTAAAAATATATTGAATTGCATTTTAATATGTTTCTACAAAAGTATACCAGAAGTACATTGGTAATAAATATACAGTTAACCCTTGCTGTAAAAAAACAAAAAACAAATTCTGACAGTATCATACCATTTTCCATTAAAACAGTAATATACCGTAGAAAATGCGCTGTGAAATGTCACAGTTGTAAACATGGGCGTTTTTCTTCCACAAGGGGTTTCACGTCACAGCATTTAAGGTGATGCATTCTAAAATAACGCTCACCTTGTGCAGGACATGCAATAAATCTGGAGAGGTGTCGTATTCTGCCAGAGAAGGCAAAAAATATGTTCATATTTCTGTAAAAGAATTGCTGAAATGTAAAGTTTATACGTAGCATACATGAGCTTTAATGTAAATATAAAGTATATTTCTGCAAAAGAATTGCTGAAATGTAAAGCTGGTTTGTACACAGCAAAAACTCCAGTGTTAAATTAACTCTCCTGGGAGTTTATATGACTCCACACTCAAGAGTTTTAAATGAACACTGAAGCAGTGTTAAAGTTAATGAGATAATTAAGTGATTAACTGAGTGATGATTGAGCATTACTGAAAACACCTGATGTTAACAAGCAGAATCACTGAAGGAGAAAATAACTATTTTAGTCACCATTATAGTGATCATCAGTGTTTGCTTTAGTTGGGCTCTTGACCCTTATATTGTTTGGCTGCTGTACCTGAGTTATAACAGCCAGATGAACAAAGAGAAAAGGTGATCTGACGGTGTTGGTTGTGTTTTAAAATAATCATTATTTGACAATCATTTGACCTAAATCCAATTTCTGAGTTAGATTTACTTAATTATAGCAGCACTGTCCTTGAAAAGATCATATTTGTAACTTTTACAATTTAATCCAAATAATTGCTTAAAAGTTGAATTATTATTATTATTTTATTTATTTTTTGTGTAGACACAGAGATCTATAATCAGCCTGTGAATATCAACAATGGTGACAATTATAAAGCATGTTGCAGAGCATTCTGGGTGCCACCAATCAAAACTCATTCATGGCTCCCATCATGCATTGAATAAATAATGAGCTTATGTTCAGAGGTGATCTGTTTGTCACCATTGTTGAGATTCATACGCACATTCTTGATGTCTGTGTGTGCCTACCTGAAACACTTTTTAAGATTTTTTTTTGTTGATCATTTGGATTTCTTTGAAAAGGCTAAAAATGGCATGCTCGACAAGGACAGTGCTGCTATAATCTATAAGGTACACTGTAAAAAAAAAATTACATCCCCAAGTAAAAATTTTCTAGTGACTGATCACATCTAACTCATTTTTCAATTAGTCTGACGTATTATTTCTCATTGAGCCAATGTTAACAGACTATTGCAACAAGAATTGCACTTGGGCCAATTAAAAAATGTAGATGTGATCAGTCACTAGAAAGTGTTTACAGTGTAAACTTAACTCATAAATTCTGCTCTCAAAGAGTTCAGTGATTCAGGCCAACTAATGATTATGTTAAAACACAACCAACACCACCAGATAATCTTTTCTCTTTGTTCATCTGGCTGTCATAACTGGATTACAGCAGCCAAACAAAATCTAAAGTAAAAAAAGTAAGGGTCAAGAGCCCAACTAAACTAAACACTGATCACCATAATGGTGACCATTTTAAAAATAAATGTTCTCCTCCAGTGATTCTGCTTGTTAACAACAGATGTCTTCAATGCTCAATCATTACACAATTAATCACTTAATTATCTCATTAACTTCAACACTGCTTCAGTGTTACTTATAACACTCTGAGGCCACATTTACACATAGCCGGGTATTTAGAGAAACGAATATTTCTCCCCCTCCGTTTTCAAAAATAACATCGTGCACACAATATCGTTTTCAAAAAAAGTTGTCGTTTACATCAACCCGCATAAATACAAAGGGGCGGCAGTGTAAGGAGAAGGATAAAGCCATGCAAGCCAATCAGAATCCTCAAAATCGACAACGACGAATAGCACGAGCGACTTCCTGTTCCTTTCAAAACAATAGACATGGCGCGAGGTTCGTTCGTGTGGACAGACAGCGAAGCAAATGCAAACAGGCCAAAAGCGTTTTCACAAAAGTAAAAATGAGTACCACTTTAACAGCATCCATGATCAAATAGTAGCCAAACAAACTCATAGACAGTATGGAACAAACTCTAAACATAGGGCGCTCACATGACGTAAGCATTTTCTGGCGCATAATGTGACGTTTGAGAACCTAAAACCCCGTTTCTCCCAGTTGACACGGCAACACATAACCGGCGTTTTCAGAAATCTCCACTTTGGCCGGAGTTTTTAGAAATAATCGTTTTCTGGGATAAAAACGGCGTTTTCGTGTAAATGACAGGCCAAAACGCAGGGAAATATCTGCGTTTTCCCATCGTGTAAACGGGGCCTGAGTGTGGACTCATAATTATAAACACTGAGCAGTGTTAATTTAACACTGGGGATTTTGCTGTGTACTGGACCTTTCAGTGGGACTGGGTTTGGTGGTCAGATGAGACCAAAATAAAGCTTTACACCCAGTGAATAAACCCTTTAAGTTTACTTCAAAAGCTCCCTTCATTTATTATTTTGACTCCCCTTTAACAGAGTTTTTTTTTGCTATAACACGATTTTGGAGTAAAATATGCTGTTATTCTCATCAATTGTATTTTGTCATTGTGCTAGGCTAAAACGGTTAGCATTTTAGCTGAAAAAAAGAAAGACAAACACAAAATAAAAAACAGTAAAGATGAATTTGTCAGATAGCATATATTCAGATATCAGATATATTTGTCTGATATTGCAATATACAGTTACCGTGAATTATTTTGGTCACGTTGTGTAAACAATCTGATATCGTGACAGCCCTAATGACATCAAACAACAATCTCATGTTTACCAGACATTACTGGAACTTTCAGTGGGACTGGGTTTGATGGTCAGATGTGACCAAAATAAAGCTTTACACCCAGTGAATAAACCCTTTAAGTAAACTGTAAAAGCTCCCTTTTATTTCGACTCCCCTCTGACAGAGTTTGTTTTGCTGTTAATACTCAGCTCATTTTCTGTTTATCATTAAACTTGTTATCAGTGTCAATATGCAGGGCTGCATTTCCCGAAAGCATCGTGAGCCCAGGTTGATCGGGAAGTCCATTGACACCAATGTTTACGGTGCTTTTGGGAAACATCATGGCATGAGACCAAACCAAGAGAAAGGGCACGAGATCACTGTGATTTGTTCAAAATAAAAATAAAAATATATAAATTTGATTCAATTCAAATGTATTTGTATAGCTCTTTTCACAAACATTGTTTCAAAGCAGCGTCTACATTACAATTTAGAGTGATCTGTTATCAGATGTGACTGTGTTATGTACTTAAGTTATCAAGAGTATAAGTAAAGGTATTCTGCAGAAAAATCCTCCTTGCATTTATTAAGAAGCATGCTGGTAGAAAAGAGAGGAATAAACATGTATTAGAAAGAGCTTTGCTGGAGAAAGAAGAAAAATGCAAGCATTACCGTCGGCTGTGTTGCGGACGAGGTGCAGGAGGCAGCATAGAAGAAAAGTCTGAAGAAAGAGAACAAAGAGGCGAAAGGCTTTACATAGACAGGTCCGAAAGAAATTCCCAGAACTCACGACACCTCAAGACTTCAGATTGGATAAGTTATGATAAATTATGAGGGGAATTTTTAGTACTGATGACCTTAAGGATTAGGAAATGTTTGATTGTCTGTAAAAGACTAATGAATTATGAGGGGATTTCCAAAGATGACGAGCTCAAGAATTCAGATGGTCTATAAAAGGCTGAAAGGAGAAGATGAAGGAGACGCTGATTCGCTCCGGTGTTTGATGCCATTGAAGCCTCTGCCAGACAATGCTTGTGAACAATTAACTTTTGATGTTGTTTTGTCTTGTTTTTTATATATATATATATATATATATATATATATATATATATATATATATATATATATATATATATATTAGTACTTTATATGTAAACTAATTAACATTTAAATAATAAAACTATATTTAATTGAAACTAAGAAGCTCGCCTGCCAAAAGTCTTTGATTTCTAGCTGAACAGACCACAGAGAAGTCTTCTGCCCTACGGATCGTGAGTATGAAAATGCAGATGCTTATGATTTAGGACAGATTCGACTTACTTTACCTAACCTGAGAATAATCAAAATAAGGTTAAAGATGTCTAGAAATACGCACCATAAAACAGATGGTTTTGCATTAATATTACTGCTGCACTACTGGTTATGTTGCATTTTACTTCTGAATATTATAGTGTAGGAAATATAAGCTGACTACGCCACCTCCTTATTTAAGGCAGGAGGAGCCCTCTAGAGGTCACAATACTTGATTCTAGACAACAAATGTAGTTTGTAAAACAAGATCACAATTTTTATTGTTCTAATTCGGACATCAAGTGTTAAAACATATCACTAATAAAATTCACAAAAGTAGGAAATAGCTCTCCTAAAGACTGCAAGAGGGTCGGGCCCAGGGCCGGACTTTGACACAATTTCAGGCCGGGAAATCCTACACCCATCCAGGCCATCCTATGCACCCAAATAAAAATTTGAAACACGGACAATCCTAATTTTTCCTAAATTACATGGTAGGCTGGGGCCGTGTAAAATAATTAAAGGCTTTCTCTTGAACGGTATCCTCACTTCCCTTTTCCTTCTCTTCATTTTCCCTAATAGCTCTCTGTCTCCCCTTCCACCAGGATCATCAGCCTCATACACTAAGTAAAGTGGAGTACTAGTGTTATATATATATATATATATATATATATATATATATATATATATCCTCCTGGGACCCAGAAAAAAAAAGTTTTTGTCATCACACTGTTTAGAGCACAATAAACAAATGGTAAAAAAAACAATTTTGAAAAATTATATTTTATTCATACGTTATGCTATGTCCTCTGTAGTGGACACCAGGACTAAGTTGTTTAAAAAATAAAATGACATGAAATTATATGTATAGGCAAAACCAATGGGATTTTTTTTTTCAATCACCAATAAATTTGGGGGGTTCAGGATTTTTTCAACCAAAATTTGTATAAAGATTATTCTCAACTATGTTATGAAAGAAATAACGGAATGAATTGATACACCATTTTACTTTATGCAATATGTGGGTAAAATGTCCATAAATTAATATTCCCATTCAATGCAATGTATCTATAAACTGTATCTAATTTGCACCTTAATGTGTTCTTGGAGCAACATTTAATGAAAAAAGAAGTGTAATAATTGGAGTAATAATTGGTAACATTTTAATAATAATATCTAATATTTCATAGGAATATTGATGTATAATTTATTTCCATATTCACTTGTTGTGTCTCACAAAATGCCTGATAAACATGATTTAAGTCCTGGTGTCTTTACAGTGGACATGTATGAAATCAATGCCCTGCTCTGTAACAGAAAATATTTTTTTTATTTGAAACCCCATAACATTTTCCTGAGATGTTGTTTTATGAAATGCAATTTGAAAAGTAGTCCAATTTCAATTATAATTACAATATATTATCATATTTCCATAAGAATGCTACATTTGATCACTAAATTAATGTCAGACATTTTTAAAGACCAAGGAGAAGTTGTTTTCATGGTGAAACCACCAAACATTTGGTATCTCTGAAAAGTCCTGAATGTGCTCTTTACAGGACACCCAGGGTGTGTCATGTGACATGTATGATGTCAGATAAATTCACTAAAATATAATGTCCACTACAGTGGACAAAAGTCTATTCTTGGGTCCCAGGAGGATATATATATATATATACTGTATGTATGTTTGAATAAAGTGTGCGTATTTTTCTTGTACCTGTCACTTCTTCACTTCTTCACCTGTCACTTCTTCACCTGTCACTTCTTCACTTCCTCACTTCTTCACCTGTCACTTGTTCTGGCCTCATGTTACAAACAGAACTGTCTCCACCTTGGTGCAAAACAACCACCTTATTGTAATTTGTTTGCCCAGAATCTACATTTATTTTAGTAAAAATCAAACACACACAAAGTTAGATGTTCACCATCTCTCAAGTATGTTTAATGTTTGCATTTGGTAAATAAAGGAACAGAAAAGTAGAAATGGACTACAAGACTGTTGATGTGCGTAAAAAGTGTGTTGTATAACCAAGCCGTCTGCAGCTATAGGAGCTGCAGTAACAGTATTATATTTATGACAAAATGTTGTTGTTTTTATCTTAAAATTACTTAAATATCCAACATTTAGCAACACTATATTTCATACAATATGTAAAAAAATAAAAAATACTCCCATCTCACTCCCTGGCTGAATCTGATATGTGATCATTGCACCACAGCTAGTGTTAGGTTGACTGTCTCCACCTTCATTTGATTAAAAAAAGGAGAAAAAAAAGGAAAAAAGTTTTAAACCTCACAAATGGGCAGACATGATTTTCTAAATTGTCTAATAAAATGTTATTGTATTATTTTTTGTTGATGTCTGCTCTATCACTCCTGTCTCCCTGCTCCCAGCACCTACCATATAAATGTTCATATTTGTCTGCTAAATTACTAATGTAACTTCACACTAAATAATATTAATCTCCTTTAGCATACAGTATTTTGAGTGACGATAGTAATAGGGGTGCTACCGCTTACATTTGCTAGCAGTTCAATACTAAGTTAACGAAGAAAAAAGTACAGTATTTACAGATGAAACTGACCTGCACATGAAGCCCTGAACAGGTCAGTAATTTTGCAACATTTTGATGCTTGTTCTCTGAGTGCTTTCTTTTTCGTTGTCCTTTCCCTCTCTGCTCTCTGCTCCCACCTCACCGTTTTCTCTCCATCACCGGGCGCTGCTCGCATTTTCTGTTTAACCGTTTAGCTGAGGCGTAAAGTCGAATCGTAGCCTTGACAGTCAAGACTAACAGATTCATGATTTTAATTTATAACAATAATTTAATTGAATGACGAATTCGAAAATGATCACTGGTTAAGGTAGTACTATAAATAAATAATAATAATAATAAAAAAATAAAAAATAAATAAAAAATGCTGGCTGGCAGCAGGCCATATTAGTCGCCAGTCCGGGCCTGGTCGGGCCTGGTCTTATAGACCTCCTACCACCTGTAAAAGACAGAAGAAAACCCGCAGCATACACCGTAAATAAGAAGTAACCTTTAAGTCACCGTTTCAGTGCCAAACCTTCTGGTACACACCACACAGAAGTGCCGCCCCACCCAAATCACCTCCACCGAAGGAGGTTTAGTGTCGATGCAGGCCCGGCCCTGTACAAAGTCTCTGAGCAATGTAACACACAAAAAGAGGAGAGCAGTAGCACAGAAACAAAAAGCACATGACAAACAATATTTAAGATAATCACATTAATCAATATCAAATAACAACAATAAACCACAATATAAAACTAAAATATATAAGAAACAGTGGCTGGTCTGCCCCTTTAACAATGAAGGAAACATGCATGTACACATCAATACAGCCCATAATATAAAACAACCAAACAAAATATAGCCTACTTTAGCGAAAGTACAACTGCAGCACAGTTACCCAGTCTCAGATATCAATCCCCAAACATGATCGATAAAAAGGTACTATAAAACAAGAGCACAGATATCAAATACATTTTCGTGTATTAATTGCATCAAACTCTTAAGCGATCGGCCTTAATAAAGTGTATACTGCATTTACTGTTATTCAGCATTTCAACATGGCCGTCAGCCCATTGAAGGAACCACAGCGATCAATGTTTGTCCCAGACAGAGAATAAAAACCTCTCAAATAATCAGCCTAAAAGAAGAAAAGATCACATAAAGATGGAATTGTGCCGTCAAGGCGCAGTCTTCAACACAAACAAAACCACACCGCTAATAACATACCTATATGAAAGGGTACAGAGGCTGCACGTCGAGCACAACATCAAACACACGCCAGAACTGCAGAAACCTTAGCATTTTAGCTGAAAAAAAAGAAAGCAAAACACAAAATAAAAAACAGTAAAGATGAATTTGTCTGATAGCATTTTTTTTTTTTTTAAGTTTTCTATAGATATTGCAATATACCATTACCGTGAATTATTTTGGTCACGTTGTGTAAACAATCTGATATCGTGACAGTCCTAATGACATCAAACAACAATCTCATGTTTACCAGACATTACTGGACCTTTCAGTGGGACTGGGTTTGATGGTCAGATGAGACCAAAATAAAGCTTTACACCCGGTGAATAAACCCTTTAAGTTTACTTCAAAAGCTGCCTTCATTTATTATTTTCACTCCCCTCTGACAGAGTTTGTTTTGCTGTTAATACTCAGCTCATTTTCTGCTTATCATTAAACTTGTTATCAGTGTCAATATGCAGGGCTGCATTTCCCAAAAGCATTGTGAGCCCAGGTTGATCGGGAAGTCTATTGACCCCAATACTTACGGTGCTTTTGGGAAACGCCATGGCATGAGACCAAACCAAGAGAAAGGGCACGAGATCACTGTGATTTGTTCAAAAGAAAAAGAAAATAAAAATAAATTCAATTCAAATTTATTTGTCGAGTGCTTTTCAAAATACACATCGTTTCAAATCAGCTTTACAGAAAATGCATTTGCTACATTACAATTTTAGAGTGATCTCTTATCAGAGGTAACTCTTTAAGTTATGTATTTCAGAAATGTACATCTACACAGTTAGCTAGCAATGTTTTTTAATTTTAACAGTGTATTTATTTAAAGCAGAAAATGTAAAAAGAAAAAGAGGGGGACATTAACGTGCATTGCATGAATAACATTTAAATGTAATGATTTATATCAAATGTGCAGTAAAGAATTATGTACTGTAGCACTATAATAACTGCATGCTATAAATCATTAGTTAAGCATTAGAAAATAGTTAATTCATCATTTGTAAAGCATTGTCCCTACATTAATAGACATTAGTAAGCAGTTTATAAATACAGCTATAAATGCTTTATTCTTGACTTATAAGCACATCTATAATGTGTTAAATAATTGTATTTCCATACTTTATTAATGATAAATTAATGTAAAATAAGTTTTACATTATTTACAAACCAGTTATATAGAGTTGTCAGTGGTTCATGTAAGTAAATGATTAATAAACTATTTAAATGTATATTTATACATCTTATTATTTAGGCATATAGTAATAGTTACTAAGTGTGTTAATACATTCTTTTTTAACACATATTCCTACTGTAATGTATGATTAATTCAGGTAGTTATAAAACATTTAGTTGTTATTGTAAAGGATCCACTGAAGGCAAGTTTGAAGATAGAACCCAAGTGCAGTTTATTTACAAACACGATTAAACATAAAACAAAACATGGCGTGGCATGAACTCAAAAACATGAACATGCACATGACGCTTACCAAGTTTTTACTGTAACCAAGTGGTTACAGCCGTTTACCTCCAGTATTTGTGCTAAGCTAGACTAGCGGTGGGTGCGTCAGACAGAGTTACGGCACGCACGGAGATGAAAAGGTTATGTATGGGCTTATCTAACTCTGGGGGATAAGGTGAATAAGCTAAAGTCCCAGAAGGTCGGCGTGTTCCTTTAAGAAAGCAGGATATCCATCAGCTCGCCCATTGAATCCCCTAGCTTTTATCTATAGCTCATGTCACCACATCCAGTAACTTGTTACAGGATGAAGAAGTGCGTCTCTCATCTCCACTCGGAGGCAAAGCACCATACAAATCGCCTGAGAGCTCCTCAGAGTCCTGTTTCGGCTTTTTTTTTTCTTTTCACTACAGTAGTTCACTGGTGCTTATTTTCATAATTATTGGACTTTTCAACTTGCCTGGCCAATTTCTGCTCTCCCTGCTCTTATCCATGCTAGACTTGCCCAGAACAGAACCATACAATCCTAAACTTCACTGCAGATATAAATGTAAGCATTTTCTCTCTGTTTCACCTTTTCATGGTGTAATAGTCAAATGCAACATACTGTATATACCTCACTTAAAGTACTTTAATGTACATTCCATTAAATGTAGTAAAACGTGTAGTTTTACGTGTCAAACAAATGGTTTAATATCTCTATAGCCGAGCCTGTGCTTCAAGCCAGTCCTGCCGAGTCTGAATCGTCTGTCCCCGGACCTGAATCCGAATTCCCACCCAGCCTCCCTCTCCCACCTCCTCCAATCTACCACCGCTCAACCCTTCTTCCACCACTGCCTGTCAGCTCCTCAGCTCCTCCTACCACCTTCAGGGTGGTGGAGTCGCCGTGGGTCTGCCGGCCTACAGCTCCAGCCTGGTCGGTGGATGCCGGTCTCCACCTCCAACCTCCGCAACCAGGACTCCACCTCCCGACGGTCCATCAACGTCCCCTTGGCTCCTACCTCCCTTAGCTCCACCATGGCCCATCTGGTCACCAGTTCCGCCAGGCTCCCTCGTCCCCCCGGATCCACCGCGCCCATCTGTGTCCCCGCCTGCACCTCATTCGCCAGAGCCGGCGGTCCCGCCATGTCCCGCCGGATCCTCGGCGTCGCCTGGACATGTCGGCTCTACGGCTCCACCCTGTTCTCTCCCACCTGCTCCGACCCCGTCAGTCAGCCCCCTGGAGTCATCAGCCCTGCCTCCTCCATGGCTCCTCCCTCCATCGGCTCCATCCGGGCCGCCTGCATCGTCTGCTCCACCCTGGTCCCTCCTGCCTTCAGTCTGCCCTTACCCGCTCTTCGTCCTCCTCCAGAGTCCCCTCCCTCCCTTCGCAGTTGGTCCTTCTACGGCGCGAGGATGCGCCTACCGGGAGGGGGGAGTATTGTCACTGTGTTCTGTTTAGTTTGTTTTCATTGGACTTGTCTACCTGTCATCATGTCACGTATCTTCTCTACTGTTATTATTAGTTCAGTTGGATCACCTGTGTCTAGTTAATTATCATCTGTTCCACCTGTGTTTCTGTCATTAGTGTTCATCAGTGTTAGTATTTAAGTTCCTTCAGTTCAGTCAGTCTTGGTCCGTTCTAAGTCTTAATTAGTGTGTGTGTGTTTACATCCTGTCTTCCTGTACCTATTGGAATTAAATTGTAAGTAATAGTTTGTATTGGAGCCTTTTGCCTTCTTGTTTTCTTCTGCCTGCACCACACCCTGACATATACTGATATTTCTCAGTTTAATGTATGGCGAAAACATGAAACGTTCCATAGTTTAGTGGAAAACAAACACTTTTGCTTGTACACAATGAATGGCTAGATTTAATTACACTTGCTATTTGTGTTTAGGCTGTAATGTGGCTTAGGTGCTATTTTGTATAGATTAACCATCATCAGCCTTTAAAAAAAAAAAAAAAAAAAAAAAAAAAAAACCTGATCCTCTCCTTGTTTTTTGTGCATTGTCTTTTGGGGGTATGACCCCAACATTTATAGACCGTTTGTAAAAAACATATATACAATTTTAATGATATATATATATATATTGTTTACTTCTCATATATACATTAATGCTGTGGAAAAAATTATCTGAGTTGTTTCTGGATATTGAACTGTGTTAGATGCATAATTCTGCCATCTGCTGGTTAGATGTTTTTTTGCAGATAATATAGTTTCAGCCAGTGTAAGTGTAATTACCATATACTTCCAGCAGAGACCCCATAGAGATCCATTCATTTTTTTGGGATGTGACTGACTGCTCTTATAACAGCTTTTGTTATGAATACATAACATTTTGTGTTGATGTTTGAGGTCTTTTGAAGTGTCTTGTTATTGCAATAATGCCACATGCATTTTCAGTAATGCCAAATAATTTTGCAATAATGCCACATAGGTTGCCACTAAAAGAAAATACTTGCTTTCCAATTACATATTATTTATTTCAATAATCCAAATGTATAAAATGATTAACTTTAGAATAAGAATTTTTTTTTTTTTTTTTTTTTTGCAAATAAAGGTAAATAAAATAGGAATAGGAACATGAGTGAAGAGTAAACACACCTGTGTGTGTGTGTGTGTGTGTGTGTGTGTGTGTGTGTGTGTGTGTGTGTGTGTGTGTGTGTGTGTGTGTGTGTGTGTGTCATGTTTATTCCACATTGCATTTGTGCTCTAGTACCAGGCCATTTATGTGTGAACATTTTGAGATTCATGCTGGAATTATTAATTTTATTTGCCAATTTCAATAAAAATGCTCTCTATTGCGGTCAAACCTCACATAATTTTTTTTTTTTTTTTTTTTTTTTAACATATCTTTGGAACAATCGAATCAAGCCCAGTTTTTTGTCTGTATAGATAGATTATGTAGAAAAAGTGACAACATTTTATGCAACTGAGATGAAGGGAACCATGTTTATTAACTATGGAAAAGTTGATTGGGGTCATATACCCTCACGGAACAAAATATGTTTCCCATATATGAAACGTTTCTCATATGGTTTAACCATATTTTTGAAAATACAGTAATACACTTCATAATATATAGATGTATATGTGATCAGATATGGTACTGCATGTGTAATATATTTCAGACATATTTACTCATGCACACACATTTACATTATAAATGTTTCATATTTTCAAGCTAGTTATCAAAAGCCTTTCAGAAGTCAGTCAGAAGCAAAGCATGCTGGGAACTAGAAATCTGTTGTAAATCATTCCGTGATTATGTGTGTGTGTGTGTGTCTATGTGTATAACATACATTCACATTTATATGGGAACATGTATGTGCAATATATATAGACAATAAAGTATAAAACTTTGTGAATATTACATGTAATGCTATTTTTGTCTTCATTTATAAATACTTTATATGTACTGTCACCGTCCCACAGGTGGGACGTTTGCCCATATATATTTATAACAATAATATCTTAGTAAAAGCCTAAAGTAATATTGACAAACTATATATCATTTGAAAGCTTACAATCTCTAGTTTTCATATTTGGTGGCTGTTTTTTAAAATAAATTACAGAGGAGCAGTAATTTATCAATTTGCAACAAGACTATTTCATATTCATTAGGCGTGTTTAGGCCTTTATTTTGAAATAGAAATAAACATGAAAAATCATGAAAGATTGGTAGAAACCTCAGTTTGTTTTCATGCCAAGAGTTCAAAAGATTAAATGTTATGAGAAAAAAAGGTCTGAAAATGTTTAGAATATAAAGAAAAATATTATGGATTCTCGATTTGTGATGCGGCACGCAGCGGCAGCGAGCTATAATGCACATATGTGCTCTTTTTATGTTTATTAGAGGTTGAAATCAAATAAAATACTGCCAAAACACCCATACTATTTCTGAATAGGATGTATACTTCATAAATTGTATGAAATTATGGAAATACATGGTTCAGATCACTCAAAACATATATGAAAATGGAGACGCCCTTATATGGTCAGTAAGGAAGCTGGCTGTCCATCTAGTGAAAAAGTTTGGTACTGCGGCCAAATTAAATCTTACTGAAAGCTCATTTTTTGAGATATCAACCTAAAATTTGGAACACAACTTGTTTAGATTTTTGGCTATAATTTTCTAGCAGTTTTAGAGTAAAATATATTTTGTAATATATATATTTTATATAAAATATTAATAATTATATTTTTACATTCTATATTTTCATAAACTCAAACTTATATAACTTTTTTTCTGTTTCACTTTCATAATTTATTTCACTTCTACAATAATCTGGCAAATGTCTTCTTAAAAACAAGACCAACCATATGTCTATATTCCAAAGCATTCTTGAACTACAACCATTTAAGTTTGTATAGTGATTTTTTTGTCTATGCGAAAAAAGGGGGGGTGACAGTTAAAGGGTTAATATATAGCCATACATGGTCAAAGCATATATTGCAGTATATTGAAAAATATAAGCACTGGTTTCCCATATATGGTAATGTAATGTAATATATCGCATTATATTTTTGCAGTATATTCCCATGTATTTGTGTTCTGTAAGGGTAGAGCCTAATATCATGAACACAATAACAGGTGGAGAAGGGGCAGCTCAAATCTTGCCCAGTGCAAAGTTCTGTACGAAAGACAAACAGATAAAACAACATAAAAGCACATCCACTCCAAAAGACAATCACAGATAAGACCAAACGTTTTCTTGGTGAGTATGGCTCTTATGCTTCACATGTTTGGGTAGACATACAAACTTTATTTAGACAAGAAAATAGATGGTACTCATTTTTACATTTTTTTGCCAGAAATGGGAATTGGAAGCATGTGAAAATAATAAAACACTAGCCCAACTTACATATTTATACCAAAATATAACTTAATCATTTTTTTTAGGTTACTTAAACCCCCAAAAATGAAAATTCTGTCATCATTTACTCACCCTCAAGCTGTTCCAAACCTGTATGAGTTTCTTTATTCTGCTGAACACAAAGGAAGATATTTGGAAGAATGTTTGTAATCAACAGATCTCGGTCCCCTTTGACTTCCATAGTAGGAAAAAAATATACTATGGTAGTCAATGGGGACCGAGATCTGTTTGGTTACAAACATTCTTCCAAATATCTTCCTTTGTGTTCAGCAGAACAAAGAAACTCATACAGGTTTGGAACAACTTGAGGGTGAGTAAATGATGACAGAATTTTCATTTTTGGGTGAACTATCCCTTTAATTAAAACTTGTATTTTAGGTTCATCTGCATTTGTTGTACAATGACTAGTTGGTAACACTTAAGTATGGGGAACACTTGTTCACTATTGACTTTGACTTATGCCACCATAAACTCCTTATTTACTGCTTTTTAATAGTTAGTGAGGTAATTTTTGTAGCGTTTAAGTTTAGGTATTGGGTAGAATTAAGGGATGTAGAAAAAGGTCATGTAGAATAACAGTGGAGGATATAATAATATAATAATAATAATTTATTGTCATTGCAATGATACTACGAGATTCGATACAGCATCAATCAACAGTGGAATTTCATGGCGTGCAAGACATCAACAAATATCATCTTTTGTTAACAGGGCACAGCGACAAATAACAAAGAAGAAAAACAGTATATGAGATGAAGAATCATTAGTAACCAGGGAAAATGAGTATAATTGTGTGTGTTGCAGCGATGCAAAGTTATTGCATTGGTGGATAATCTGCATAGTAGACGGATTAGTGAGAATCGCAATAGCACAAAAACAGGGCAAAGCGACATATAACAAACAAGTAAAAGGGCATATGAGGCGAAGAATCCCTATTAACCAAAACATGTGTGTAGTTGTGTGCTGCATCAATGCAAATGTTGGATAATGTTAAGAGAGTGGATGAAGTGAGAGGAGGAGGGAGAAGGGGGCAGTGTTTAATCAGGAGAAGAAGAGGCTGTTGGCCATTCTGGTGGTTCTGGCTTGAAGAGACCTGGACCTCCTGCCCGATGGAAGCAGAGGGAACAAGCCGTGTGCTGGATGGAACAGATCTCTCATGATGTTGTGTGTCCTGCGCAGACAGCGGGAGGTGTAACCAGATGAAATCTCCGGGAGGACAGTCCCGATGATATTGCCTGCAGTTTTCACCACCCTCTGAATCATCTGCTGTTCAAAACCACACTAACAGCTCATAAGTCAGCACACTTTGAATTGCACAGTTGTAAAAATGCATCATGAGGCTCTGGTGGAGCTGCGCTCTTTTCAGCTTCCTCAGGTAAAAGAGCCGCCGCTGGGTCTTCCCCAACGCTGAAGTGATGCTACTGCCCCTGGACAGATCCTCCGACACAGTGACACCCAGGACTTTAAAGTTGTTCACCCTCTCTACTGCCTCCCCATTGATGTTAAGGGGTGAGTGACCGAGGTGGTTTGATTTACGAAAGTCAACTATGATTTCTTTTGTCTTTTTGATGTTAAGTACCCGGTTATGCTGTTTACACCATGCCGCCAGTAGTTCAATCTCCTCCCTGTATGCCGTCTCGTCGTTGTTTGTTATGAGGCCGAGCACGTTGTGTTGTCAGCAAATTTAATGATGTGATTAGTGGGGAATGAGGCGGATCAGTCATGTTTGTATAGTGTGTAAGTAGTGGACTGAGCACACAACTCAACTCAAGGTGAGGGGCACCGGTATTGATGTCTGGTGTTAGAAACGTGCTTGCCAATTTTCACACATTGAGAGCGGTTGGTTAAAAAGTCCAATATCCAGTGACATAATGACTTGTTCAGTCCAAGGTTACATAGTTTCAGCAGGAGTATATTTGGCCATATTGTGTTAAAGGCTGAACTAAAGTCGATGAGAAGTAGCCGTGCATAGGTGTTTTTGTGCTCCAGATGTTCCAAAAGTTTATGAAGCACAATAGCGATGGCATCCTCTGTTGGCAGAGTCTCACTTCATGGAGGATCAGCACTGGTGAGGTATCGCCGTTGGAGGGCAGGTGGGGACACAAAGCAGTCTTGTTCTCCCTGTCAAAACGGGCATAGAACTGATTTAATTCTACTGCAATAGTGGACGAAGTCCTAGGTGGCTGTTCATAAAGGATGCGTTTGTGGCAGTGGAATGGGAAATAACACAAGGTAATGAGACGCACGTTGGATTTCTTTTAACTTGAGCGCAACGTTATTAGAATGCAGTTTCATGTGTGAGACGCAAGTGCAACAGCAAAACAAGTCTGTCAAGCACACACAAAAAAAACAAACTTTAATGTACTACTACTGGATGTTTGAGATGTCATGTTTTCATGAAGGTCGACAGGCTGAAAGGCGCTGTTATTATCTTCGTTTCTTGCTAATACTATTATCCATCTGGAATGTAGGGGATACCAGGATACACACTCATTCTGTATGATTTATAAGCTTGTGTACCTTAATTTAGTTCCCCACAGGTTTAAGTCCCCATCTGGATAGATAAGACGTCTGCACAAGAGTTAACTGTAATCTCTGCAAACTTTTCTGAAATTAAGAATCTCACTTTGGTCTAGTTTGGAAGTGTTCTGTTTGCTCTGCTAAACTATAAGTACTAAAACTAAAACTAAATAAAATAAACACTAAATAGAAATGTGTTTGCAAAATAAAAACTAAACTAAAACTAACAAAACCATTAATGAAACTAACAATATTAAAATAAAAATGATAGCCTTGCTGAATGTGGCAGTTCATCGGACTCAAATTACATATTAATTTACAGTTAGTTAATAGTCATGTGCCTCAACAAGTAAAGTCATAACATAATGAAACATTTGCAAATCAATAGCTAATGATTAATTAAAGAAGAAAATTCAAAGTTGAAGTACATGGCTTCAACCCATTGAGGTAATTAATGCATAATTTACATAAATAGGTTAATAAAATATGTTATTAAGGAATTAATACATTATGACACCTTTAATTAATAACAATTCATACGCTGTAAAAAAATTCTAACCCTCCCAAATCAAAAATTTCAAGTGACCGATAACATCTACATTTTTCAATTGGCCCAAGTGAAATTCTGTAAATTTAATTTGATAATTTACAGAATTTCACTTGGGCCAATTGAAAAATTTAGATGTTATCGGTCACTTGAAATTTTTGATTTGGGAGGGTTAGAAATTTTTTACAGTGTATATTACTTAATCTATTAATCATTTAGAAACGTTATTAGTTATTGATGCAGTAATTAATGAATGGTTTAGTTCTTCATGAGTCATACACTAACACATGATTATCTGTGCATTATCCGTATTGTAAAGTGTTACCAAAAGTTTGAGTATGTATGAGATGAGATATTTGAAATGAAGTGAGAAGGAGATGAGATGAGAAAGTAGAGATATTTATTGAAGTATGAAAAGTATTTTTTGGATATTAAACGTACTTAAAGGGTTAGTTCACCCAAAAACAAAAATTCTGTCAGTAATTACTCTCCCTCATGTTGTTCCAACCCCGTAAGACTTTCGTTCATCTTCAGAACAAAAATTAAGGTAATATTGATTAAATCTGAGAGCTGTCTCACTCCTCCATAGGCTTCTCTGTAATCGATATCTGCCATCCCATAAAAGTTAGTAAAGACATCGTTAAAATAGTCCAAGTGACTACAGTGGCTCAAGATGCAATAACCTAGCAGCTGTGTTCTTGTGTTTTAACTCTGTTTCTTCCATCATGTTTTCTTTGAATGGCTAAATGTTTATTGTAAGTTTTAAATATAAAAATATTGCTCAGTCTGTCTGTATAAACTCTGCATAGCATGAAACTCGCTGATGATGTATGATGTCTGCGCGAACAGGGTGCGCGAAGGTATGTAAAAATAATACGTTGACATGCAGTTAGGACATCATATTATTTCATTCGGACCAAATATAAAGATTGGATGAACATGTTATGGCCCAAGGCCTTCTTTATACGGTATATATTTATAAAACTAAATTTAGACTGTTTAACATAGTGATTGATATCAGGATATGAGGAGACTTTCAACCAGTATGACAAATAATGTTTCTGTATTGATTCACCTATTGCACCTTTAACTTAGGGAATGTTTACACGACACCGTTTGCAACTGAAAACAGAAAACTTTTAATGCGTTCTGGCCGTTCATTTACACGATAACAGCGTCTGAGAATGCAAACTTTGGAACAGGTTTCAAAGTGCAAGTTTTGAAAATTATACTGTTGTCGTGTAAACTTCAAAATATGAATATTGATTGAAAATCATATTAAATACGAAAATCAAGATTAAATGTGAAAGATCATAAGTTGCAGCCTCATTAGAAAGCTGCACTATAAATTCAAAATAAATGTTTTTTTTTTATTTGAATGTATTTATACTAATAAATACAGCTGTTGTTTTCATGAATGTATTTCATACAAAGAGCAATGTAACATTTGACCAGATTTAAAGCTACACTTATTCCCTTTTTTTTGTTCCCCAAAAAATAATGTTTTTTTTTCACTAAATGTTTAGATTTTTTACAATTATTGTACCATGTTACTCTTTATTCTCCTCTTCACAGAAAGAATGGAGTATCTTCACACTTCTCTCTTTTTGCTCCTCCTCTTCTGTTCACCATGGCCAAGTGTTGGGAAGATTTACTTCACTCATCTCGGAACCAAGTGTGAAAAAGACTGCAAGTTAGATCACGGCGAATACAAGTGCGGGACTGCTAAACAAAATGGAAACTTTGAGCCAATGTACTGTTCACCTAAGGAACACTACGACTACCGTTATAAAAAGTGCAGTGGTATATGTGAGAAGCATGGAACAGTCCAGTATTGGTGCAAAACTGGTTGGTTTTCTTGGGGACACTGTGGTTTGGTGATGGAGAAAAATAACCACTATGGATCTAAGACAGGTGCGAGGTGTAAAGACAGCTGTGTGAGAAGAGATAACAACTATTACTATTCATGCAATACTGAACAGGGATTTGATTACTGCTCACCATCTGAAAACAGAGATTTTGAGAACAAGCAGTGTAAGGAAGACAGTCCATGTGGCAAATATGATCACAACTACAATTGGTGCATGCTGAAGGAGGGAAGCTGGGGTTACTGTGGGCTTGTGGAACCAAAGACGCAGCTCCACCGCTCTATCAGTCATCATACTTGCATTGATGAGTGCAGGTATCATGGGAGTAAAGATTATTACTGGTGCCACACTGCCAATGGCTGGGACTACTGCTCTCCAAAAGTAGATGTAACCTATACAGGCAAGCCCTGTCGCTCAGACCACCCCTGTGGCCTACATGGTAAAAGTTACAACTGGTGCTGGACCTCACAGTCAGATTACGATTACTGTGGACCCGTTGAAACAAGCCACCGCGACAGGAGAGATCTAGAAGACAGAACACTGGCATGCACACAGGAGGACATGGATAATATTAAAATAAGCAACTTCACTGTGGTGCCAGCTCCTCATGACATCACTGATGGCAGTCAATGGAGAAACGAGGCGGAAACCTTAATCAGTCGCTGGGACAATGGGTACCTGGTGGACAAGGCCCGCTCAAACCTGATCCACTCTGATCATCTCCGTATCGACATACAGGGCACCATCACTCGCAAAAACCAGCTCTACTACGACCTGCAGGTGAACATGAGACGGAGGCCTGGCACCACTGTGTCCCAGATCATCGTGTCCCGAGGAATCCCAGAGTGCTACATCCACAGAGCCTTCATGGAGAGCTTCAGGAGCCGAGCTCGGGTTTATGTGGATGTTTCACGTGGATAAATCAGTATTAGAGCCATGGGTTAAAAATGTGCAGAAGTATTGAAGATGGAGTACAGTTGTAACTCTTTCAGCTTTAGCAGTACAACACAGATATTGAGCAGAATAGACAAGCCATTTTACATGAGAAATATCATTATCTGTACAATTTTCACCATGCAAAGTTTATTTGTAAATAGTGATCAACTAGAGTAGAATGACCAGTTACCATTATAAATGCAGATATTCATAATATATTTTTTGCTTGATTTTGATTTAAAAAAACAAACAAACTTGAAAAAAGAAACAATCTACCATGTATTGACATTGCTATTCCTAGATTTTAGAACTCGTTTTAACAATTAGCTGTCAGCTAGGTGATCACAGTTATTAATCGACATCACCTAGCTATTAATTAAATGTACAAATATCATCCACTTAATTGGCCTGAATATCGGTTCATCACTGATGTGTTAAATAAGTCATCAGACCGTTAAGTGAAATATACTGACACATTAAATTCTAACTGTTTTCAAATATGACTAATTCTTCCAGATATACAAGTATCAATTTAAACACTAAGCTTGAAAAGCTCTCTTGGTTTTCCTAACCTTGATTTGAAGGATCTTATGACATGAAGAATCAAACAAACAATTAAAATATGAATCTATAACTATGTATAATACTGTTTTCATGTATACTTTTCAACAATAAATTTTTTATCAATCAATTCTTCCATTTGTTTTTCATACTTACTTATACAAGCATTCTTACTGAATAAAATCTAACAAAACTCACACACAAAAAAAAACTGTTGTTATGGTTTTGGACGTGATACATTACAATATTACATCTGTCCCACAGGGAGCATCTCATCACAGATTTTTATCATTGTGAGTCTTTGCATCCCCCCAAATATCTGAATTATTCGCAATGAACAAGTACAGAAACATCGTAAACAAAAACCCTCAATGACTGGCAGTAGTGGCTGCCAAACAAAAATTGTAAAATTGAAGTAAAAGTAATGTATAAAGCATCTACTCTTCAGCACAACAGTGACCTCACAAAACTTAGACAACAGAAACCCTTTAAATCCCAACAGACCAATAAACACTACCAGATCTCTCAAGATCTCAACATTTTCACTTATTACAAACCAGTATGACTCTATTTCGTTCATGCAAAACTTTTTATTAAGAATTAACAGATCTTTAGGTGTTAATGTTTAATCGTTTTGTTTGAGGTCACCATTATGCTGATCAGTGTTTGCTTTGATTGGGTTCTTGATCCTTGACTTTTTTTTTTTTTTACATTTGTTTTTCACTTGCAGCTGTAACTGTGTGTTTACAAAACACATTTGTTATGATAAATTGCAAAAGATATTCTGTAGTGCAGGGGTTGGGAACCTTTTTTTTTTTTTTTTTTTTTACCAAAGCCATTTTTTCATGTTTGGTTAATGCATTTTCCAATGCAGATATTCCAATACAATTGCGATAATAGTAAATATTAAGAATATAAATTAGTACATTTTCGAAAAAAAAATCGAAATACACCATTTATACAAAATATATGATATATTTATTTTATCATGCAAACACATAATATGCAAACACAGGCTTACATAAAAGAACAGGCTTTTGTGTTAATAAAGAATAAAAATATATACATTTTCAGTCCAATGTTATATAACAAAGAGAGATAAGCTACTAGACATTTATAGACAGTTAGTCATTTAGCAGACACTTTTGTCCAAAGCGACTTACAAATTAGGACTAAATTAAGCGAGTCATCGTGAAGAGGCAAAAACAACGTATGACTCCCAGCATGCATTGCGGCATGAATCATGTCACCATTGTTGAGATGCATATGCTGATTCTTGATGTCTGTGTGTGTGTCTAAACAAAACTTCCAACAATGTATTTAAAAATCAAAATGCAGAATGTCTGATCTGTGGCAAGAAAGTAAGTGTTAATGAATATAATCTATTAATAACAAATAATCACTTTTGGTCAGGGATAGAAATAGTAAATTATTCTACTTTATGATGTTGAAAACTATATCTCCTGACTATCTTTATTTCTGGCTTTCTTTGCAATAAATTTTATGTTTTAGTAAACACTGTTACAAAGACACAAACTCACATAAATGTCAAGAGTCAAACTGGCCAACTTACTGAAACACGGATCACCAATATTTTCAATAAAAACAACACCTAAACCTGTTAATTTTTAAAAGAAATTCTGCTGAGATCTTGAGAGAGATTTATAGTCTTCCTTTATTTCCAGTTGATTTCAGGCTGTTAAAGTTTTCTGAGAGTGCAAGCATGATGTTGAACCAACATCACTGTTTCAAAGGTAGCGCAAAAGCGCCATCTAACAGCCATTGGCTCAGGCACCGGAAGTGATTGCGCAAGAGAAATGTGCATAATAAAAAACAGCTGTGCTGTCCACGGGAACACTGTTCCAGAAGTCGCATTGCAGTATTTGTTGATTACCAACAACTGTGTGCGTCCATTTGAGAATAGTGAGTTTCATTTATTCCTTTAGATTGATTATATATGTGAATATCTATAAATATTTGAGTATTTGAGTCATAAATCCATTCGAGAAAAATGAGTCATGCCGTGTCGTTAGCAAATGATGAACGTCATTGTGGAATGCTTATGCACGTTATCTAAGTGCTGCTCATCTATTAATGAAACAGAGATGTATTATTTGTTCTGTACAAATTAATATGTTAAGAAATAGAGACTTATAAGTTATGATTCGCCTGGTTGCTGTTGTATTGTGCTAGACTTCATTAATAAAGTGTAAATGTAAAATGTATTATTGTTTTGTTTATCTGCAGCCTCACACATATGCTCCAGTATATAATGTAAACCCACCATCTCTGCATTGATGCAACTTCTGCATCTAAATCTGCACCTGTAATATAAAAGTGGCATCACTGCTGTGTAATGTACATCTGTGCTGCTGAAGAAACTTCAGTAAAGTGTTTAAACTGATTCCTGCCTCCTGTCCTGTGTTCTGACTGACGCTCCAGGGCGAGAACTTTAGCCTCCTCAACTCCTGAGGTTATTTCTCCTAAACAATCACATTGTAACATTGATTCAATACCATATTTTTGGATGACATTTAAAAGTGTTTTCAAAATTTATTTAGGGTGCAAATGTGATTCACTGCAGTTAACATTGAAACATTAAGATTGATTTAACATTGTTAGATGGTGACTTGCTATCTGGGAAGTCAGAATGTATCAAGTTCACATTAGTAGGACAGGAAAATAAAGTCTTCACACATAGCACATACATGTAATAATAGATACCTTCTTATGCAGAAACTGTTCGTTCACCCATCAGAATAAACCACGTTCTTCTAGATCTGTGCAACTCAAACCACAGCAGCAGCTTTCACTTTCACCGTGAACCGAGTGGAGCACATTTATCTTTCTCTTAAAACACTCCTGCTGATGGACAGTTCACATCTCTACTGGAATACGTATTTTGAAGTATTGTTTGGCTTCTGATCTCTCACAGTCCACAGAAACAACCCGACCTGATTTCTGCTTTTCCTTATTTTGTTTTCTAAGGCTTGCACTTCTCTAATATGACAAAAAGCAGAAACATGACTTTTGAATGCCAGAGTGGTTTTCACAGAGGGGGAGTGTTTTCTGATAAAACTGCTGAAGCACTGTAAGATCAAAACTAATCTTGGTCACGGTTCCCTTAAGCATTGTAAGCCTACATTTTGATCAAATACTCTGAGCTACACACTCTCAACACATTCACAGCATTGCAAAAACCCTTTCCTGCTCACGTCATTTTCTTTCCTAAAATACCTCCTTAACTTTTGAAGAGTGGTTTAACTACAGGTACACTCTCAGAAAGAAATGAGCAAAAGCTTGTGCGGGGCGGTACCTTGTCAAAAGGTACATCTTCGGACCTAAAGGGTGCATACTGGTACCTTGAAAGTACATATTGATACCTAAGTGTACCTTTTGAAAAAGGGCCGTCCCAGTGACAGCTTTTGTACCTTTTCTTGAGAGTGTTCAGAGGTGGTGTATCATCTTCTTACTGGTCTCTGCACTGAGTGAACTCGTGCTCGTATGCATCTCTCATTTGTCAAACCACATCCTGTGAGAAGCATGTGTCGACTAAACAAAGCTACACGTTTCTTTCAAAACAGTCTTATGTTTTCTCAGCAGTGACGCTCAGAGCTCTGCTGGGGCAGATGTGGATGGATATATATATACAGTATTCAAACAAGTAATTATTTATGAAATCAAAGATGAATTTCTTACACGTTAGAGAGTTGGACTTGGATTTAGATTTCATTGCAACTTTTCCGACTACCTAAGCAACTTGTTCTTCAAATAGCAGCTTTACCAACAAATTAAGCCACTTTTAAAAAGTATTCTATAGCAACTTTTAAAACATTGTTAAATGAAGCACTAAAACGCACACATTCAAATGACACACACATGCTTGTCTCTGTCACAGTCACTCTGTATGCCAGGCTGCAAGAGTTCACTGAATGATGGGGTCTCGTTTATAAAACTGCGTGTAGGATCTTTACTAAGAGTGTACGTGCGGATGAAAGCCAAAAATGTTGTACGCCATTTTTAATCTAAATCTTTTAGCAAAAAAGTCTGTATAGCAACTACCCAACTGAGTTAGCAACAGTGGATTCAATCCTCCTCTGCTGAGATCTTCACAGATTCAATGTCTTCTTGTATCTTCAGTTGATTTCATCTAAAGCTGTGTCTGAAGTCAGTTGTAGTTCTTGTGTTTCTCTTTCCTTCAGTGATTCTGCTTGTTAACAGCAGGTGTTCATCACTAATGCTCAATCATCACTTAATAAATCACTTATAATGACTGCAAAACAATAGATTTTTTTTTAATGCTTACATGTAGTGACAGACATTATCGATTTCAAAATACATTCAATTGAACTCTAACTCAACAAAGCAAACATTAGATTAATTTCTTACCACTTAACTGCACAATGTACATTTTTGGCTCTGTCTATATTTTAGTAAACATGAATGTAATAATATAAAGTAATGACAACAGTATGTATAAATCTATATTTAGTAAGCTAATGTGCTGAATGCCAACTCAGTAGGTTACATATTTACGAAGAGCTTGTGTGCAAATCAGCAGTGTGATAACATGAGCAATGCTGTGAGAGAGGTAATGATTGGCCTCTCTGAATCGTTATATATGTATGTTAAAAGAAATGTCACATCATGCTTTTTTATTTATTTAACTAGAACAACATAGCTTTCCTGTGGCTCAAACAGTAGAGCGCTGGTGCTTGCAACACCAAGGTTCGATTCCCAGGGAAAGCAAGAACTGATAAGAATGTAAATGTCTACCTTGAAAATGCAGCGCAAGTCGCTTTGGATAAAAGCGTCTGCCAAATGCATAAATGTAAATGTAAAAATGTTAAAGGTATAGCGGAGGATCTTTCCAAATTTTAGATAAGACCCGCCCTCTCCACTTTTTGAAAAGTTTTATTGATTCACCAGAATGATTGACAATTAGGAGGACCAATAGTATAGGTTACCCACCAGGAAGTAAAACATCCTCCGCTATACCTTTAAGTAATACAGTATTGTACACATTCAATAAAACATGGGAACCAATACAAGCTATAATAACAAATGGAAAACAAATACTTTTCCTCTTCTTAGACATGCCATCAGTTTTGTGATTGGGTTAGTTGGTGATGGCATGGGTAATAATAAATGTCAGAAAAATGATGATGAACAAACAAAACATGATAAAGAGCAGGAGAGGGAAACCTGTACCTAGAGTAACAAAACTAATCATAGGACCTTTTTTGTGACGCATTTGCTCTCCTGTCCTGTCACAGTCTTCTGGATCTGATGTCATAAACCAGTACAGCAACCGTAGCCACACCCACCAGGACAGAGATGACCAATCGGATCACAGCTTCAGTGAAACCGTGGGCATAGTCTAAGTAGAGAAGACAATATTCTTATCTATTTACTCTTATTTACACTTACACTAACTGTTTTAAAAAAAACAGACATCAGTACTTAGTACTCTGTTTTACAAGTTCACTATTTTTTGTGTGTCAGGGTTGAGAACTGAGAATCGGTTCTTCTTCAGTACCGGCCATTGAAAAAAACATTTCACTTTCTGTCAGTGACTTCTCCCTTAATAAACTTGTGAATGTTATAGTGTTGCACTGCTTGATCATTCACATGGGTGATTCTACTGGCTGCAGATAGTCTACCTGAAAATGAATCTAACAGGAATCATAAAGGAACCTGAATCGCAAAAAGAATGTGTTTTATTGGGATCTGACTTCAATTGTCTCTATGGACCAATAGACACACAAGAAGGAAACAAATAATCTTTCGTACTCACTAATACAAGAGGTTGTGTGACAGAAGTCAGAAATGTTGAGATGTCGAGCCTGGTGGCTGATGGGATTGTTGAGCACACAGCTGTAGGTGTTGTTATCCTCATGTTCCAGCTCCAGATGTAAAGAGATGGTGGTGTTGAGCTCAGGGATGCTGATGGAGGAGAGTAACTCGGATCCTCTGTACCAGGAGAGAGTCACCTGTGTCACATTCATCACTGAACACAGCAACACACATCTGGAGCTCGGTGGCGTTTCAGATGATGAAGGAGTCGATGGAGAGTAGCTGGTGATGTCGGGAACGGACAGAGAAGCTGGAAAACGTGAATGTGTTGGGTGAGAGTTTGTGACGTCATTTAGTCACACAGAGAGATCAGTGCTGATACTGACAGTACAGGGGCCTCATTTATAAAGATCTGAGCTTAGAGTGTGCGACTGTGCGAACACTAGAAGTCATATTTATGAAAAAAACGTCTTTGACATGGAAAAGTGCTTTTCCGGAGAACTGCAGGTATTTGGAAATCTAAGCAATTCTCATTACTCGCCGTACTCAAGTAAAAGATTTGGACGTTGACTGGATCCATCATTCAGCTGCACACAATTTCAAGATTCAAGATTAAAATTTTAGAGATTTCACTTCTGGAAGAGAGGCGTACTCACATATTTGTGCATATGTTCGTTCTTTGAATCCCACACGCACATTTGAGAAATGATCGTAAGATCAAGTATAGGATGATTTATATATATTTTTTTGTATAAATGAGGCTCCTAGTCTACACCAAGCGTGCCGCACAAGCCCTGAAAAGTGAAGCCAAAACGTCTCGATCGCCCCCCGGTGACTGGTCCTAGTATAGGTCATAAGCCCCGCCTCCCTGTGTTATTCAACGGGACTTGAGACCAACTAAACAATTTAATTACACTTCAAGTATCTTTTTTCCGAAGGTGGTTTCTCTCATTTACTGTAGTTTTGATCACGCTGATGTAAATGCAAGTGTTTGTTTTTAAAATAAGTTTGTTTTTAGTTAGTTACGTGATGCTATAAAAACGGTGGTGTGACGTCATGATTGACAGCTGTGATTGACAGGTTCTCTGAGCGAAGTAGTCATTGAAGCACCAACAGACTTTTTTTGGGGGGATCTTCTGAGGACTGAGGAGATTGGAGCTTTAAATTTAATATCTAAATTTCTATAATTAAAGGGTTAGTTCACCCAAAAATGAAAATTCTGTCAGTAATTACTCATGTTGTTCCAACCCCGTAAGACCTTCGTTCATCTTCGGAACACAAATTAAAATATTTTTGATTAAATCTAACAGCTGGCTCACTCCTCCATAGGCTTCTAAGACACTATAACTTGCTGTCCCAGAAAATGCATTAAAGAGATCGTTAATATAGTCCAAGTGACTCCAGTGGCTCAATCTTAAGTTTATAAAGCGACGAGAATACTTTTTGTGTGCAAAAAACAAACAAAAATAACGACTTTATTCCACTATTCATTTCCTTCTCTCTGGGCCTCGAGTGAGTTCACGTAGTGTTTTAATGCAGCACGTCTGTGTTGCATGTCACACGCATCACACACATGACCAGCATCGGCCAATAGTGAGCCTACGTGTGATGTACAACACAGAAGCGCTGCGCTAAAACACTACGTGAACTAACTGGAGGCCCAGAGAGAAGGAAATGAATAGTGGAATAAAGTCGTTATTTTTGTTTGTTTTTTGCGCACAAAAAGTATTCTCGTCGCTTTATAAACTTAAGATTGAGCCACTGGAGTCACTTGGACTATATTAACGATCTCTTTAATGCATTTTCTGGGCCAGCAAGTTATAGTGTCTTAGAAGCCTATGGAGGAGTGAGACAGCACTTAGATTTCATCAAAAATATCTTAATTTGTGTTCCGAAGATGAACGAAGGTATTACGGGGTTGGAACAACATGAGGGTGAGTAATTACTGACAGAATTTTCATTTTTGGGTGAACTAACCCTTTAATTATTTCACACCGAGAGTGAGGGCGGGGCCTTGATTTCGCGGCTTTACTTCCTGCTCACTCCTGCGCAGGTCTGGTCCCGAGATCGCTACTGCGCAGACTCAAACCCCAAGATGTCAGCGCCATATCGGGACACTGGCGGCTTCAGTTCTCACCAATGGAAGAGAGCGAAGGGGCGTCGTCCATATTTTTTTACAGTCTATGGTCTACACTAACTTCTCAGTTTTTAGAATAGATCAATATTTTTGCAAAAAACCTTAATAAAAAGCTGACCCAAAGACAGGAAATTTTAAAATAACATTAAAAAGAAATGAGACGAGAGTGGGGTAAGGTGAGCCTGTTTTCAGTTGAGTGGTAAGCCAGGAAAGGAGAAATGAGACAGAATGTAAAACTAAATAATGATGACTTTGCAAAAAAAAAGTGCTCTAGAGGTTCGACTTGCCGCACATTAGAGTTAAGTTAACCCATGCGAAAGCATTAGGTGAGCCATCTGGATTAAACTGAGTACTTTACAAAAGAGAAGATTATAAGCATAATTTAAAATATAGTTGCGAGCAGCAATTATTGTGGTTCAAGCGTTTAAGGCCTGTAAGCACATGCATAAAAATATATATATCTTTTTTTTTTTTTTAGCAAGCCTGTTACCATCTCAATCATAGATGGAAATTACCATTTAGAGCCAATACAGGAAATTTACCATAGGAAATGTATGGATTCAAAGTTTTTTACCAGTTAATAATTCATTGGCCAATGGCGGACATGTTTTTGGCATAGACAATAATGGCATCTCGGACAAAGTCAATCGGACTAACGGCGAAGTAGTTATCGCTATTCACTGCCAAGCCATTGAAGAACTGTCCTAATGTGGTCTGAAAAAAGTTTTAAAAAAAAGTAAATGATGATTCAGGAAGCTTTTAAAGCTATTAAATACTGCAGGAATGAGAGAAAGTGGGAAAGAAAAAGTCATGTCAGACCTCTACCAGATACAGTGAGTGGCTCATCTTACCCCATCTCAAACATTTAAATAATCTTAAAACATAATTTCAGGTATCGAGTGCAATAATTGAATATATTTACAATGAGAATATGAAAAGAACAGGAAAGTGTAATGCTTACCATATACGGTCACACTGAAAGTCTTGACTGAGATCTTATTTCCAGTGAAGATCTCGACTGTATACGGTCCAGAGTCTCCAGTGCTGGTGTTTGTGATGGTGAGCGATCCGGTCTGATTGTCCAGCTGAAATTTGTCTCTGAATCTCCCATTAGCACTATCATGAAGGATCTCATGTGCTCTGATTCTAGCTATGTGTGTGGCTTGAGATCCAAATGTCCACAGAATCAGATCATCACTGTGTATTTGAGTAACATCAGTGTGTAGAGTGAACGAATCCCCCTCCATCACTTCTGTTGACTTCATTTCATCCGTCTCTACACCTCGAGAACACACAGGAACTGATGGGTAGTTAGAAGTTATTTTAGTCATTATATGATAATTTCATAGTTATCACTGTTTATTTATTTAGTTACAATTTTTGTTAATAATTTTAGATGTTGTCATATATAAAAAAAAAATTGATTCTAAAAACATAACTTACCAACTAAGCGCCACAAACCCAGACAGACAAAAACAAACGTGCAAGACATTTTCTTCCGCGAGATAATAAGCCTGAAAAAGCAACTCTGTGCGGTTGATCACACATCTCTCTGAGAAAGCCAGCCTCTAAACTAGCAGAGGTGCAGTTCCTTGTTTGGCAGTCAAGGCTGTGTGCAGACGCACTGTCAGTGTGTGTTTCACACGCTTAACACTCATCTTCTGTGAGAAATAGACACCTTCAAATGTGACGTTACCACAGACTGTAAAAAAATATGGACGTAGTGTGTGTGACGTTTGTGAAGCCTAAAGTGGGCGGAGAAAGAGAGCCTAAAGAGAGCTTTATTCAGTCCATTTCACATTCTGATTTTGGAAGCCTTTCAAATGGATTAAACCATAGATATTAGGCCTACCTCAGAAGTTGAAGTAAATGCGCTAGAAATCCACGCTCATTCAGGGATGTGCATCTACTGCATGGACGGAGAGAAATCACTGACACTTGGACGGTACTTTTTATTGAACACTAAAAAGTTAAATAAGCATATGTAGTCTATCTGTCCCGTGAGAGCAACGGTACCACAGAACGAGTGTAGCCTCTATATCTATAGACGTTTTTAAATCTGAAAACTCAAAAAAGCAACGAAATTGTCGTAGTCCAACGGCGTGGACGAATATATAATGCGTGTATTAAATTGTATGAAATAATCCCCAAAAAAGCACAAACACAGCGACATCAGCGGCAATCCACCTGTCACTCAAGTGGCCACGCCCCTTAATTATGCAGAACTTAAGGCTTAATATAATTTAAACGGATGAGTTGTAAAAAAAATCACCCCCCTCACAGTTTTCATGAAGGGCAAGATTAGCTATATAGACTTAAAAAGACTTTTGCACTATTTTTTTTCTGCTGTAAAGTTGAGCATTTCAACATGGGGGAGATACAGATTTGACTCACTTTTGCATCCGGCCTCAAGCGGCCAGTCGATGAACTGCAGTTGGACTCACTTCCCTGTTGGTTTCAAGAGAGAGACGGGGAGGTTGCCGCTTGAACATTACACAATCTTCCTGTTCAAAACTAACACCTCTGGTTAACACTGTGTGTTTCCTCTGATCGAGTGCTTTCATCTTCTGTATCAGTTGTGTACGAGATCTCTAGATGTCCTGAGTGAGATCTGGATCTCAGCATCACTGAACCGCTGTGGGAGGATACTAGATATAGATATAGATATAGATACAGATATCGATATAGATATAGATACAGATATCGATATAGATATAGATACAGATCTAGATATAGATTTAGATACAGATATAGATATAGATATAGATGTAGATACAGATATAGATACAGATGCAGATGCAGATACAGATACAGATATAGATACAGACAGCTGCTGCAAAACAGTTCATAATGTAAATAAGCTTGTGGGACAAAATAAGCAACTAATGTTCTCATTTGATATATTACTAAAGTAATAATAAATATGAAGACCCTGATATATCATTCCATTTTTTTAAGCAAACATTTATTGAATCCCCCATATGTGGGAAGTCACATTTAGTCATACAGACTTTAAGTGCAACATGAAAACTTTTTGCCTTTCATTTTTCACCTTGGAACTCTCTAGTTCATTTATCAGCTCATTCCTGCCCTCAGGAGCACAGAGATGGAAACTACAGACAAGAACAAAACATTACTGTTAACTGTTATTATTTGGAGATCCGTGTAAGATCTATCTATCTATCTATCTATCTATCTATCTATCTATCTATCTATCTATCTATCTATCTATCTATCTATCTATCTATCTATCTATCTATCTATTATTAGATGATATATTAATACTTGTATATTATTGTTGATAATATAGGCTATATAATAACTAAGATTGGAAATAGGAATTCTCGTGAGAAGCGCGAACGAGCGAGAAACACTTGAACTGCTTTACGGCAATTCAACAAAAACACACACGCCATATGATACCTGATGAATGATGATACTGTGTATGAAGATATTCCTCTTACGTAGACGTTCTTGTTATACCATTAAACACCAATATTAGGCCTATCTTGCAACAGAACATGGAGGAAAAATGTACATCTCATTCAGTCAAACTAACGGATAAGGAGTATTTGTGCAGCTTTATGGTTTGAAATGATCTGTTCTAGTCTGTCTGAGTGGAACTTCCTCATACCGAAAGCACTTCCCATAATGTGAAACACAGTAGACTCGCTAAAAGCGAGAAAATCCTGTTGTGATGAATGGGTGTGAACAAAGGAAGAACCGTCTTCCTTTCGTTTTTGTGTTCTGCACGACGGATTCCTCTTTAGGTTCTATGCGATAATCAAGAACAGTGAGTAAAAGTCTGCGGCTCGGTTTTATAAGGTTTTATAAGATATCAAAGATTCCTCCACCGCAAGATCATGTTTATTAAAGCAGGAATCACGGAACTCCTCTGCGAAATGAAGAACATTGTTTTTCTCCCGGTGTTCCTGGTATTGTTGTACGGTGAGTAGTAGCCTACATAATCTCAAACCATTTTGGTTTCACTTTCTCTAGTGTCCCACAAGCTGACGAGCTGGCCATTCTGTGAAGCTGTAAACCACATTTATCAACACAGAAAACCCCTTTTAGAGATTAACTGGCATCAAGTTTGCTTTACGTTTGACTTTCGGTATTCGCAAATTTTGGGAGCGTCTCTAAAGATACGATATTGGCATGTCACGTCTCTAACTTCATTAGCATTTGGAAAGAATGACTTACAGTCGTAAAACCAACTGTAAAGTGTTCATGTAGGCTAAGTGTCAGGTATGATGCACACCTTTTAGATTTTAGGTATTTGTTCAAATAAACTGAAAGAATTGAAGTGAAATGTGACAACATGCCCCATAGGTGGAGTACATTATGACATGACCATGTGACAGATTCAAATGTTATCTGATCTAATGAAAATAAATAAAGATACAAGACAAACTAAAACAAGACAGTCTGTCAATAAAATACAATCAACTTTTTCATATAAATAATGGCATTTTTTTAAGAATTAAAAATAAATATTTTTTGAGTTTGACAGCAAACACCACAAAAATACAGCTATACAGCATAGTTAAATAATAATAATAATAGTAATACTTTCTGAACATTGACTCTCAGTCTTTATTCACCTTTTTCTCATGGTTTCTCAATAGAATAGAATAGAATAGAATAGAATAGAATAGAATAGAATAGAATAGAATAGTTATATTAGTGGCTCATTGTAACACAGTGTGACAACATGCCCCGCCTGAGCAACTGGGATTTAAACCCTGCCAGTGTTTCTGCTGTTAGATCAGCATTAAATAACCATATCAACTGTTAAATAACAGATTATAAGATAAAGAAAATTTTTACAAATTTACTTTTGTTAAATTTTCAAAAGATTTTTTTTTTTTTAAATTTGGAACAATTCTTTCTCTATATAGTGTTGATATGGCAACTAGTAAACACAATAATTTTCGTTATGATGGTATGTGTGGAAAGTTTTAAACCATGTGTGTTACAACGAGCCCCGCTTTAGTTTGTGCCTCACTCACTCCTATTTCACTGAATGGGATCATGCAAAATATATGACATACACCTAGATGAGCACTTTACAGTTAGTGTTGTGACTGTAAGACATGTTCTTCCGCTCTTGTTTGCAGGTGTGTCTGGTGAGGCAGCTGAAGCAAAGAAAGTGTCCGTCTTGGAGGGAGATTCTATTACTTTACACACTAACCTCACTGAAATACACAAGATTGATCTGATGATGTGGATGTATGGAGCTCAAAGCGCTATTATCGCTAAACTCAATGGAAAAAGTCAGACGTCTTCGTTTTATGACGTCGATGATGGGAGATTCGAAGACAGACTGCAGATGGACAATCAGACTGGATCTCTCAGCATCAGCGACGTCAGGACCAAACACTCTGGAGATTATCAGCTAAAGATCATCAGCACTGAGACCTCATCCAAGACGTTCAGTGTGACCGTCCACGGTGAGTAGAGCATTTTATAGATCTGTGTACTTACACATGCAGAACTTTCAGTGATCAAGCGGTGAAATCTTAAAAACTACTCCTGTTTGTTCTCCAGATGTGTTTTTTGCTGGGATAACAAACAGTAAAGAGGGAGAATCCATCACTCTACACACTGGTGTTAATGAAAAACAGAAATATGATGTGATTCTGTGGATGTTTGGACCATTGAGTCCAAACTCTTTCATTGCTGAAATCAACACTACGATCCATAAGATCTCATACAGTGATGATGGGAGATTCAGACTGGATGGAAAGACTGGATCTCTGACCATCACAAACACCAGAACCACAGATACAGGAGTTTATCAACTACAGATCACCAACACTAAAGAAACCTTCTACAAGAGATTCAACGTTATTGTCAGTGAGTAGAGCACATTTTAATGATCCAATTTGTTATATTTTGTAATTAATACTAACAATGATTTACAATTATATGGTAATGTTATTTATTGAGCATGTGTGAAAAGATTTAACATTTATCATTTTTGCATTATGTTATTTATTTATTTTTTGGTGGGAAATACCTTGAAACGGTTGTCAGGATTTTCATAACAATGTTAAACTTTTAGGCATTTAATCTTCACAATTTTAATGACTTCCAGCTGGGAAAATATGAAGTCAATAAACAATATCAATTCATCACCGTCATAAACACTAGAATAGTGTAATCTAGTGTAATTCTGTCACTAACCAGCAAGCAATTTTGAATTTAAAAGACGTCTAATAGCCGTTTAAAAGTCGTGACTACAGATTGACCATGTCCTGAAATGACACTGATATATTGTAGATATCATAGCTGGTCTATCGGGTCTATTGCTTGCTGGATAGTCAGTGTTTGGTTGTTTCACATCAAACTGCTGTAATACAGATTATATTTACAGGGAAAAAAAAGAAAAGAAATCTGTACGACCACCAAAATAATAACTAATCATATTTGAATTAGTGTCATTATAACGATTAATACATTATAAATGAAAATAATAAACTTTGAAGTTTCATGAAACCCTGCTGTTTTAGCTCAAGTATTTTGAAAAATGAATGAACCATTTGAAGGCACTCCGCTTCGGGTCGGGCGGTTCTTTGCCTCCACATCCTACATTAAAAACATTTAATGCAAAGCTAGCTATGGATTATCCATTACTTATTTAACTCATATACATGTACGGTCAGAATTTCAGGACAAATTTACACTAGTGACTGTCTCTCTCTAGCGGTTCCTGAGCCAGGCATGCCTTCAGGAGCTTTAGCCACACTGATTTGTTTCTGTGTGCTGCTCGTTGTGGCTGTAATCGCTGGTGTATGGTACTATCGCCGCAAGTACTCCAGACTAAAGCGTAAGTATTACAGAGTCAAGTTTCATACATGATCTACTTAAGTACTTTAAAGGTTTAAAGGAGATCATTTAGCACCATAAGAGTGAGAAACTGTTACTGTGTGCTATTCTGAGAGATTCAAACTGGGCAATTACAAGCTATTAAACTACAAATTACTTGAGGTTTATTAGTCAACCTTAAATTTGTGTCTTTTTACTGATTTTACTGGCAGTTGTATCAGTTTAATTTCTGAGAAATAAGCTTTTTATTCTCTGGGTGCAATGAACAGATGAAATGAAGACAAAAGAAGTGACAGAGGGAGATTCTGTCACTCTACACACTGGCATAACCGAACTACAGAAATATGATAAAATACTCTGGAGGTTTGGACCTCTAGGCTCTACCATCGCTCAAATTTCTGTAAGGACCAACGAGACCTCACCTGGTGATGACGAGAGATTCAGAGAGCGACTGCATCTGAACAGTGAGAATGGAGATCTCACCATCAGAGACGTCAAAATCACACAGTCAGGAGATTATCAGCTGAAGCTCTTCAGCACCAGAGAGAACAAATCCAAAAGATTCAGGGTAATGCTCTATGGTGAGTAGCTCAATCTTTCAATGGAAACAATATCATAAGTGATGCTACTCTAGCTTTCTTGCTTTTAGTGCAGGTTATTAGGGGCCAAGATTTATTTTTAATGTCAGGATTCTGTGTTCGCAGCTCATTTTTACTAATGTGATTTCTAGGAGAAACAGGATGTTTAACTCTTTCTCTGCCTGCGTGTTGTTATACAATCTAAAAAATGCTGGGTTGTTTCAATCCAACTTTGGGTTTGTCCTAGGGCTGGGGGATTTAACGCGTTAATCTTTGCGATTAATTTGAGATGTTTAACGCATTAGAAAAAAAATAACGCAATTAATGCAGCACTTTTTTCCTCCCTCGTTTTAATGATTTCCTGTTGCGGCTGCTATTGAAAAGGCCGAAAATATCCAAAAATGCCGTCCCGCCCCTCCGTGTTCGGCGATCAGGTTTCATTCTCGTGCAGCTTTCATGAGCGGGTCTTTTCCGCTCTGTGTGTGTGTGTGCGGCTGTGTGTGCGGCTGTGCGCGCTGCGTGTTCTGCTCTGTCGTTAACGGCCCAAACGCTCCAATCATGTAGCTTACCGATCACGCACTGGAAAAGCAAAGTCCGCTCAAATAACGCGAAATTTCTCAGTAGTAGACTTCTGTTTGCAATAGCCCTACTGAGCTGGTATAGTCATGCTGGGCAACAATGGAAAAAGTACCTGCTCTGATCACATGCTCTGGTAATAATAGCTTTGTAGAACTATTTTTTATTTTGATAATTAGCAGAAAAAAAAACTGTTAAATTGATGATGTTGATTGATTATTGAAAAAGATTAATATATTGATATATTGATTTTTAATATTTTTTTAATATAGGGCTATTTTCTGTTCCTTTTTTCCCTGTGTTGTTTAATTTAATTAGGTGATTCTAAGTTTAAATATTGATGATTACAAGCTTGGGGTAAATGCAATTAATTGCAATTACAGCAAATTGTGCAATTAATTAGTTATTTTTTTTAATCGATTCCCAGCCCTAGTTTGTCCATATTTGAGCCAAAATTGGGTTAAAACAACCCAGCATTTTTTAGAGTGTAGAGAGATATTTTGTTGTATTAATATCTGAACTTAAAGAATTAATATCTGAACTTAAAGAATAAAGAACTCTCTGTGATGGTACCGGTACTGTGATGGATTTACCGATCGTAGGCTTCTGGTAGGGACTCGTAGGAGCGAGTGAAAGTAGGAGGGAGTTGAGCATGTGATAGATCTGTAAGCAAGCATCAATGCTTTGAACTTGATGTGAGCCGCGAGTGGTAGCCAGTGCAGAGAGATGAACAGAAGAGTGACGTGGGCCCTTTTGAGCTCGTTGAAGACAAGACGAGCTGCAGAATTCTGGATCATTTGTAGGGGTTTAGTTGCACATGATGGAAGTCCAGCCAGAAGAGCATTGCAGTAATCAAGCCTAAAAATGACCTATGCTGACGATACTCAGCTTTATATTTCTTCAAAACCTAACGAAACTTACCAATTCACAAAATTAACGGAATGCATAGCTGATATAAAAAACTGGTTGACTAGTAATTTCCTACTTCTTAAATTAATAATTAGAGATTCTAATTATTGGACAAAAAACGTCCTCACGTAATAATCTAGAATACTGTCTAACACTTGATGGCTGCTCTGTTAAGTCTTCGTCATCGGTTAGGAACCTGGGTGTGCTCTTTGATACCAATCTTTCATTTGAAAGTCACGTGTCTAGTATCTGTAAAACCGCATTTTTCCATCTTAAAAATATATCTAAATTACGCCATAAGCTCTCAGTGACAAATGCGGAACAATTAGTTCATGCGTTCATGACATCAAGGCTAGATTATTGTAATGCTCTACTGGGTGGTTGCCCTGCACGCTTAATAAACAAACTACAGCTAGTTCAAAATGCAGAAGCTCGAGTTCTTACCAGAACCAGGAAGCATGACCATATTAGCCCGGTTCTGTCAACACTGCATTGGCTCCCTATTAAACATCGTATACATTTTAAATATTGCTGATTACTTACAAAGCACTGAATGGTTTAGCTCCGCAGTACTTGAGCGAGCTCTTAGCGCATTATAGTCCTTCACGTCTATTGCGATCTCAAAATTCCGGCCAGTTAATAATACCTAGAATATCAAAATCAACTGCTGGCGGTAGATCCTTTTCCTATTTAGCACCAAAACTTTGGAACAGCCCCTAATTTAATAACAAATGATCATTTCGACGGAAGTGAATCAATCAAAACTAACTTTAGCTGGAAAATAACATTATTCAAGAACCGCTATAAAGCCAAAACAATCTCTGTCACCTTAAATTATATGTTTATCTCTGTAAAGCTGCTTTGAAACAATCTACATTGTTAAAAGCGCTATATAAATGAGGATGACTTGACGAGACTTGTTGTCTTGTTGCATGCTCAGTTAGAAAAGGCCTGATCTTCCTGATGTTGTGCTTCCTGGGGTTAAGCATCCTGATATCTTCACGGGTGTTGGGTCGTCTCTTCATGGGTGTTGGGTAGTATCTTCACGGGTGTTGGGTTGTCTCTTCACGGGTGTTGGGTCGTCTCTTCATGGGTGTTGGGTAGTATCTTCACGGGTGTTGGGTCGTCTCTTCATGGGTGTTGGGTAGTATCTTCACGGGTGTTGGGTTGTCTCTTCACGGGTGTTGGGTCGTCTCTTCATGGGTGTTGGGTAGTATCTTCACGGGTGTTGGGTCGTGTCTTCATGGGTGTTGGGTAGTATCTTCACGGGTGTTGGGTTGTCTCTTCACAGGTGTTGGGTCGTCTCTTCATGGGTGTTGGGTAGTATCTTCACGGGTGTTGGGTTGTCTCTTCACGGGTGTTGGGTCGTCCCTTCACAGCACTAAGTAGGGAAGCGTAGTGCCATAAATCAGTGGTTCCCAACCATATTTCTGGAGCCCTCAACACTGCACATTTTGTTTCAATCAAACACACCTGATTCAGCTCATCAGCTCAATAGTAGAGAATCCAAAACCTGAAATGCGTGTGTCAGACAACAACATGCAGTGCTGGATCTTGGTAAAGCTCATCAATTATTAACTTAGTTTCATTTGTTCTCATGTTCACTTTTCTTCATGTTTTGGTTGCTCATGCAGTGGACTCACTACGATTCTCAGAGGGAGAAAACGTCACTCTAGACACTGGTGTTAGTGAACTACAGAAGGATGATCAGGTGCTCTGGGGGTTTGGATCTGAAGACACCATTATAGCTAAAAGAGATGGATACACCAATCAGCTCTCATATAATGATGTTGATGATGGGAGATTCAGAGACAGACTGGATATGGATGATCAGACTGGATCTCTCAGGATCAAAAACACCAAAAGCACAGACTCTGGAGTTTATCACCTACAAATCAGCAGCAGAAATAATGTCTGGTATAAGAAGTTTAGAGTTAAAGTATGGCGTGAGTAGCTTTTAATTCAATGATGATGTTAATACCCCTTATATTCAGTATTCAGTGAACCTGCATGCTCTTATGATCATATTTTTCTATATTTTTCTGTTGCATGTTTTGGCGTGACATGAAGTGGATACACTAAAAGTGACAGCGGGAGAATCTGTCACTTTAAACACTGATATCCGTGAACTAGAAGAAGACAGTAAGATACTGTGGACACATGGAGATAATGAAACCTGCATTGCTGAAATCAACAGAGCCACCAGTAAGATCTCAGTGTATCATGGCAATGATTTGAGATTCAAAGACAGACTTAAGCTGGATCCTCAGACCGGATCTCTGACCATCTGGAACATCAGCATCGCACATTCTGATGTTTATAAACTCCAGATCAGCAGCCGCACAGAGGAAAAATGCAAGAGAATCGCGATTATTGTAGATGGTGAGTATCTCATGTTTTTTAACATAATAATAATTTGTTTTGTAGAACTACAAAACTACAATTTATAGATGCTCTGAAATGATTATCTACATGTGTTTCACTTAATCTTATGAGCACATTTCTCTTCTATATGGTGCTGTGAAATGAAGATATCAAAGTGCCAGTGATGGAGGGAGATTGTGCCAAACTAAACACTGATGTTCGTGAACTACAGAGAGATGCTCTGATACTGTGGATGTTTGGCCCCGAAGACAATCTTATAGCTAAAGCTGATATGGAGAACAATAAAATGTCAACATATGATGGTGTTAATGGCAGATTCAGAGACAGACTGAAGCTGGACCGTCAGACTGGATCTCTCACCATCACAAACACCAGAAACACTGACTGTGGACTTTATAAACTCAAGATCATTAGCAGCAGAGAGACCAGATACAAGCGATTCAAAGTTACTGTTCGAGGTGAGTAGCACAAGTTATTGATTATTATAAAGATCTTATTTAGATCAGATCTCTGTGAAGATGCGGCTAAAGGCACACAGCTTTCCTGGTGTTAAATATAAAATATGCAAGTATTAAACTGCTAGTAATGTTTAGTAAAAATTATAAAATAAAAAATGATCCAGTTTAAAGTTAGAAGTCCTACATCCATGCCCCAATATAAAAAAGAGAACATAAACAGCCTATATATATATATATATATATATATATATATATATATATATATATATATATATATATATATAAAATAAAAAAAAACTTATATTTGACTTAAATGTGTCTTTGATAAGATAAAAGTTCCTGATTTTTACACTCTTTAGATCAGTGTATTGCAGATTTATAGAAACAGTCATTACTGTCTTTTCACCATATGTGATTCTTTCTGTTTTCTTACAGGGAACAGAGGGAGAGAGATAAACAGAGAAGATGCTGAGGGATCCCATCAGAGAGAAAACTCAGAGGAGATACCCTTGTTTCCAACAACACTAGGCAGTAGTGTTTGACATTTTAATCTTATCCCCATTCAAAACAGACACTAAATGTTTGGTGCTGTTGAGCTGTGAAATTTCGATTTGTAGTTATTACATCAGTATTCCTAACCTGATGAATGTGAAGACTTGAAAAGCAGGTTAATTTGCAAGTTTAACTAGTGGCGGCTGGTGCTAAGACTGTTTGGCGGCGGCGTAACAAACAAAAAAGCACACCGTCAGCAGCGAAGGACTGAATGTAATTGTTAAATAGCCAGTTGACAGGTGATATAACCGTCCTTAGCTAAATAAAAAAACAATTGCAATTCGACTGTTAAAGTGTGTAATAAGGTTCCACTAAATGTATCATTTATTATTGTTTTGTGTGTGTGTAGCTCAGGGAGGACGGCATCCTAGCGCCCTCTATTGGCAGCCATCATTGTGTTTAACCTTGAGGTCAGAACATGTTTATGTGTCTCTCAAGGCAAACTGTGTGTCTGGTACTTCAACACTCTCCTCAAGGTGATAGGCTGGATTTTACAGTATTTTCATGACACTTTTATTGCCAAACATATCTACACAGGGTGCGAAATACGGGGGAGCTTGGCTCCCCTTAAAGGAGAAGTTCACTTTCAAAAAAACTTTTGCTGATAATTTACTCACCCCCATGTCATCCAAGATGTCCATGTCTTTCTTTCTTCAGTCGCAAAGAAATTAAGGTTTTTGATGAAAACATTCCAGGATTTCCCCCCATGTAATGGATTCTATTGGGACCCAAACGGTAGAAGGTCCAAATGACAGTTTAAGTGCAGCTTCAAAGGGCTTTAAACGATACCAGACGATGAATAAGGGTCTTATCTAGCGAAACGATCGGTCATTTCCAAAATAAATAAAAAAGTTTAAGTTTTATAAGCACAAACGCTCGCCTTGCTCTGTTCTGTGATGCGCGTTGAAGACGTCACGTAATACGCAATTACGTTGAAAAGGTCACGCTTGACGTGTTTACAAATGTGCGGAAGGAGGACCATATACACATTTTCAAATGTATTTGTGTCAGTTTATCGTTTAAAATGCCCATTTCGTGTGCGTATCCTGGGTGTTTTAATATTAAAAAGCCAAAAAGAACATTTTCTTCAGGACAGAAATTTTTCAAGCGTGACCTTTTCAACGTAATTGCGTATTACGTGACGTCACGAACGCGCATCACAGAACAGAGCAAGGCGAACATTTGTGCTTATAAAACTTAAACTTTTTTATTTATTTTGGAAATGACTGATCGTTTCGCTAGATAAGACCCTTATTCATCGTCTGGTATCGTTTAAAGCCCTTTGAAGCTGCACTTAAACTGTCATTTGGACCTTCTACCGTTTGGGTCCCAATAGAATCCATTACATGGGGGGAAATCCTGGAATGTTTTCATCAAAAACCTTAATTTCTTTGCGACTGAAGAAAGAAAGACATGGACATCTTGGATGACATGGGGGTGAGTAAAGTATCAGCAAAAGTTTTTTTGAAAGTGAACTTCTCCTTTAATGAGACATGGGCTCCCCTGAAAATGTAATTTGTGAAATTTTGGGGGATCTCAAAAAATATTGACAATGTTATTTTGACGTGTAATTTTAGTTTTGTGTAATGTGATCATCGTGGATTATTATGTGTAAAATAGCAAAAATATAATTCATTCATGCCGGCGATTTAAACCTAATTCACCTCAATAAAGATAACTATACATGCTATCCTTGTCATGGGAATCAAGGTGTGGTGGCGCTGCGGTGCACATTACACTCATGTTTAGTACATGTTAACTCAAAGATTCGTAGAAAAAATATAAAAGTTGGAGGCCATTGATCTACACACGAGGCCTTGAAATCCATTCTGCAGTTTGTGGTCGATTCTGTGTTAAAGGGATAGTTCACTTTGAAATTAAATTTTGGTATGTTTTAGCTTACCTCAAGGGCATCCAAGATGTAGGTGTCTTTTTTTCCGCAGTAGATTCAATTTTGATATTTTTAGGTCAAACCGTTCTTGTCTGTCAGTCATATAATGCAGGTCGATGGTCACTGTCTCAAAGAGCATGCACAGAGTCCAAATTAAAACAATTCCCCATCGTCCAAATTAAACAATTCCCCATCGTAAGTACACATTGATGGCCTAAGACACGAAACGAGCGGTTTGTGTGAGAAAACGAACAGTATTTATATTGTTTTTACCTCTTGAACACAGCCACGTCCAAGTGATCTGAGGGCGCGGGCGCATCCTGCTGTGTGACGTGTGCGCAGACTGGTGCATAGATATATACACTAGATGTCGCCTTGGCTACGGTTTCTTTCCAATGAACTGCAGTAGCCAAGGCGACATCTAGTGTAGTGTAGACTCTCGATGTCTTAGGCCTAACTGAATGGAGGAATTATGGTATTCTGGTATGGTATGATGTTCATGTGAATTTAAAGACAGACTAGTTATAATTATTTGTGTGTGGCTGTTTGCCCTATCAATTTGTGTTGATAAAGTATAATAGGGTAAATCCTCTATAATGATTTATCCTATTCCTATATAGTGCTTGCATACACTTTAGCTGTTATGTATCTCTGTAAGTCATTGTAAGTCCTCTTTTGACTCAAGTGCATGAGCACCCCATGGTGAAAAAAACAAAAAAGCAAGTGGGCTCCCCCAAAGGACACGGTATAGTTTGATTTACCCTACAACAGTAAATCTCTTCCATGTCAATCTCCTACGCTGTTGATGTAGTAAACCGTGCAGCGCTTCCGGGTTCTACGTCAGAACGCAGCCCCACTATTGGCCGATGCTGGTCACATGTTCACCACCGTCTACTGTCCGTTAGAAAAATCCTCCAGGTCCTGCACATTTGTTGGTTTTCCAGCATATTTTGCATTTTTGAACCCTTTCCAAAAGTAACTGTATGATGAGATCTATCTATTCACACCCGTGGACAACTGAGGGACTCAGACACAACTATTACAAAGTGTGAAAACATTCACTGATGCTCAAGAAGGAAACATGATGCATTAAGAACCAAGGTGTGTCAAAGTTTTAAAACAAAGATAAGGGTAAATTGTACTTATTTTGTCTTCAGGGAGACATGGAAGTATATTCGTCAGATTCTGAAGGACAGTATTAATTGGATAAATATGGTATGCCCCTGATGGTCCTATTAGAGTGTGTGTCTGATTGGGATGTAGCACAGTAATCACTGTCCTGTCCTTGCAGTGCCCTTTACAAGTATAGTCATTCTTGAATTTGGTTTTAATTAGTGTACAGTTTCATTTTTATTCATTTCGTTTTGTTTAAAGTGTCTCATGTTTTCGCTAAATATTTAAAACCTTTTTCTCAATGTAATTGATCAGTTGAATGTGCAGTTCTGTTGAAAATATATGAGGTCCTGGAAAATAAAATTGAGTTTTGTTGATGCGTGGCTGTGTTTGTGGCTTTATTGACAGCTAGCTTTGAAAAGCTAATATGACGCATTTTTATGTTGAAGGCCAGTAGCATTTAAAATTCTAATAAAAGGTGTCAGAAGGTGTAACTCGCAATTCTGAGGAACAAAAGTCATTATTTTTTCCCTTAAAATTGGACTTTATAACTCACAATTGCAACTTTAAATGACACAATTCTTATAAAAAGTCAGTAATGATGTAAACTTCAAAATTGTGAGATAAATTTAATTTTTTAATTTTTTATTCAGTGGCGGAAACAAGCTTCAATAACAAACGCTCTATTAACGTTACTAGAAGAACGTTTGTTCATAACTTTGAGAGAAACTTGACAGAACATAGCTGAAGTTATGAGAACGTTCCCTGTTAGCAGGGTTTACATGTGCTCTGCTGTTAGCATGCGCTTGAGTTATCTTCTCTTCCGCCCTTCTTCGGCTTTATGTGATGCTCTTCGTTACTTTCCGTGAACCGTTTCTGACTTCACAGTGTGACTACAACATGGTAATTGATTAAAGATAATTACATTTTCAACAACCAGTTTCCCTAATCACATTGCAGAGCTCCAGACCCTATATCGGTTATGCATATTGTTTATCAGACATATATGTAACCCAGGTCACTAAAGAAATCATGTTGATGTAAGAAAAATGTGATCCTAAAAAGAAGAGAAGAAAAAATAGAAACGAACAACCTAACAGTTGTATCAGAGAAATAACAGAGATTTTAAAATAAAAGTGTGGATTGAATGTCATCAGTCAATGATTACGGGTGAAGGTTAGCGCGAATGCTACGGGGGAAATACAGGCCTAAAGTTGGAGTTTTGCCTTTCTGAAAACTTCATAATTGAAAAAAATCAAAATTCTCTTGGTAAGTGAAGTTAATAAATTCTCTATTACGGAGGTTAGTTTTTTTGTGTGTAAATGTTTGATAAATGGTGTTCAAATATTATATGCTTATGTGTTATATGCAGTTGTATGTAAAAGACGCATAGAGTTCATCTTATGTTTTAAAATGGGAAGTATATTGCATGAATGTGTTAAATAACTAATGTTTCAGAGTTAAAAGTTACTTTGAGCAGTTAACTGATGTTATTTTAATGGTTTTGGTCGTGTATTCGAGCGATGAGTTACGGGCAGCGATACGGGCAGAAGCGCGTCGTTTGAAATATGCTCTTTGCACATCTATGCAAATTCAATGTGCTAAAGTTAGATGAAAATGAAGTCAAACATGCTGAATGTTGTTTATATGAAGATTAACTGTAAGGTTGGGTCTTGCTTTTTTTTCCTCTTTTAATTTTTTTACCCTTCTTTTCTATTTTTCATCATTTCCTGAGTCGGACGCTGCACGTTTCCTGGAAACTGGGCGATTTCTGAAGGTTATGTACGTGTACTTCTCCCTGCGTCACATCAGAAAAACTATTGCGAGCAGGAACTGGCGAGCCATGCCCATATAAGGACCGAGCTTTGTGGATCAAGGAATGAACGGAGTGGAAGGATTGTGCATGTTTTTCCTCACTTTCTGCAGTGTTGTCACCATTTCCTTCTCCCCTTGTTGTTGACACCGTCTCTTGAGCGAGTCGAATCTTCTGGTCACTGGTCCAAATCTAGAAACGGTGCGGTCCCGTCACGCTCATTTCCGTATTTCACTGTTTGAGAGTGAGGGTTGCACTCGCAACGTGCGTTATGTATAACCATAACAATAATGCAAAAAAATTATTACAATAAAATAAAATAAAAAGTCGAATCTCAGAGGGTAGAAGCATGTTGAACTTCATTACTGTATGCTCTTATAATGTCAATAAGAGAGTTTTCAAGAATAGTAATTTTTTTTAAAAGATAAAGAATAAATTATAAAAATAACAATACAACTGCTCTTTTCTCATATTTATGAGAGCATGTACAGCACAAATGTCCACTTCATCAAAGAGTCCTGAGAATTACTGTTCATACAATATTTAGGAAGCGAGATCGATGGAGAAGGTGAAAGGAATGATGGAGAATGTGAGAGAAAGGGAAAATAAGAGGAGGTTGAGTATGCTTCTGAAGTTGGAGTTGCATGCTGGCTTTTCATTGGATGCTGGTTTTTCAGTGGATGTCGGCTTTTCATTGGATGCTGGTTTTTCAGTGGATGTTGGTTTTTCAGTGGATGTCGGCTTTTCATTGGATGCTGGTTTTTCAGTGGATGCTGGTTTTTCAGTGGATGTTGGTTTTTCAGTGGATGTCGGCTTTTCAGTGGATGTCGGCTTTTCAACCTTGCATTCGACAAATCCAGGTGGGTTGCTGCTCATGTAAGACTTGATCCAGTCCTGGTACTGAGAAACTCGGGTGTACAGACCAGGATATTCGGAGTTACATTCACTACCATAACTCACAATGCCGGACTCAATCCACAGGTAGCCACACCTACTGACCATTGGACCTCCAGAGTCTTCCTGTATTGACAAACATTCAGCATTTATATCTCTGACAATATATAGTGAACAACTGTTACAGACACAAGTATGCAATAGTGTAGCCTGCTTACAGAGAGGCCTTAAAACTTCTAGATCTGCTTATTTTTCAACCCTATTAGAAGAAAATAAACACAACCCTAGGTATTTATTTCAAAAAATAAAGCTTCAAGCCCAGAAGTTTCCAAGCAGCACATCAGTAATGACTTTATGAACTTCTTCACTTATAAGATTGATAATATCAGGGAGAAAATTAGAACTATGCAACCGTCTACTACAGTATCGCATCAGACGTTGTAGTCTCCCTGAGGAAAATTTTCATAAATTCATTACTAGGAGAGGAAGAATTATCTAAACTCGTTAAATCATCTAAACCAACAACATGTATGTTAGACCGTATACCGACTAAGCTCCTGAAAGAGATGCTTCCAGAGGTCATAGATCCTCTTCTGAACCCCCTGGGTCGGCGGTCATGCTTTTTTTCTTATCAGTGCAAAAGAGACTCAAAATACTCTGTTGATTCTGATCTTACATATAAGTGTTATACATCATTCAAAACTGTTAAATGTCTTCTTTTATTTTGTGTACGCTCATAATAAAAACTAAATGTTTTTTTTTCATAAAATAAAGAAAATAAACATGATGCATATTTTTCTCAATGTGAAATGATCTGTACCTCAGTGAAAGCTTGTCACACAGACTTTAGACATATGTCTTTACAAAGCTTGCGGAGTCTCTATTTTTAAATGATGAAGTAGTAGTTTACGAATTCATGATCAGTGGAGTGAACTGGGCTTAATTAAGCAACTAGGTTAACAGGTAAAGTTTGCAGATGACCAAAAACTGGTGAGTAGTGTTTTGTAAATTGCATTGGATTAAAAAAGGTTGAAATGAATGACTGGTATCTTACCGGACATATACTTCCCGCTCCGTGATTTAACAATCCAGCACAAATCGTATTGCTTGTGATAAATGGTCCATAAATATTATAACAGTCACTGTCGTTCACAAGTGAGATCATCTCCTCCTGCACTATATCAGAAATCTGGACTGTGACACAGATCAGAGGACACATTTAATGGCTTTTAAAAACCAATTCTAGGTAAATTGTTGAGGTTTACAGTATTGTTTGTTTTCAGTTAACTGGCAAGCTTCACATTTGTTCACTCACCACTGCCCCATAAACTGCCCCATCCAGTGCCCCATCCAGTGCCCCATCCAGTGACCCAGCTCTCTGTACCTATAGAAAATACACTATCAGCTGCCGCCAGACAGACAGGCTTAATGTAATCAGAGAAAGTCACAGAAGAGGAGAGCTGGACCAGTGCTATGTTGTTGTCAACTGTGGAAAAGTTATAGTTGGGATGTCTGATGATTCGACTCGCTGTCCTGGATGTCTCATAAGGGTTTGAGCCGGACTGGCTCAGACGCCCGAAGTGCATCTCAATTTGAGATTCACTCAGTCTGTAAATAGATAAAGAATGCTTTAATACCAATATTAACAATTTACAAGTGTATCTAAAGTGTTAAACATCATACTCTATGAAGCAACGAGCTGCAGATAAAACCCAGTCTTTGGTGATTAGAGTCCCGCCGCATTTACGGGTAAAGCCGATGATATTAATGCTGACTTGCCAAGGCCAAGCCCTCGCCGTCACATTCTCTCCTCCAACAACCATGTTATTGAGTGGGGCTCTTCCACATACTGTAGAAAGAGAGCACGAAATGAGATTTCCTTGTTAAAATGTGTCACAGACATAGAAGACACATTCTGTGAGTTTTATGGTCATTATTACAACTTACCATCTAACTGGCAGAGGGAACCTGTGTGGGTAGACAAAGACAAAGTAAGTAGAGAACCATTGGACAGAGCTGATAAACTGGTTTGTGTAGCCCACAATATCTGTTTCTGTTAACCCTCTGGGTCTGAGGGGTTTTTGGGGTCCTTGAGATGTTCTGACATGCCCTGACATTTGAGCTTTTTTCAGTTGCTTATAAACATATTAATGGCAAAGGTATAATTACACTCTATTTAGCACAAACAGGACTATCATAATATGTGAGCAACATGTATGTACATGTTTGTATTTTTGAGAGAATAATGTTTATGCATGGTTATTGAAAAAAACAAAAAATGAAAGTTTCTGAAATAAGGCCACAAAACACATACTAAATATGTGTCAATAAGACTTCTGAATAATGCATTTTGTCGCCTAGAGTTTTTTCTTCAAAATGATGTGAAAATCATCCTGCCTAATCATTCACATAAAACAATGTTTGTTTTATATATATATATATATATATATATATATATATATATATATATATATATATATATATATATACTGTATATATATATATAAAATAGATTCACAGTTGGGAACACAGTTGTTGTTTTTTTTCCACAAATTGTGCTTGCAAGTTGTATAATATCCAAGGTAAACATTTCTAGTAATTGTGCAGTTAATTGTTCTCATACTGTATTTTCAGAAAGTTTTGGAATATATTCTCTACCCAAATGTGTCACAATAAATAAATAAATAAATAAATAAAATAAAACACAATAAAAATAATTTAAAGAGAAGGCTTATATTGACCTTTTAAGATTTTGTATATATATATATATATATATATATATATATATATATATATATATATGTGTGTGTGACCTGATCCAGCAAAATTAGTCACAGTGACCCAAACTTCAAAATTTAGATTTTGGTATTAATGGAAAGAGGATACCATAAGCTTTCAACTGATGTCCTAGTCAAAGTCATACCTTGAATGGTTGTAAAGATATACACATTTGAATTATGGTCGTCTGCCCTATTTTTCCAATTGAAAACCTGAGAAAATCGCTTTTAAAGTTTTTTGCCTGTTTTTTGTTGATATCTTTCAAAATCCATTGCATTTAAAGGGATGAACTATTTATTGTACAGCTTAATTTGACCAAAGACATTAATATATGCTATTATGCCAGGCTGAAGCTCAAATTATTTTAAATTTTTTATTTGAATAAATAATTTAAAAGGCACTTTTACAAACATTTACTAAAATCAGAAAGATTGAACAGAGGTGCTACAGTTCTGCTTGAGAGGGTGTGTGTGTGTGTGTGTGTGTGTGTGTGTGTGTGTGTGTGTGTGTGTGTGTGTGTGTGTGTGTGTGTGTGTGTGTGTGTGTGTGTGTGTGTGTGTGTGTGTCTGTGTCTGTGTGTGTGAGAGAGAGAGAGAGAGAAAGTGAGAGAGGCAGAGAGACAAGGAAACAGAGAACAAATAATGTTAAGCAATCATATCTTTGTGTAGGCTAGTTGACAATAACAGTGTAACATATTCATAACGGAGATACCAACAGTTAAATATTGGGTTAAAATAAATCAAACACATTGTAATGGATTCTCCTTGCAGATAAATACACTCACATAATAATTGCACTCACTCACATCCATACACGATAAATACCACAGGGCTGTCACTTTCGCTGTAGCTGTCATCAGAGGATAACACCAGATCCAAAAAAAATCACTGACTAGCCTTAGCCACTCTTGATGACCAGCAGCAGAGCTTAGGTTAGAAGCCTCCAGTGAGTTCAACGCTTTTGGCGACTTTGCTCTCTTTTGACAGCGACATTTCTCAAATTAATAATATTTAATCTTTCTGCTAGCTTGTTTACACATAGCTCTACGAGTCTGACAGGAGGATGGCTGGACCAATCGCGTGCCGGTCAGTCGAAACGGGGCTACCCATTGACAAATGATCAGCGTTTGTGAACATTTCTAAGCTTTATGATTGGTTCTATACAACGTGTAACACCATATTTGGAAAGCAGAGACGTTTGAGGGGATTCCCGGGAAATGCTCAGAGGTGAGGAGGAGTTGAGAAAAGCAATATTCATTTCCAGCGAATTTAGTAAAACTTTGTAAACTTTAATAGTCATTTAAATACCTTTTCTCAATTATCTGGACTACGAAACTTTAGGAGATTATTTTTGAATGTCTGTTCTTTGAAATTTAGCAACAATAATAATTTTAAAAAAAAATCTATTATTTAATTGTTTTTCCACATAAACGGCCCATATCTTAAAATGGAACGTTGCGACTTCCAACTCATTTCGCCACATCGGGTCACATATATATTTGCTATTTTATTAATTGTATAAAAGGTTATACAATTACAACAACAATTAAAATGTTAACAATATTTCCAGTGTAATCTAAAACCAAAGTATACATTTTATCATATTTATTTCAAAGTTAAGGATTCATTAGTTTGAATATAGCCTACATTGGAACAAACACTATAATAACATCTTAGTTGATGACTTTATTTTTGGCAAAACATAATATATATATAGGCCTATATATATAACATATGAGCAGAAATTGGCAACATTATAAGCTTATTTGATGTTGCAGTATTTTACAGTAAAGAAATTGTAATCTATCCAATTATTGTAGTCGATTTTTACTCATCTCAGTATATCAATAGAGTTTGGTAAAAGCTGTTCATTCATTCACACACAAAAACGCGATTCATATTTAAACAGTCTTTTTGCGTGTACAGACACTATTGCAATTAGAACAAAGCAAATATAGAACTGACCTATTCCTCAGCCGGATCCGTTTGCTCCTCGAAATGAAACTTCCAGCACTTCTGAGGTAAATTTTCCAGGATTATTATTAAGATAGTATTATTCTTCACAGCGTCATAAAGTACATGAGTCTGAAAGTGAACTCGCGGTGTGTGTTATCCAGCTGATGTGGGCGTTTCACAGGTTAGATAATTTGCGTTTGAATAGCGCGTGCTCTCCGTGGGCGAGGTCACATTAAAACTTAATGAGCTGAGATGAGAACGACTGACATCTCTCTCTTTTCATACGTATTACATAAACTGTGAATATTTGTTTTTAATTAAAATGACTTAATTTAAAAGAAGAGAATTCAAGCTTCATGCCTGTGTGTCTGTATGCCTGTTTGACTGAGTATTCGCTGAGTTATTGTTAATTTTCGGACGCGTTTCAGAATGGAATTCACTGACAGAGATAAGGCAGAACTCGCATCATGTTTATTTTTCTTTATTTGGCAAAAAGCACAACACTTTGTTTTTATTTTGAGTATACAAAAAAAAAAATACACACTTAACAGGATCGATTGATGTATGAAACTTGTATGTAAGATCAAAATCAACAGAGTATTTTGAGTCTCTTTTGCACTGATAAGAATAAAGCGAGCAGATCATGCCGGCGTGATTGCCGACCTAAGGGGGTTAAGGAAACAATGGGATCCAAAAGCAAATGCAATCAATGAGAGTATTAAAAGTACAAAATAAACTGAGACGGTCAGATGTTGCAGACTGCTGGCGGTAGCTGACGGGCTTTGGCAGCGAGGAATGGACTGCAGTGGGCAAGTGGCTCAAACTGCTGATCGGTAATTCCAGCAGGTGATCCAACATGAACCAGAGACAAAACTGGAACAGGAACTACACACACGACAGCAAGAGCAAATGGCAGACATGGTCCAAACAACGACCTGGCAAAGACTGACGGCAACACAAGGGTAGATATAGCGAGAGATAATGAGTGTCAGGTGAGGTTGGCCTGATTAACTCATTGTAAGACTTGTTTTTCTGCTAAGAAAAAAGCTGAGATCAAACACCCTGCAATAAAACAACAAAACTCACTAACCTGGAGAGAAGATCTCATTGAAAGAGTGTAGGACACCACCTTGCCCAAACTTCTCTGATTGATTTTCTATGCATCCCCCCTCTCCCTACTCCCTTCCCCCATATTCAAGTCACAGAAAGTTTTCTAAGAATGTCTATATCCTACATAGCAAACAATGTAGGCCTGAATGTGTCCTCAAGCTGGCACTGCTAGCCTCCTGTTGGTAATGGCATTTCTCCTGTCAGCCAGAGCTGGGCCATATGTGGCAATGATGGCACAACATGGATCATGGCAAACAACATGAGGGCTGATTGTTGGTGTCACAATTATGGTGATCAGTGTTTGCTTTAGTTGGGCTCTTGACCCTTGACTTTTTAACATACATTTTTATTTTGCTGCTTTAACTGTGTGTTTCTGATGCACATTTATTATGGCAAAAAAATGCAAGGGAAAATTTCATCAGATGATGTTGGTCACATATTGGTGATGATATCGTCATCATGTAGTGGCATGATTCACTGATATTAAAGACACATCTTTGAGTAGACTAGCAATTCATTTCACATGACTTTAGTAGCTTGTTTTGTGACGTTCAGAGTTGATCTGATTTTGTTTCTTTTTGGGGTTTTTTGTCACCATTGTTGAGATTCATTAACCTTCCCAGTCCACAGAGTACTGGAATCTGTGCACACTCTGTCCAGAATACATCTAACCGAATAGACAGGTACCCAATCTGCAAGTGGCGGCGGTGGGGGAACCGGGCCGCAGTGAGTCAATGAGAGATTATTAAAAGTACTCTAATTATGATCACACACTTGTATATTGTATATCGTCGCTGCCCAATGAAACTCACGTATGTCCAAAACGGTTACTTTTCAGGAAGTGAAAAAAAACCGTAATTTCAAAAGCAGTTGAACGTAGCGTTGTCATACTTGGTACGGCATCTTTAAATGTAACCATATTCTTGCCAGTGTAATGATATAATCCACATTTGACCAAAATCGAGTTTAAATGGACATACGTGCATATTTTACAGTAACGGTGGTCGATACGCGTTCTTCCGATCATTAATTAGAATGGCCAAGTCGCGTTTCATATTGACAGATGAATAGGCTACGCTCAGTTTATTAAATACGCTCAGTTTATTAAATGTCTCTTGCAAACTATGAAGGGACAATGAATCAATACACTGACACACTAGCGGTGCCAGGATTTTGATTGTAGGTGGGCCTCCAGAAAACGCCTCGGTTACGACTGTAACCTCGGTTCCCTGAAGAGGGAACGAGCGTTGCGTCGAGAATGACGCTATGGGGAACGCTTTGCGTGAAGACGTCTTGAAGCACATGTAAAATCAGTCCAATGGTGTGGCGGAACGTCAGAGGCGGGTGACGTCACGTACCAGGAAACTATAAAAGCCGGCCCAAAACAGAAAACGAAAGCTTCGTAAAAGTCTGAAGTCGAGCTGACAGGCATGAAGGAGATATGGCAGGGCGACGCAACGCTCGTTCCCTCTTCAGGGAACCGAGGTTACAGTCGTAACCGAGGCGTTCCCTTTCAAGGGAACTCCCGTTGCGTCGAGAATGACGCTATGGGGAACGTCTATACCAACGCCTCCATAGCTACAAATGTCTGTCCTGTGTGAAATCCGTAGAGCAGCACTAGGAAGACAAAACATGAGACCCTGGAGCAGAGTCTAGATCCAGAGAGTAAAACCTGACGAAAGTGTGCGGTGAGGACCAGCCTGCCGCATCACAGACGTCCTGTAATGAAACTCCTGAAATAAGGGCCTTAGAGGCCGCCATACTCCTCGTCGAGTGCGACCGGACAGCCAAAGGAGAAGGCTGCCCAGCCGCCTCATAAGCAAGTGAGATAGCCTCGACCTCCCACTTGCTCATCCTTTGCTTAGACACCGGGCCCCCTTTGTTAGGGGACCCAAAGCACACAAATAATTGATCACTTTTACGCCACAGGGCAGCTCTGTGGACGTAAGCGTCTAACGCCCGCACAGGGCAAAGCAAATTATTAGCCTCCTGGTCAGCATTTTGAAAGGGAGGAGGACAGAAGGCCTGCAGAACAACAGGTCTGACCACATTAGTGGGGACCTTGGGGATATAACCCGGTCTCGGATGAAGGAACGCTTTAACCATACCCGGAGCAAACTCTAAGCATGACGGAGCAACCGACAATGCTTGAAGATCCCCTATTCTCTTGAGAGAAGAAATAGCCAGAAGGAAAAGAGCTTTCAGAGTAAGAAACTTCTCAGGAACCTCCTCAATAGGCTCAAAGGGGGCCTGGGATAAGCCTTGCAGCGCAACGGACAAATCCCATGGTGGCACCCTAGAGCGAACTGCAGGCCTCAGCCTCCAAGTGCCACGAAGGAAACGAGATACCAGAGGGTCTTTCCCCACAGACATTCCACCCAAAGGAATGTGGTAAGCACCTATGGCCGCCACATAGACCTTTAAAGTGGACGGGGTCAGACCTGCAGTGAACCGGTCCTGCAGGAACTCCAGCACTGTACCAATTGGGCAGTGGACTGGGTCCAACCGACGGTCACTACACCAAGAAGTGAATACTCTCCACTTCAGGGCATAAAGTTTCCTCGTGGAGGGAGCTCTGGACTGTAGAATGGTCTCAACAACCTCGGTTGAGAGACCTGACTCTATGAGCTGGGCCCCCTCAGAGGCCAAGCCCACAGGTTCCACAGTTCTGGGCGGGGGTGAAATATTGAGCCCCCTGCTTGGGACAGAAGGTCCCTCCTGACGGGTAACTCCAGAGGATGCCCGTCGAGGAGGGACACAAGGTCGGGAAACCATACTCTGCCCGGCCAGCGCGGGGCTATAAGAAGTAGATGGACCCGGTCCCTGCGAACTCTTTCCAGAACTCCCGGGAGCAGAGCCACTGGGGGAAAGGCGTACAGACGTAGCCTCGGCCATGTCTGTACCATAGCATCCAGTCCCAGAGGAGCTGGATGCGTGAGGGAGAACCAAAGTGGACAGTGAGACGTCTCTCGAGACGCAAACAGATCCACTTGTGCTTGGCCAAACTCCCTCCATATCAGCTCCACCACCTCGGGGTGGAGCCTCCATTCCCCGGGCCTCGGCCCCTGCCTCGACAGAGTGTCTGCTCCTATATTCTGTACCCCGGGGATGTAGGCTGCCCTGAGAGACAGCAACTTCCCCTGGGACCACAAGAGGATATGGCGTGCCAAGTTGGATAACGGGCGCGAACGCAAACCCCCTTGGTGGTTGATATAGGCGACTACCGATGTGTTGTCCGTATGTACTAGCACATGGTGCCCCCTGAGATCTGTGATAAAGCTCCTCAGAGCCCGGAAGACAGCTAACATCTCTAGGCGATTGATATGCCAGGAACGATGATGGTCTTCCCACAGACCTTGAGACGAGCGACCCTCCAGGATCGCTCCCCAGCCCGTGAGGGAAGCATCCGTCGTTAGCAGTTTGCGACGACAAGGAGCTCCCAACACTGGGCCCTGGGACAGGAACCAAGGCTTCTTCCACATAACCAAGGCACGTAGGCATCGCCGCGTGACCTTGATTGTGCGAAATGGGTTGCCCCTCGGGGAAAACCCCCTGGTCCTGAGCCACCACTGCAGGGGCCTCATGTGTAGCAGTCCAAAAGGTATCACGTTGGAAGCTGCTGCCATGAGACCCAACAGTCTCTGGAACTGTTTGACAGTGAGTAGCTGGCCTAGCTTTACACTTTTCACAGCTGCAAGGATGGAATCTATCCGTGGCGGTGACAGGCGCGCCTGCATCGACACAGAATCCCAAACCACGCCTAAAAAAGTGGTCCTCTGAAGTGGAGAAAGCACACTCTTCTTGGCGTTCAGCCGTAACCCCAGCTCTTTCATGTGGGCGAGAACAACATCTCGATGTTGAACCGCCAACTGATGCGACTGAGCTAAAATCAACCAATCGTCGATGTAGTTCATGATGCGAATACCCTGGAGGCGCAGAGGCGCCAGAGCTGCATCCACGCATTTGGTGAAAGTGCGGGGTGATAAAGCCAGGCCGAATGGAAGAACACGATATTGGTATGCTTTGCCCCCGAAAGCAAACCTCAGGAACTTCCAATGACACGGACGGATGGAAATATGGAAATATGCGTCCTTGAGATCTATCGTGACAAATCAGTCCTCGGACCTGATCTGTGGCACGATTTGTCTCAAAGTTAACATTTTGAACTTGAGCTGCATGACTGACTCGTTCAGAACTCGAAGATCTAAAATGGGACGCAATCCCCCGTCCTTTTTTGGAACGATGAAGTACCGGCTGTAAAACCCGGTTTCCCTGTTGGAGGGGGGTACATATTCTATGGCCCCCTTCTCCAACAGAGTGTTTACTTCCTGTTCCATAACCAGAACCTGCTCGGGGCCCACCACTGTGGGCAGGACCCCCATAAACCGAGGTGGGCGTTTCTTGAATTGTGTCTGATACCCTTTTTCCACGGTCTGCAGGACCCAACGAGAAACATTTGACAGTAGCTTCCACGCTGTCAAAGATTCTACTAGAGGTACCAGCCTCTCGAGACTGGTTTCTGGATTTTGTTGCTGTTGAGTAGTCGGTTCGACGCCCTGTAACGGCGCACCGGCAGGGAACGACCGAACAGACTGCTCTAGCACCCTCCTCAGAGGGGGCGGGCATCCCGAGGCCACTACGTTTCCGGGTGGACCTTGAGATATGTGCTCGCCGGAGACCGCTGCGCCCTGTAACACCAGAGGTGGCAGGATTGGCAGAACGGTCCCCTGAGGGTACCGAAGAGAGACGGGCACCGTAAAAAGAGGTGTTAACCGCTCTGCTTCGGGGGGAACTACCCTCATTTGTCCTGGGTCCTCGGACGTCAGGACTTCTTCCCAGCAGCCTTCTTGGCAGTAATAACGGTCCGCAGATCCGTTTTACCCCTCGAAGACTGCTGGGTTTGAGTGCGCCCTCCGTGTCCCCGAGGTTTTTGTGGGGGAGCACGGGAGGCAACGCTCTGCTTCTGAGTGGCACGGTGCTCAGCGCTCTTTTTAGAGGAGTGAGGCTGCTCCCGCTCAGCAGCCTCATAGAAAGAACGGCGGGGGAGAAGTTTTTGGAGAGCAGCTGCTTGTTTGGCAGCTTCTTGTGATTTTGCTACTGCACTACTAACTGCATCGCCAAATAAACCAACCGTGGAGACCGGAGCATCTAAGAGAACATTTTTTTCTTTGTCTTTAATGTCGCTCAGATTGAGCCACAGATGCCTCTCAGTGGCCACCAGGGCTGCCATAGACCGCCCAATTGATCTGGCGGTCTCCTTGGTGGCCCTGAGAGACAGATCTGTGGCTCTGCGTAGTTCAGCCACAGTGTCAGGACCAATACCCCCGCCCTCCTCTAAATCACCCAGCAGTTCAGCCTGATAGGCTTGCATAATGGACATCGTATGCAGACACGCTGCAGCTTGACCAGCGGCTGCATACGACTTATGAACCAGGGAAGATGTTGTTTTTACTGGTTTAGATGGAAGTGTAGGAGTCTTCAGGGAAGATGCCGTTGCTGGAGAGAGATAGCTAGCCAGCGTCTCTTCCACCTTCGGCATCTCCCCATAACCACGCTCTTTATATTTATTAATGGAAGAGTAATGGGATGTGTGTGATGAAAAAACTCTATACGACACTGGTTTCCCCCACGATCTCGACACCTCGGTGTGGAGATCGGGGAAAAACGGAAGACTCCTGCGCTGGGGCTGCGCACGAGATGGCAGGAAGCGTTCGTCAAGCTTGCTTTTTGAGCGAACGTCCTGCCTATCCTCTGGCCACTCAATAGAAAGTCTGTCCACTGTTCTAGTAATAACATCGAGCAGTTCCTCAAACGCGTGAGACTGAGGTGGCGAATCCTCAGACGCAGCTTCAATACTCACAACATCCAACTCCTCAGAGCTGGACAGTTGCAGTATTGGTGCCTCTATCGGGGGGGAAGAAACCGCAACGCATGCTTCCACACCCTGATGAGAGGCACTGGATCTGTCAGATTGAGGCTGAGATAAGGCAGGGCCCGTCTCAACATCCACTGACAGATCCATTTGCGAACCCCAGGTCTGAGATCGCCGCCGAGCCTCAGCCGCGGCGGGACCCGAGCCCTGGGGAACGTGGTCGGGATTGAACCGAGCCAAACGGGATCGGAGCGTACGCAATGGAAGCGCACAACAATGCTCACAGTCACCACCCTCGAGTGCTGACTGGGCATGCTCCTATCCCAAACAAACAACACAAAGAGTGTGTGTGTCACCTCCCGTTAAATAACGCGGGCAGGGATGGACACACACTCGATACTGCTGCTTGCTCGCCATGACTGAATCAATATATATATATATATAAAGACAGACAACACCAAATAACAAAAACAGATTTCAACACAGAGCGCAACTGAAGACTCAAAAAACTTTCGTTTTCTGTTTTGGGCCGGCTTTTATAGTTTCCTGGTACGTGACGTCACCCGCCTCTGACGTTCCGCCACACCATTGGACTGATTTTACATGTGCTTCAAGACGTCATCACGCAAAGCGTTCCCCATAGCGTCATTCTCGACGCAACGGGAGTTCCCTTGAAAGGGAACTGGATGGGCCAGTTAAAATAAGCCAAAAAAAAAAAAAAACGGGTTCCCCTTCATCTCCGTTTCAGCGCTTTTCTGCGGCACTGAGGACAGCGACTCAGTAGCCTACCTGAATTTAATGCGTAATTAGCATAGGTTAAAAAAAAATTAAACAGGAATTTTTTGTTGCTTTTTTAATACAATTACAATTTAATTTAATTTATTGTTTAATAAAATTACAGGCCTATTATTTTTAGTTTATTAACAGCAACAACAGCTGTAAAGATGAAGTTGATGATCGCCATTTCCGTAGTAGTGAACGCGCCTATAGAGAGAAATGCACATCATGGATTACATAATCAGAGAGCAGCCTATTTATTTTCGTTTTAAATTGTTAAAAAGACATTTCAAGCTTTCTTAAGATATATTTCATGTCTGTGAGGCATATGCTGAGTTTCGTTAAGTTAGGATGAGATGCGCTCCAGTTAACGTGCAATGCGAGTGACCGCGCGGGCGCCTCCATGATTATGTTGTCTGCTATATTTGCTTCTTATTTATTAAATAATTAAAATTAAGATACAATTTATACAAAACGAAATTCACTTAAAAAAAAGGTTTTCTACAAAACAAAACTTAATTAAGTGGTCAAAATCATGTCTGACCCGCTCCATGTCACTCGATATTGCGTATCCTATCTTACTCGTGCGGTTCACTTTTCATAATCAACATAGATGAAAAAATAACATTATAATATTTTAACAAATATGAAACTAAATGAGCTTATTTAATGGCTACAACACGTATAGTAGGCCTACAGACTCTCTATTTGTACAAATTGCTGCACATTCATTTTATTCTGAATTTTGCACACATAAGTTGAAAGGCATTTGTTTGTGCATGCACGTAAAACATATCTGCAACATTTATCAAGTTCACTGATAATTATGCATGCATTTTTAATTATTATCTTAATGAATAATGTAACAAGGACGAAGCATGTAAACTGCGTTGTTTGTTTAGAATGGAATGGATCGCAAATAGATCCGAATGGAGAAACGTACAAAACCACAGTAGAAAATGGTAGCACCGCGGCTGCACTGACATGGCAATGCTAGACAGTAGTGTTGTCACGATACTAGAATTTCTAACTTCGATACGATACCTTGAAAAATATCGATATTCGATACCATTTTCGATACCACGGAGAAAAAAACTGCCACAATATTAAGTTTTTTTTTTTATTATTTAAAGCTAAATATAACAAGTCTAGAACATGACAATGAGGGATATTTTACATGAACAAAAATGTCCTGAAGTAGTGCACTTGTTCAAAAGCATTAATGCTGGTTAATACATTAACGTTATTTGATGAACAGATTTAAATGCAAACGTGTGTGCATTACACGCGAAAACAATGCTATTGGTGCTTTTAACAATACAGATTGTGTCAAAGCACTTAACAGTATCAAATTGGAGGATATAGTGTCAGTAATGTATAATAATAAGATAAAACATAACATTTTCAGTTAAAGGCATTTCATTATTGAATTCAAAGATGTCATTCAATAGCTCAGTTTAGTTTAATTAGTATCTGTGTAATCAAATTGATGATAAGATATGAAGGCAAATTGCAGAATTAAATACTAATTTTTGAATAAAGTTAAATAAGCACAAGTTAATTTACATTTGACCACAGTTAAAATATTTAACATTACTTGTCTAAGATTTCTCAGTCAGATTATATTAACTTTAAGAATTACGGTGAAAAAACGAGACAACACACACTCATATCAACAACAATACTAGGCCATCTTGGTTAATGTTTCAGAAATGTTAAAATGAGAAGAGTTACCAACCTCTCGAAATTATTTATATAGATCCCGATGTCGGTCTTTCAGGTGCTTAGCTATATTAGGCCCCGATCACACTAACGCGTTTTTCAGGTTCGAAAACGCGAGGCACACAGCACTTACCATCACACAGAACGAGCAGTGCGCTGCGTTTGTTATGTTGCTCGGCAACCACTGAAACAGCTGTCCTGTCAGTCAAGTAAACGTCAAATCAGCCTTTTATTAACTTTATTTACTTTCTGTTAACATTGTGGTAGTTACGGTTCGTGAAGTCGTTATAAGCTCCTGGTAACCCGCGAGTGCACCACAAGTTTATCCTCCATCATCGCACTCTACGGGCGTTCAAGCAACTAGCTTTCATCATTAAAACGGAAGGCCCGCGAGGCGCAGCAGGCACATAAACAGCGCGCAGAACGCTCGCTGGAAACCAATTGAAAATAGGCGCCTCTCACTGCAAAAAACACGTCAAGTGTGATCGGCCCCATTCACTTCACTTTTGCTATTTAACCAGAGCGAATGAGACGAGTGCGCGTGTGGTGTTTGTCAACGCGCCTTTGGAGAGAAGTGAAAGTGACAGCTCGGCTAGTATCGATACTTCAGGAAATTAGTATTGGTATCGTTCAGATATTTCAGTATCGATATTTATCGAAATATCGATATTTTTGACAACACTACTAGACAGATACTTTGTTTGCACTGTACAATCCTACCGTAATTTTGTCACTCCTCGCCACTCCTAGACGTACGTCTGGCGTCAGGGGGGAAACGTTTACCTCGATAAAGTAAGGCCTACTGTAAAGGAAAGTCATTGTCTCACCAGGCTATGTTTATTTGAAAAATAGTGTTATTCGGCTATCCAATGCTGAGCTTCCAGAGACGCTTAAGATGGAACTTCACAAGACCGGCGAGATGCCTCCACAGGGTGGGAGATACGCGGCGTGATTGACAGCTTTGACACCAAATGGATATACGTGAAAATCAGATGACATGATTTCACAACTTTTCATTGGTCATTTAGATATGTGAAGCATACTGTATACGGAAATGAACCTGGCCATTCTATCCGTCGAAAAATCTCAAAATCGGCAAAATGGACATACGCGGTTTTCATCGGACAGCGACGATATGTTAATCCATTGCTCAGACTACACATGACATGAGTTGTGTCTCATTGGCACAAATTAATTTATACGAGATAAGACAGAACTGTATTGATCCTACACTTGTATGTCACATACTTCCGAAGCTTTGTTTGGTCACATGCTTTTTCTGCTCTGCAGTGATTTGTTAGATATAGTGGGAAAAAAAAAGTGTGACCACCAGATGTCACTAATGCACATTGTGTTAAAAGCTTTGAGTAATTAACCTTTTTTCAGCACAATTTGATGAAAGCCTCCAATGCTTCAGAAAGCCTCGGTTTTCCATCACTAGTAATTACAGCAGGTAATCCAACATGAACGAGAGGCAAAACAAAACTGGAACAGGAACTACACACACGACAGCAAGAACAATTGGCAGACATGAACCAAACAACGACCTGACAAAGACTGACTGCAACACAAGGGTAGATATAGCGAGAGATAATGAGTGTCAGGAGAGGTTGGCCTGATTAATTCTTCAGCGTAATGAGTTGCCCAGCAACGCTGATCAATAATCAGACCATAGACAGAAACACAAGATGAACACACAGACCCATGAACCGTGACAGTTTCGCCTTTTACATCAGTGCTGGCACATACTGCCACGAAAACAAGATCAAATATTTCGCCTGAAGAAAGGTGATTATGGATTTTAGCCAAAATACCTGTTTATTAATTTCATATGACTATGAAATAATTTAAGTAACTAACCTAAAGTAGTTCAGTATCAGAAGCAGTGCAGATGTGAATTAAACACTTGTGGGTTTCTGTAGGGTTATTTCTGAGTTTTTAAAATGGCCATAAATTATTACTTGGTAAAAGTGATTTGGAGAATGTATAGATGAACTGATAGATGGAACAGGACCCAAACCCCAAAATGTAGCTGTATTTAAACAACAAAAATAATCTGTATTTATCGAGTTACTGAATACAAAATAACTGTGTGCCTGTCTTCTTATGCGTTTTCAAACAATGCGCAAGTAGTTTACAGCATATTATATTACAGTGTACTTAAAAAAATTTTACAGTATATTACAAGTATTTTGCTTCATGAAAGTTTGGAGATTATTCACTCTTTATTATTTTCCACATTTTAGAATAATATCAAAGTAATCAAATCTTTAACATAATAGTATGGGATTTATGAGACCAAAATATGAAACAAATCAAAACTATCTTTTAGCTTCTTCAAAGTCACCCAACTGCATCCTAATTCTTGAGATTCTGGAATTTACGTGAATGAAACCCATATATTAAAATATACAAATTATGCATGTGTAAAGAAATTCATACAAATGCAGAATTTGTGTTTATCTACAGAACCAATTTCAAGCATTCAACCCTAAGTCTTCAGATACAAAGTTTTTTACAATCATGAGAAACATAAATTGGCAAGTGTGTTTACAAAGGTTCTCAGGAATTAAATGGCTTATCAGTTATTACACACAGTTGAAAAAACATCTCAGGAATTTTGTCATGTTATAGACTTGTTTTGTAAGATCCTACCTGCTATGTAGAGAAGTATGATTCCAGCAACACTCAACGCTGTGTTAAACTTCATACTTCTGTTCTGGTCTGTGATCTGACTGCTGTTTCCACGACTGTCAGCTTTCTAATGGAATGTAAAGCAAGTACCACCGAATTTATATAAAGTTATCTGCCCCACCCCACCTCTGACTCATATTTTGTCAAAAAAAACAACAACTTCTTCTAAGCTTTTCATAGGCAGCTTTGGCAGATGTGGGTGAAACATGAAGGTAATAGAAGAACAGTCAATCATCTTTAAATATTCTTCTGTTGACAGGATTTCAGGCTGGAGGTATGCAGAGCCATAAGTGACACTTACAAGGTATTGCTACTGAATTATAAAGCCCTAAACGGCTTAGCTCCAGTCTATTTAACGGATCTTCTATCGCCCTATAATCCATCGCGCTCTTTAAGATCACTAAATTCAAGGCTTTTGGTCATACCGAGGATATCCAGAACCACCAAAAGAGGGAGAGCATTTTCACATTTGGCTCCAAAACTCTGGAATAGTCTTCCTGATACTGTTCGTTGCTCAGACTCGCTCTCCCAGTTTAAAACTAGATTAAAGTCGCATCTCTTCAGCCAGGCATTCATATAATCCCACAGTTCAAACTACAATCCGGCCTCTAGCTCATAAATGCCAGAGGAGAACTGGCCCCCGACTGAGCCTGGGTTCTCCCAAGGTTTTTTTTTTTTTCTCCATTAGGTCACCTGATGGAGTTTTTCGGTTCCTTGCCACTGTTGCCTTTGGCTTGCTCAGTTGGGGATATTTTGGGGATATTTAATTTAATTTTATCAATCAATAAATTCCACTTGAAACAAACCTTGTTGTATTATTTTAATTTAATACTGTGAAGCTGCTTTGATACAATCTGTATTGTGAAAAGCGCTATACAAATATACTTGACTTGACACTGAAAATAACTACACCCTTTAAAAAATATATGACGTATGAAACTGGAATTATTAATTGGATGCTCGCTGGTTTTTGCACAGTCACACGACAGGTAAAACCAGACGACCTTCTACAGAAACAGCAGTTTACTGTCATTAAAAAAGAAATAAATCAAGTTTTGAAGATTTATTAAGATTTAGTTCTGAAGTAAATCAGACAATCTGTGTTTTCCTTTTATTTAATTTCAGTGTGCATTTATGAAGAGCAGATTATACATTTATAGTAGTGCTGGAAAAAAAATTATCGCGATTAATCGCATCCAAAATAAAAGTTTGTGTTTGCATAATATATATGTGTGTACTGTGTATAATTTTTTTTATTATTATTTTTTTTATTTAACCTTTATTTAACCAGGAAAAGTCCCATTGAGTTACAGTAACTCTTCTCCCAGGGAGTCCTGGCCAAGATAGGCGGCCAAAAAGTTGCAAAGAAAAAACATTTAAAAAGACAGGACAAAAAATCGTCTTGTATTTTGTATAAATACACACATATGCATGTATATATTTAAGATTTATTTATATATAAATTATTTATATTCATATATAATATAAATGATGTATAAATGTATATACAGTATATACATGCAAATATTTCTTAAATAAATACATGCATATGTGTGTATTTATATATACAAAATAATTATACACAGTACACACACATATATTATGCAAACACAAACTTTTATTTTGGATGCGATTAATCGCGATTAATTTTTTCCCAGCACTAATTTATAGCCTACAAGGTATAGTTCACCCCGGTATAATGTGACATAGAAACTTCTGTTATTGTATAAAGCAGTCTGTTTGTGTGACTGTCATTCTTCAAATTCTGTCATAGGGTCATAACTATTTAGATGACTCTACACACCGAAGCCCAGAAACCTGTTAACACAAGAATATTCAAAGATGATTAACAGTTATTTAGAAGTATGCATAGTGTTGATTGTACATCCTGGTATTCTCATATATTTTAGCCATACACTGTAAAAAAATACCATTTATGGAAAAAACATTCAAAGACCATCAACTGAAGTAACGTGTTTAGACTGCAAACTACAATAACACGCTTAAATAAGAAATTAACAGTACAATACTGGCAGCAGAGGTGACAGCCATTTAATGTTAATTTTACAGTTTTTCTTAATGCAATATATTTTACAGTATGTTTCAGTAGTAATTAAGTAATTAATAGAGTCCACTAATAAAGAATATTGCTTAATAAAATAAAACTACAAAACCATAACCACATTTACATTTAGTCATTTAGCAGACACTTTTATCCAAAGCGACTTACAAATTAGGACTAAATTAATTGAGTCATCTAGCCTGGCAAGCCAGACCTACATCAAGATGTTAGGTCTGGAAACTCACCATAGACACACACAATCCGAGGGGCGGGATAAACGGCTGTCTTTCAAATTCCCTCTGCACGCAATAGGACAGCGCTTCAACCAACCAGAGCGTTTTCCCAACAGCGGAGCTAACGTTAGTTGATAGATTCAACTTTTGCCATATCTGGCCGGCAAAACGACGAACACATCTTCCTTTTTTAAAGAATGACTTAAGTGCCGTTCTTTGCTCTTTTCTCAAAGAAAAACTTAACTCCAAGTCCTCCAGAGTCGCGGCCAAAGCCGATTCGAAAGACTGTTCTCCAGCAGCCGTCATTCTTTGTTTTCAAGTCGCAGCCAGGTAACCGTCGCAACTCTGTCGTCATATGTTAAGCCCGCCCCGCCTACTCTATAAGCGACGTGATTGGCCTGACCCAATTTAGGTTTTTGCAGCTCGAAAGTCTATGGAGAGTTGCTAGACTACCCTGGCTGCAAAATACATTTTGCTGCCGCTAGGGTGCGTCTAGATTTGTAGGCTATGAGTCATCATGAAGAGGCAAAAACAACGCAAGAAGTGCTCAAAATACAAAGTTTGGGCATTGCTCAGAGTAGCATAAGCCCGATAAGGGAGGATTAAAGGAAATACAAATTTATTTTATGAGGTTAAGTGCTCACGGAAGAGATGGGTTTTCAGCTGCCTTTTGAATGTTGTCAGGGATTCTGCATTCCGGATGCCAGTGGGGAGAGCGTTCCACCAGCATGGAACTGTGAATGAGAAGGTTCTGGAAAGTGATTTTGTGGCTCTCTGTGATGGAACCACGAGACGTCACTCGTTGACCGATCGAAGGCTTCTGGTAGGGGTGTAGACTCGTAGGAGTGAGTGAAAGTAGGAGGGAGCTGAGCCTGTGATAGATCTGTAAGCAAGTGTCAGTGCCTTGAACTTGATGCGAGCAGCGAGAGGTAGCCAGTGCAGAGAGATGAACAGAGGAGTGACGTGGGCCCTTTTGGGGTTTCGTCTGAAAGTAACTGGAAGGGGGTTTGGTGGTGAATGGTTAGGGAGTGAAACATGGAGAGGTTTCACCAGAATGTTGTCTGTGATGCAGTTGCGTGTGTAAACCAGGTCCAGTTGGTTGCCTGATTTGTGAGTACCAGTGGTGATGAGTCGTTTGAGATCGAATGAGGCTAGGAGAGAGATGAAGTCTGTTGCATATAGCACGGCCTCTCGAGATGAATGTTGAAATCACCAAAGACTACAAGTGGTGTGCCGTCCTCAGAGAAAGAGGACATCAGCACATTCAGCTCATCTACAAAGCTTCTCAGTTGACATGGGGGTGATATATGACTACAATATGGATCTTAATGGGAGTTGTAAGTGTAATTGCATGATATTCAAACGAGTTGTTATTGCATAGAGAAGAGAGAGTTGAGTATTTCCAGTTGTTAGAAATGAGAAACCCTGTACCCCCACCCCTCCCAGACTGGCGAGGGGTGTGAGAGAAAGAGAAAGTGCTAGAGAGAGCAGCACGGGATGCTGAGTCTTCTGGACGAATCCAGGTCTCAGTCAAGCCCAAGATACTAAGAGTAGAATGAGATGCAAAGGCTGGAATAAAGTCAGCTTTATTGACTGCTGAGAGAATGGGACGCAGATTAGCAGTATTGCGCTGTCTTCTGTGCGTGATGAAAGAGCGTTGTCGAGAGACAACAGGAATGTATTGAAAGCACATGTTGAGTAAGGGGAAAATAAGATAAAAGAGGGAAAGGAAAGGGAGAAGAAGATACTTAAGTGCCTTACTGGTGTCCTTGCTCGGTGGAGTCGCACAGGTAGAGTTGATGGTCTTTACCCGAGTACGTGTTTGCGTGTTCATACGTGTTTGCGTGTTCATACATGTATATCGTGTTCATACGTGTTTGCGTGTTCATATGTGTTCGCATGTTTCATGTTCATAAGTGTTAGCGTATGGCACTCAAAATGGTCCGTTCGGCGGCGAGACTGACAAGCATGACAGATAATGCGTGTATACGTGCGTGTACACGCAAATAACGTCAATAACATGTAGCTGTTGATCTATACAGACGTCATGGTGCCGTCACGTTAGAAGTAAACGTGGTAACAGGGTGAAAGGCACTTCTGGATTCCCTTTGCTGCCCTATATCTGCAAGTTTGCCAGATCGGGTCGCGTTTCTGTAGTTCGAATGAGACATAAGAAACTTCAAATTTGACTTGCTTTACAGCAAGCGTTACAATGTTCATTATTTTGTTTTTCTTTGTTTCTGATGTCGCAATACATCACACTTTCATAAAAGCATGCAACATACTCTACTTTGTCTGTGGACATCGTTCATTCCAAAGCCGGTGTTGGATAAACAGCGAGCGTGTGTGCGACAGTAGGCTGCGGGCTATCAGGGACATTATTCAGAATTACCATGCATATACATGTACTTTTCCTCTCACATACACATATGAAACCAAATTCATTCACATACTATAATGAAATGCTCACACACTTACAAGTGCAATGCTTTTACAAACACAACTGAAACGCTCTCATACATACAACTGAAAATATTACGCTCACACACACAACTGAAACACTCGCACACACACACACAACTGAAACGCTCTCATACATACAACTGAAAATAGAAGATTGCACACTCGAATGTAAAAAATGTGATCATCAAACATTAAACAGCTTGTAAATCAAAACTGCTTAAAGTTATCAAATGAAATGTCGAACCGACTAAAACGACTGTGAAGCTTTGAGGTGTTGGACTCGATCTACTCCATCTGTGTTTTGATCACGTTTCTGAATCTGATCAAGGCGTAGTCTTTGACAAAAAATTGATTTTCTCAACTATTTTGTTTAAAATGTTGCCTTTCTTTATGAAACTTAACAACATTCAAGTGTTGATAAAAAAGGATGCATGAAGCTAATAAAATGTTTTTTTTTTTTTTATTAAAGTAGAGTTAAAGGTATTTTTCAAGTATAAAAAATAACATTTGAACATAGCTAGTATAGGCCTACTACAAGTGCAAAAATTATATAAATAGTAAACTATAAGTATAATGTTAAATTCACTTAAAGAAAACTTGTAGTATAAAACTACTAAACTAGTAGTTTACTGAGAGTAAACTAAAAGAGCAAAAATAATATAATAATAATATATAAATAGTAAACTATAAGTATGATGTTCAAGTATAAGTGCTGTCAAGTTCAAGTGCTACAAGTATTAAAATAGTAAACTACTAGTATACCCATAATTTCACAAGCAGTACAATTGAGAAACGTAATTATGAACTAGTTGTGCACTTAAAGTTTACTACTGTTACACTTATAGTACACTTATAGTCCAGTCATTTTATGAAAAAAAGTTTGAACAAATTGCAACAGAAGCAAACTCATCTGATTTTGTATCATCAATATGTCCTGAGTAAGGAAAAAAAAAGTCCCGAAGAATCCCATTAGGGGAAAGTTTCGAAAAAGACCCAAATATAGCCTATTCATTCTTTTTCTTACGTGAATAGGGTACAAATTTTAACCTTTAGATATCACCATGAAAATTACTGAGTTGATTACTTACATCAAGACAAACAAAAAATGTATTTCAAGTTTTTTTAAATTGTTTGTTGGACAAACATGAACAAACGGTGCACAATCTAATTACGTATGTGCTAATTTGCATAAATACCACAACAGATCTAAACAGTGGGTATAGCCAGGATAAAATGTCTTGTTGAATCTTGTTGACGCATAACAGTAAAATACTTAATGTTAAGGTCTGAATGGAACCCAGTTAGGCTACCCATGAGCATTAATACATAGAGTCAGGAAGAAGTACTTTAGAAACCAGCCTTTATTAATTATTATTGCAGAGATGGGGTTTGGGGCTGTGGGTGTGACTGTTTCTGGGGATTCACTTTTTATTTTGCCTACCTTTTTGTCTTCTGCATTCTCCTTACCATTGTCTCCTGTTCTTCCCTCAGACTCGTCCCCCAGAAACAGTCCCACGGACCCAGACCCAAACCCCATCTCTTAAAAATTAATAAAGGCTGGTTTCTAAAGTACTTCTTCCTGACTCTATGTATTAATGCTCATGGGTAGCCTAACTGGGTTCCATTCAGTCCTTAACATTAAGTATTTTACAGTTATATGTCAACAAGATTCAACAAGACATTTTCACCTGGCTATACCCAATGTTTAGACCTGTTGTGGTATTTATGCAAATTAACACATACGTAATTAGACTGTGCACCGTTTGTCCTACATAATGTATACTTAAAAATCTACTTGAACATTACTTAAGTATACTTCATAAAATGAACTTGAAGTATAGGGGAGCGCGGGGCACAACCTAACGCGGGGTTAGTTGTAACACGCTTGTTTTAAATACTTCCGCACATGCTTGGATGACGAAACTTTGTGTATTTACTAGTTGCCATATCAACACTATATAAAAAAAAAATAATCCGCCAAAATTATTTATTTTTTTGGAAGATATCCATAGACATTTATTAAACCATAGCAAAAGTAAATTTCTTAAGTTAATTTTTCATCTCTATTTTTTGTGTTTATTTAAAATAAGACAAATCTGATATTATTTTAATCTCCAAGATGTTATTTAACAGTTGAGATAGTTATTTAATGCTTCGCTAACTAGCAGAAGACACTAGCAGGGTTTAAATCCCAGTTGTGCAGGCGGGGCATGTTGTCACACTGCGTTACAATGTGCCCCTATTAGAAATATGCTATTATATTCTATACTTTTATTAATTTTATTGGGAAAACGTGAGAAAAAGGTGAATAAAGACTGAGAGTCAATGTTCAGAAATGACTAATTATTTATTTGTTTTGAACTATGTTGTATAGCTGTGTTTTCATGTGTTCGTAGTCAAAACTCAAAAATTTGTTTATATTTAATTATTAAAAATTGCCATTATTTTATATGAAAAAGTTTTTTAATTGTATTTTATTTAGAAAATATTTTAGTTTGTTTTGTATATATTTTTTATTAGATCAGATAACATTTTAAGCTGTCATATGGTCATGTTACAATGTGCCCGTCACATGTTACAATGTACCCCACCTATGGGGCATGTTGTCACATTTCACTTCCATTCTTTCGGGGTATGTCAAGAAAAAAGTATATACTGTATTAATAAAACAAAACCACATAATTGTACTAGACATGTGGGAAATGAATGTGGGAAAAAATAAATACTCTGAACCAAAAGTAGATTTACACAAACTGAGAAAGTAAAAAAGCGTTAGGTTGTGCCCCGCTCTCCCCTACTTCTTTTTCTTAAGGGCAGCTTTTTGCTCACTTTGCCATTTTTCTTTGTTCGGCTTGCTGCCGCTGTTGCTGATTCTGTGTGTTTATCGTGTGATTTAATCAGTTGTCATATTGTGGATGTGAAGTGTTTTTGTTTTTTCATACTGGTCATCCTTGAGTCATCACGGTGCGTGTGAGGCTGGGAAGGAGGGAACAGGTTAGCAAGTCGCGCACCAAATAGGACATTTTGATTGGATTAGACACACTAGGTTTAGGAGAGTGCCACACCCTGTAATTGTTGTTATGTGGTAAGTCAGTGTAGTTTGGTTTGGGCGTCTTGACGCTGAAGACTTTTTCTTTGGAAAAAGTGGATCTTATCATTCTTTATTTGTTTGTTTAAGATTTGTTAATGCTCTGCAACAGCCGGTCTGCATGCCTCAAGTTCACTCATAGATGCTGCATTTAGCATTAATTAACCATTCAGAAACCATTTTAGAGCTTATTGGATTTTAAACTAAAATTAGTTAGCCTACATCTGATTGCAAGGACTAAGCTACTGCTATACTTATTCTGAACAAGTAATTAATCGTTCAATTTAAAACTGTTTAACATAAATTAACAATTTAATAGAGCTACACTGAAGCCTAGCACTCTATTAAATGTAGCCTAGTCACACTACACATTTCTTTTGCTACTATGTTGAGAGCATACAAAAATCTCGCCCAAGTCAGGCAAAAAGAATTGACAGCCCAGATAAATAAAGAAAGAGGTGCGAATGGATGCAAAATTACATGAGATTACCACTATAATCAGTAGGTGGCAGCAGAGGAGCACATCTTTTACAATTTTCACTTCCTAAATAGCCTATAAGTATCAATTGGAGTACCATCCCGGCTAGTAAGTACAAGAGTATTTCTTAAAGGGTTAGTTCACCCAAAAATGAAAATTATGTCATTAATGACTCACCCTCATGTCGTTCCAAGCCCGTAAGACCTCCGTTCATCTTCGGAACACAGTTTAAGATATTTTAGATCTAGTCCGAGAGCTTTCTTTCCCTCCATTGAAAATGTACAGTATACTGTCCATGTCCAGGAAGGGAAATCATCAAAGTAGTCCATGTGACATCAGTGGGTTAGCTAGAATGTTTTGAAGCATCGAAAATACATTTTGGTCCAAAAATAACAAAGACTTTATTCAGCATTTGATAAGATAAAAGTTCCTGATTTTTACACTCTTTAGATCAGTGTATTGCAGATTTATAGAAACAGTCATTATTGTCTTTTCACCATCTGTGACTATTTCTGTTTTCTTACAGGGAACATAGGGAGAGAGATAAACAGAGAAGATGCTGAGGGATCCCAGGGGCCTGTACCATGAAGGTAGCTGAACATGAGTTGACAAAACCAAACCGATGCAATCAGGCTTTATTGGTACCATGATGCAGCTCATCAACTTTCTCTGTCAACTCAGGCTTTGATCCTTAAGCTATGATTACTCCACGCGCGTGCACATAAAAGAGTGACGTCGACACTGAACAACCAATCGCGGGTAGAGCGTGAGCGATATATTTTCCTGCGAAGGAGCAAGAGATAATCATTCAGAATTACGATGAATTTAAATATGTATTTCAAGCTCGAAACAATACGGTCTCTGCTGCCAAAGCAAGAGAAGACTGTTGGAGAAAGATTGCTGATTGTTAATGTGTAAGTTAAACAAATACGTTCTATATTTATGTAAAATTATGTATGTATGTGTAATATAGCCTATATTTATAATATATAAAAAATGATACATGCACATTTTTTATATATTATAAAAATAGGCTATAGGCTATATTACACATAGGCTACACATACATATATACATAATTTTACATAAATATAGAACGTATTTGTACTACTAAGAAAGCTAGGGAATCCTATCATAAGATTAACAGAATAATAATAAAGATTTAAAATAATTCTTAACATGTATTATATTGTATAGTAGCCTACATTTGTGCAATTTGCTTTTTGAAAAAAATAAAATAAAATGTGTTCATGTGATGTCACCCTATCAATATATCTTACCGGCAATTTTATAAAAGCCCTCTTTTATGGACATGGCCGATAAATGTCCGGGGAACACTATTAATGAAACTATTCATGTACTCCTGCAGAGCGAGGACCACCTTACGAATGGTTCGACAAACCGTGTTTTCCCCTATAGCTTCTGTGCGTCACCCACCGTGCAGGTATGTACCACTTGCAACAACAAAAAAACGCAACGCAATATTTGCGGTACAGTAAGTGCATGAATTCGACGTGTTAAATTCTTTATGTGCGGCTCAAGAAGTTCGCAAAGATAAGACATTCCTTCCGCGGAAAATCTGTATCTTTCATACAAGTAACTATCAGGAAAGGCAAGGGGATTTTGTCTGGCTAAAAACTCTTTCTCTACGAAGTGCTCGTCAAACAATTTGCGCTGAGATGTCACAGGATTTGGAAGAAAAGGTGAAGTCATTGTAACACTGGGAATAAGTTACGTCACCTATATGTTTCTTTGCTCTCAGCTGATTGGTCAAACTTCAGTCTGAGATCTTGAATCCAGAACATAACCTGCCCCGGAGCAGGTTAGCCGTGCAGCGTAAGATACCATGGCGACGAACACCGATTAAAGCCAAGCTACTTTCATAGTACCTAAAACCCAGGGTTGGTGGAAACTAAACTGAAACATAGCTGGCTAGCCACCTAAACCGGCTTCATGGTACAGGCCCCAGCAGAGAGAAAACTCAGAGGAGATACCCTTGCTTCCAGTGAACAGCAGCAGTAGTGTTTGACATTTTAATCTTATTCCCATTTAAAACAGACACTAAATGTTTGGTGCTGTTGAGCTGTGAAATTTCGATTTGTAGTTATTACACAAGTATTCCTCAACTGATGTTTGTGAAGACTTGAAAAGCAGGTTAATTTGCACGTTTAACTAGTGGCGGCTGGTGCTAAGACTGTTTGGCGGCGGCGTAACAAACTGAAAAGCACACCGCCAGCAGCGAAGGACTGAATGTAATTGTTAAATAGCCATTTGACAGGTGATATACTGTAACCGTCCTTAGCTAAAAAAAACAAAACAATTGCAATTCGACTGTTAAAGTGTGTAATAAGGTTCCACTAAATGTATCATTTATTATTGTTTTGTGTGTGTGTGGCTCAGGGAGGACGGCATCCTAGCGCCCTCTATTGGCAGCCATCACTGTGTTTAACCTTGAGGTCAGAACATGTTTATGTGTCTCTAAAGGCAAACTGTGTGTCTGGTACTTCAACACTCTCCTCAAGGTGGTAGGCTGGATTTTCCAGTATTTTCATGACACTTTTATTGCCAAACATATCTACACAGGGTGCGAAATACGGGGGAGCTCAGCTCCCCTTAATAAGACATGGGCTCCCCTGAAAATGTAATTTGTGAAATTTTGGGGGATCTCAAAAAATATTGACAATGTTATTTTGACGTGCAATTTTAGTTTTGTGTAATGTGATCATTGTGGATGTGTAAAATAGCAAAAATAGAATTCATTCATGCCGGCAATTTAAACCTAATTCACCTCAATAAAGATAACTATACATGCTATCCTTGTCATGAGAATCAAGGTGTGGTGGCGCTGCGGTGCAAATTCCACTCATGTTTAGTACATGTTAACTCAAAGATTCAGAAAAAATATATAAAAGTTGGAGGCCACTGATCTACACACGAGGCCTTGAAATCCATTCTGTAGTTTGTGCTCGATTCTGTGTTAAAGTAAGACATGTTATTCCCAATTATGTGCTGTGGCTGGGTTGCTATAGGTCTGCGTGACTCTCCTTGTCTTAGGCCTAACTGAATGGAGGAATTATGGTATTCTTCTGTAGCCTGACGAGTAATTTAACCGTTGTTCATGTGAACTCAAAGACAGACTAGTTATGATTATTTAATTAATTTATGAAAAGTTGTGTTTTTCTATGGCTTCTAAGACGAGAGCCAGACCCAGAGCCCGGCTCACCAGCACTGCGGAGATATCACTTGAGAGAAAAAAACTCGCAATTCTGACACCTTTTAGAATTGTGTCCAATTATAGTCCAATTCAATCGAAAAAATACTTACTTTTTTCCTCAGAATTGCAAGTTTAAAGCTCACAATTCTGACATTATAACATGCGATTCTAATAAAAGGTGTCATCATTTTTTCCCTTAAAATTTGACTTTATAACTCGCAATTGCAACTTTATATCACGCAATTCTTATAAAAAGTCAGTAATGATGTAAACTTGCAATTGTTAGAAAAAAAGTAAGAATTGTGAGATAAACAGTTGCTTTTTTATTTTTTATTCTGTGGCGGAAACGAGCTTCAATAACAAACGCTCTAATAACGTTACTAGAAGAACGTTTGTTCATAACGTTGAGAGAAACTTGACAGAACATAGCTAGAGTTATGAGAATGTTCCCTGTTAGCAGGGTTTACATGTGCTCTGCTGTTAGCATGCGCTTGCCACAAGTTCTCTTCTCTTCTCTTCTCTTCTCTTCTCTTCTCTTCTCTTCTCTTCTCTTCTCTTCTCTTCTCTTCTCTTCTCTTCTCTTCGTAAACTGTTTCCTCTTTCTACTTTGATTTACTTTTAAATTCACTTAAATTACACGAATTGTTTCTGACTTCACAGTGTGACTACAACATGGTAACTGATTAAAGATGATTACATTTTCAACAACCAGTTTCCCTAATCACATTGCAGAGCTCCAAACCCTATATTGGTTATGCATATTGTTTATCAGACATATAACCCAGGTCACTAAAGAAATCCTGTTGATGTATAAAAAAAAATAATAATAAAAAAAAAGATCCTAAAAAGAAGAGAAGAAAAAATAGAAACGAACAAACTAACAGTTGTATCAGAGAAATAACCAGCCCGATCTCATCCCAAGTCGTCATATACTGACGCTTGGGATGAGTCTACATCGAACGCACATGGCACCCTTTAGCGTCAATATGAGACGCAGATAGATATGGGCCAGAAGGCGCCTCCTAGCGGTCTAACCCTAACCCTACCCCAGACCTAAACCTACCCATAACCGAACAAAGCTCTGTGCGTCTCATATTGACGCTAAAGGGTGCCATGTGCGTTTGATGTAGACGAAATGTCCAAATGTGAATGTTAACGCGAATGCTACGGGGAAAATACAGGCCTAAAGTTGGAGTTTTGCCTTTCTGAAAACGTCATAATTGAAAAAAAATAAAAATCGAAATTCTCTTGGTAAGTGAAGTTAATAAATTCTCTATTACGGAGGTTTGTTTTTTTGTGTGTAAATGTTTGATAAATGGTGTTCAAATATTATATGCTTATGTGAAAGATGCATAGAGTTAATCTTCTGTTTTCAAATGGGAAGAATATTGCATGAATGTGTTAAATAACTAATGTTTCAGAGTTAAAAGTTACTTTGAGCAGTTAACTGATGTTATTTTAATGGTTTTGGTCGTGTATTCGAGCGATGAGTTACGGGCAGCGATACGGGCAGAAGCGCGTCGTTTGAAATATGCTCTTTGCACATCTATGCAAATTCAATGTGCTAAAGTTAGATGAAAATGAAGTCAAACATGTTGAATGTTGTTTATATGCAGATTAACTGCTGTAATGATGTATATTTGAAAAGGAATGTCTAATTGTATTTTTGGCCTTGTGCTTTGCAAGGTTGGGTTTTCATTTTTTTTACCCTTCTTTTCTATTTTTCATCATTTCCTGAGTCGGACACTGCACGTCTCCTGGAAACTGGGTGATTTCTGAAGGTTATGTACGTGTACTTCTCCCTGCTTCACATCAGAAAAACTATTGTGAGCAGGAACTGGCGAGCCATGCCCATATAAGGACCGAGCTTTGTGGATCAAGGAATGAACGGAGTGGAAGGATTGTGCATGTTTTTCCTCACTTTCTGACTGAACTGTGTTGCTCAGAACTCAGTTGCGGAAGAAGGATTTCGTGCAAGCAGCATTGAACTGGAACTGAGATTTAGTGAAATCGGTAACACTTTATAATAACTGCACGCTATTAATCATTAGTTAAGCATTAGTAAACAGTTAATTCATCATTTATAAAGCATTAATATACATTAATAAGCAGTTTATAAATACAGTTATAAATGCTGTATTCTTGATTTATAAGCATGTCTATAATGTGTTTAATAATTGTATTTTCTTAATTTATTAATGATCACTTTATCATTTTTAAATGAAGTATAGCATTATTTACAAACCGGTTATTTAGGAGTTGTCAGTGGCTAATAAGATCACTTAGAAAGTGTAAGTAAATGTAGTAGATTCAGGTAGTTATAAAGCATTTAGTAGTGGTCAGTTAACTATGTTTGTGAGCTAATCTAAAGTGAGGACTAGTTATGCTTTGTAAAGCATTTATAAAGGAGATTTAAAGACTCAGTTTTCTTCTAAACAGAAAAAGTAAACAAATACAACACAGCGATACAGAACATAAAAATATTAACAGCCTTTAAATCTTCTTTATAAACGCTTTACAAAGCATAACTAGTCCTCACTTTAGATTAGCTCACAAACATAGTGAACTGACCACTACTAAATGCTTTATAACTACCCGAATTAACCCTGAATTACAGTAGAAATACATGTTAATTGTATACTAGTTTATTAACACACTAAGTAACTATTACTATATGTCTGAATAATAATATGTATTTAAACAGTTTATTAATAATTTACTTACACTTTCTAAGTGATCTTATGAACCACTGACAACTCCTAAATAACCGGTTTGTAAATAATGAAATACTTCATTTAGAAATGATAAATTGATCATTAATTAAGTATGAAAACACAATTATTAAACACATTATAGACATGCTTATAAATTAAGAATACTGCATTTATAACTGTATTTATAAACTGCTTGTTAATGTCTATTAATGCTTTATAAATGATGAATTAACTGTTTACTAATGCTTAACTAATGATTAATAGCGTGCAGTTATTATAAAGTGTTACCGTGAAATCTAATTCATATTGAGACTGCTATTGTGAGCAGTAAATTTGATTTATTGTGATTTTATTTTCCCTACTGTTATTTTCTACTTTCAAATTCTACTGTATTGTATTTCATTTAATTATTGGTATATATATTATTATTTATATATATATATATATATATATATATATATATATATATATATATATATATATATATATATATCTTTTTTTTCTGGAGAACAAGAGCAAAAAGGGCGTTTCAAAGGGTTATCATTTGGAAGAATTGTATTCAAATGTAAAATTATTCTCTACATTAAATAAGCCAATTAGAAACAATTTGAATAAATAGGTAAAAATAAATTGTATACACACATTAATAGAGTAAGGGTCAATTAACTTTATTTGCTTGAATCTAAATAGGTCACAAAAAAAGAGAGAAACAATTAATAATAGTTACTAACTAAATAGGAAATATAAATCTACATAATTAAGGGTTATAAAAAGGTAACATTTAATTTGTTTGGAACAAGTCTTTACTGCCATGATCATTATTTTCCTTTGTGTTATGTGGTGATGGTGTTTTGAATTTCACTGTTTTATTTTAAATATTTTTATTTATCATTTTCCTAAAATGCATCATGCCTGTTTCTAACGCAGCCAGTGTTGTCACCATTTCCTTCTCCCCTTGTTGTTGACACCGTCTCTTGAGCGAGTCGAATCTTCTGGTCACTGGTCCAAATCTAGAAACAGTGCGGTCCCGTCACGCTCATTTCTGTATTTCACTGTTTGAGAGTGAGGGTTGAATAACCATAACAATAATGCAAAAAAATCTTAATCTCTTATAATGTCAATAAGAGAGTTTTCAAGAATAGTACGTTTTTAAAAAGATAAAGAATAAATTATAAAAATAGCAATACAACATATTTATGAGAGTATGTACAGCACAAATGTCCACTTCATCAAAGAGCCCTGATAATTATTCTTCATACAATATTTAGGAAGCGAGATAGAGGGAGAAGGTGAAAGGAATGATGGAGAATGTGAGAGAAAGGGAAAATAAGAGGAGGTTGAGTACGCTTCCGAAGTTGGAGTTGGATGTTAGCTTTTCAACGTTGAATTCGACAAATCCAGGTGGGTTGCTGCCCATGTAAGACTTGATCCAGTCCTGGTACTGAGAAACTCGGATGTATATACCAGGATATTTGGGGTCACATCCTCTACTTTGACTCACAATGCCAAACTCAATCCACAGGGAGCCTTTCCTACTGACCATTGGACCTCCAGAGTCGGTCTGTATTGACAAACATTCAGCATTTATATCTCTGACAATATATAGTGAACAACTGTTACAGACACAAGTATGCAATAGTGTAGCCTGCATACAGAGAGGCCTTAAAACTTCTAGATCTGCTTATTTTTCAACCCTATTAGAAGAAAATAAACACAACCCAAGAAATTTATTTGAAACGGTGGCTAAACTAACAAAAAATAAAGCTTCAAGCCAAGAAGTTTCCAAGCAGCACATCAGTAATGACTTTATGAACTTCTTCACTTACAAGATTGATAATATTAGAGAGAAAATTAGAACTATGCAACCGTCTTCTACAGTATCGCATCAGACTTGTAGTCTCCCTGAGGAAAATTCTCATTCATCCATTACTATAGGGGAGGAAGAATTGTCTAAACTCGTTAAATCATCTAAATCAACAACATGTATGTTAGACCCTATACCGACTAAGCTCCTGAAAGAGATGCTCCCAGAGGTCATAGATCCTCTTCTGAACCCCCTGGGTCGGTGGTCGCACTTTTTTTCTTATCAGTGCAAAAGAGACTCAAAATACTCTGTTGATTCTGATCTTACATATAAGTGTTATACATCATTCAAAACTGTTAAATGTCTTCTTTTATTTGTGTGCGCTCATAATAAAAACAAAATGCTTTTTTTTCATAAAATAAAGGAAATAAACATGATGCACGATCTGCCGTCTCTCTCAATGTGAAGTTCATTCTGAAACGTGGCAAAAAATGATCTGTAACTCAGCGAATGCTTGTCACACAGACTTTAGACAAATGTCTTTACAAAGCTTGCGGAGTCTCTATTTTTAAATGATGAAGTAGTAGTTTACGAATTCATGATCAGTGGCGTGAACTGGGCTTAATTAAGCAACTAGGTTAACAGGTAAAGTTTGCAGATGACCAGAAACTGGTGAGTAGTGTTTTATAAATTGCTTTGGAATAAAAAAGGTGGAAATGAATGACTGGTATCTTACCGAACATATTCTTTTCGCTCCCTGATTTACCAGTCCAGCACAAATCATATTGCTTGTGATAATCGGTCCATAAATATTATAACAGTCACTGTCGTTCACAATTGAGATCATCTCCTCCTGCAGTATATCAAAAAACTGGCCTGTGACACAGATCAGAGGACACATTTGTATGGCTTTTAAAAACCAATTCTAGGTAAATTGTTGAGGTTTACAGTATTGTTTGTGTTCAGTTAACTGGCAAGCTTCACATTTGTTCACTCACCGCCGGTGCCCCATCCAGTGCCCCAGCTCTCTGTACCTGTAGATAATACACTACCAGCCGCTGGCAGACACACAGGCTTAATGTAATCAGAGAAAGTCACAGAAGAGGAGAGCTGGACCAGTGCTATGTTGCTGTCAACTATGGAAAAGTCATAGTTTGGATGTCTGATGATTCGACTCGCTGTCCTGTTTGTCTCATAAGGGTTTGAGCCGAACTGGCTCAGAAGCCCAAAGTGCATCACAATTTGAGATTCATTCAGTCTGTAAATAGATAAAGAATGCTTTAATACCAATATTAACGATTTATAAGTGTATCTAAAGTGTTAAACATCATACCTCAGGAAGCAACGAGCTGCAGATAAAACCCAGTCTTTGGTGATTAGAGTCCCGCCACAGATATGGCGAAGAGCTAAGTTATGAATGCTGACTTGCCACGGCCAAGCCCCCGCCGTCGCATTCTCCCCTCCAGCAACCCTGTTATTGAGGGGGGCTCGTCCACATACTGTAGAGAGAGAGCAAGAAATGAGATTTCCTTGTTAAAATGCTTCACAGACATAGAAGACACATACTTTGAGTTTTATGGTCATTATTACAACTTACCATCTAACTGGCAGAGGGAACCTGTGTGGGTAGACAAAGACAAAGACAAAGTAAGTAGAGAACCATTGGACAGAGCTGATAAACTGACTGCTGGCGGTAGCTGACGGGCTTTGGCAGCGAGGAACGGACTGCAGTGGGCAAGTGGCTCAACCTGCTGATCGGTAATTCCAGCAGGTGATCCAACATAAACCAGAGACAAAACTGGAACAGGAACTACACACACGACAGCAAGAGCCAAACAACGACCTGACAAAGACTGACGGCAACACAAGGGTACACTGTAAAAAAATTCTAACCTCTCCAAGTCAAAATTTTCTAGTGACTGGTCACATCTAAATTTTTAAATTGGCCCAAGTGCAATAGTCTGTTAACATTGGCTCAATGAGAAATAATATGTCAGACTAATTGAAAAATTTAGATGTGACCAGTCACTAGAAATTTTTGACTTGGGGATGTACCGGTAATTTTTTACAGTGTAGATCTAGCGAGAGATAATGTGTGTCAGGTGAGGTTGGCCTGATTAATTCTTCAGCGTAATGAGTTGCCCAGCAACGCTGATCAACAATCAGACCATAGACAGAAACACAAGATGAACAAAGACCCATGAACTGTGACGGTTTTGCCTTTTACATCAGCGCTGGCACATACTGCCACGAAAACAAGATCAAATATTTCACCTGAATAAGGGCGTTTATGGATTTAAGCCCCCAAAAAACTGTATATTAATTTCATGACTATGAAATCATTTAAATAATTAACCTAAATTAGTTCAGTTTCAGAAGCAGTGCAGATGTGAACTAGACACTTGTGGGTTTCTATGGATGGATGGATGAATGGATGGATGGAACAGGACCCAAACCCCAAAATGTAGCTATATTTAAACAACCTAAATCATCTATATGTATCATCTGTAGTTACTGAATATAAAATAACTATGTGCCTGTCGTCTTATGCGTTTTCAAACAATGCGCGAGTAGTTTACAGCATATTTACAGTATTTTACAGTATATATCAAATAAGTGTGCTTCATAAACGTTTGGACACTATTCATTCTTTATTATTTTCCACATTTTAGTGAATTAAACCAGAATAATATCAAAGTAATAATAGTACGGAATTTATGCAGAGAACTAAATATGAAACAAATTGCTGCAACTTCATACCAACTGCATCCTAATTCTTGTGACCCTTGAATTTACGTGAATTAAACCCATCTAAATACATAAATTATGCATTTGTAAAGAAATTCATACAAATGCAGAATTTGTGTTTATCTACAGAACCAATTTCAAGCATTCAACCTTAACCCTTGTGCATCAATTTAAAAAAGTTACTCATTGGTCCAAAGAGGACAAAAATGTCCATGTCAAAAAACTGTCATAAAAAGTTGAAGCTTGGGAGCACAGACTTAACTTTGGTATCATTTTAAAGAATACCCTTTGCAGATTATTGCTGAAGTTCAATTTTTTTTATAAGTAAAAAAAAAAAGAAAGTTATATAGGTTTAAGTTTATGAAAATTATTTCTGAATATTATTTTATATAAAATATATATTTTATGAAACAAGTTGAACTCTAAAACGGCTAGAAAATCAAAGCCATAAATCTAAATAAGTTGTGTTCCAAATTTGAGGTTGATATCTCAAAAAATTAGCTTTCAGTAAGATTTTGTTTGGGCGCAGTACCAAACTTTCCCCATTGGATCCCAGCAAAACTCCACTGGTGAACACAGTGATTGGCTTTGTTATTTGCAGTTGAGTTTTTCTCTCTCAATACTACAAACACACACATGCACACAAACACTTTTTTTTTTATAGCACACATACCAACCACACTCTGACATCCATACCAACACACGCATACAATTATCGTTGCATAATTTATCCAGTTGGCTCTATAATATGCCGAAGCAGAAAACAGGAATAAAGCGAGTATTTGCTTTATAGGCCTAACCTGAAAAAATGGTACCATCTGATATTTTTTTTTTTAAATGTCAATTTTGAAGCCTTGCCAACAGAATGAAAGCCTATTAAAAAAGATTGCATCATTTTATAGTTAAACGGCACAGGGATTAAAAAATTCAGTTTTAATGGGTTTCAATGGGGCCATTTTTGTCCAAAAGGCGCTGAGAGGAAGTATTTTGTGTAACTAGTGCAAAATAGATTTTTTAGGAAATGGTGATGAAATAGTAAAATTCCAATAAAAATACACACCTGTGCCAAATTTTATGCAGTTAGCATTAACACAGGCAAAGTGATAAAAAAAATGAAACTGAAAAGGACAAAAATGTCCTCAAGGATGCACAAGGGTTAAGTCTTCAGATCCAAAGGTTTTTACAATCATGAGAAACATACATTGGCAAGAGTGTTTACAAATGTTCTCAGGAATTAAATGCCTTGTTGTCAGTTATTAAATAATTGAAAAAAAACATTATTAAATTTACATCTAATTTTGTCTTGTTATCGACTTTTTTGTAAGATCCTACCTGCTATGTAGAGAAGTATGATTCCAGCAACACTCAACGCTGTGTTAAACTTCATACTTCTGTTCTGGTCTGTGATCTGACTGCTGTTTCCACGACTGTCAGCTTTCTAATGGAATGTAAAGCACCCCACCCCACCTCTGTTCTCTGCCCCACCCCACCTCTGACTCGTATTGTTTCAGAAAAAAGGTTCTTCTAAGCTTTTCATTGGCAGCTTTGGCAGATTTGGGTGAAACATGAAGGTAATAGATCATCTTTAAATATTGTTCTGTTGACAGGATTTCAGGCTGGAGGTATGCAGAGCATATGCATAACTGGAATTTGTACACACAACAGGAAAAACCAGACGGCCTTCTACAGAAATAGCAGTTTCCAGGGGAATTATACCATGATGCCAATATCAATATAACAACAATGAGGATATTCGAGTCTATAAAAGCTCCACTCTTCCCACAGTTCTATCTAAGTGTAATTGAAATGGTTCTAAATACCAAGATAATTGAACATTAAATGCACTCAAGTCTCATCTTGGCCAAAATCACATACCTGTAAAATACATATTTGAACATTTTATACTCTCCCCATTAAGTCCAATGAAAAGCACAATGGCAACTACAATTTCAATAAAGTCAAGAAAAAAATAAAAATAAAAAATAAATAAAAAAAATAACATTTTCAAGTGCTGTTTAACAGACTTCATTAGTTCATATTCACCCTATATAATTTAACCTAGTAGACACCCTGTACATTTTAGATTTACAGTAAATAAAAAGTAAATAAATTAAGTTTTGAAGAGAAACACATCTGTTGTGTAGATGACAAATAATGTGAGTAAATCAGACAATCTGTGTTTTCCTTTTATTTAATTTATTTTCAGTGTGCATTTATGAAAAGCAGATTATACGTTTAAGGTATATTTCACCCCGGTATAATGTGACATACTGGAAACTTTTGTTTTGTAAATCTGTTTGTGTGACTGTCATTCACTTTCAAATGCCTATTTCATTCTTCAAATTCTCTCAAAAGGTCATAACTATTCAGATGGCTCTACACACCTTCGAGCTCAGAAACCTGTTAACACAAGAATATTTATAGATGATTAACTGCGTCATGGAAATGACAAATTGAACATTTGTCTCTATTCATACATACTGTACTGTTTTTCCAACGCATTATCATCCTTGGGCGTCATAATACTGACGCTTTTGACATTTCGTCTACATCGAACGCACATGGCACCCTTTAGCGTCAATATGAGACGCACAGAGCTTTGTTCGGTTATGGGTAGGTTTAGGTAGTGTAGGGATAGGGTTAGACCGCTAGGAGGCGCCTTCTGGCCCATTTCTATCTGCGTCTCATATTGACGCTAAAGGGTGCCATGTGCGTTCGATGTAGACGAAATCAGATATTTTAGCCATACACTGTAAAAACGGTGAACTGAGAAACGGATACACATAGACTATGGCGAAACACAGCGCGCGCCGCCGCATTTGCGCGTGCAATTGTGTGTGCGCTACGACTACAGTATAACGGCTGACAGGACAAGAAAGTCTGTTTTTCTGAGGTGAAAGACTTTATTTCATGTTATAACATAACATGCTATAAACACGCACGCAAAGTGGAAAAGAAGGGGCGGGGGCGCGGGGAGCAGTGCAGAGAGCTCCGGGTCAGCTGGCTTGGAGCAAGGATCACAGCGCAAATTTGAATTATATCGATATGCGATATGGTCTAATTCCATATTGCATTTAAAATAGATATATATTGCATTTAAAATAGATATATTCTTTATATCGATATATATCGCCCAGCCCTAATCTCAACATAACTTTCTTTTTTTTAAATGTTTTTTATCCGAGCACAGATATTGACTCGTATTACTCGTATAATACTCGTACTCGACAAAAGTGCTTTATCCGTACCGGATACTCGTTTCAGCCGATTATCCGGCTCAACTCTAGCAATAACCTCATTCACTGAACTTTTCCAGTGTCTAATCTCTCATCAAAAATCTGTTATATTAATACACCTTAATATTATATTTATATTAGGGCTGTCAAAAAAACGTGTTAATCTCGATTAATTAATCAGAGAAAAAATAACGTGTTAAAATAAATAACGCAGATTAATCCATTCCATATTGACCTTGAGACGTTCTAGCCACCACTCGACTGTAAAATGAAGGAGGGAGACGAGAACGCGCTGGCGCTGCCTGGATCATTGATGGAACATTTACTTATAAAAAACGGCCTGATGGAAGTGTTGATAAAAAATAAAGTCGTTTCTGCAGCAAGGAATTTGTCAACTCAAAAGTACCACATCAATGCAAAGCATCCGGGAGTTAATGTTAATCCAGAGGTACGATGTCCCGTGATACCAACTCTAGCAGTCAGCGTCATCTTCAAACCACACTGGAGCAAACACTGAAACTCAAACTTAGAAAATCTGAATGTGACCGACTGAGCGATTCCCTTGCTAAATGGATCGCAATGTCCTGCAGACCAGTTTCCGTGATAGAAGACCTAGCCTCTTCAGACATAACATATAACCCGCCATCGCGAAACACCATTATGTTAAAAATCCAGCAGTTGTACGACACTGAAAACAAAGCATACGGAGATGTATTGGTGGGAGCGCTGACAGTGGATCACTGGACTTCAGTTAGCAATCACAGTTACCTTGGTGTTACGGCACACATCATTGACTGAGTGGAAACTCCAGTCATTTGCGTTAGCAATGCTAAAAATGGACACCAGGCATTACGTTAGCCAGATTTAGATTAATTAATCACTGACTAAATTTTTCATTTGATTGACAGCCCTTATTTATATCCCCACCACTGTGATTTACAGCAAAAGAACAAGCAGTGCCACACAATCAGTTATGAAGGATTTCTAAACTCATCTTTCACAAAAAACAAACAAAAAAAAACACAAAACTGGGATGTTGGAGATAACATATGGACTAACCTTGTGGGGTAGTTTGCATATGGAATTACTGGTGTGACACCAATCTCCTAATAGATGAGCTCCTTCCAAGAGCCAAGGGAAAGAGACAGGCTTCAAAAAAATAACATATGGGATCCCCGCAGGGTTGCACATATGGGACCCAGCATAGACCCGGTTCTCAAGGATTCAGCGGGATAAAGGCCTGGTAACAGACGCTCCAGCACGTCCGGCTGCCGAGGGTGACAGAGGACTCGACAGGTTTTTCACTCTGGAGACATGACGCGCCTCTCTGTGTTTCTACCCATTTGAGGTGAGTACACAGGAGGAAACCGGCTCTAAGCGTAGGCTATAAAACCTAGCGAACGAGTTGGGTGTCGCCCAGCCCGCAGCTCTACAGATATACAGATGCAGATCTTCTTGTTGAGCGAGCTCGAGGCAGCCTTTCCCTGAAACGGGACAGAGAACAGCCAGGGCTGGGTCTGCCTCCTCCAGGGGAAGCGCTTGCAGGTTCACCACCTGGTTCCTGAAGGGAGTGGTAGGAACCTTGGGCACATAGCCAGGCCGGGATCTTAGGATAACGTGGCTGTCACCTGTCCTGAACTCTAGGCACGATTCGTCAACCGAAAATGCCTGCAGGTCCCCTACCCTCTTGATGGAGGCCAATGCAACAAAAGTACACAAACCAGCAACAAAGTCTTCATAACCAGAAGCTTTAAGTATACTGACTGCAGAGGCTCGAAGGGAGCGTCCTGAAGTGCTCGAAGCATTAGGGAATCAGAAATGCACCAGGGAGGGTCTGTCACGATTATATTAAACATGACATATATAATATACTCAGGTTTTGTGGCTCAGATAAGGTCCAGTTCTGGTTTATTTATTTGCTCTTGGCTGACATGTGGCATTGCTATGGCCTGCTTGTGGCCCAGATCTGGCAAACAGATTAGTAATATTATAATTTATTATAATAACAATATTGTTATTATATTTATTTTATAATATTTAAATATTTATTATATTTTATTTATTGTTAACTATGGTACGGTGTTGCCTCCAGGCAACATAGTCTATTTTAGCTTTTTTTTTATAAAAACATAATAAATGTAATTGTTCAATGCTCTCTAAGGGGAGGGGAACTCAAATACTAACCAAAGAAAATGCAAAAGAGTGGTCACATGACCCACAGAGGTACATTTAGTTCCCTCTTTCAACACATGTGCACATGTCACATGGCTCCATATTTTCTCCACTGAAAAGGGCATTTTTCATTAATTTCTGTCCAAATAATCAGCCACAAAAAATCAGAGTCACCTTCATTGGTAAGTAAAGAAGTATTTTCAAAAAACTTTACATTATATATCATCAAATTTATCAAAGGAAATTACATAAAACTGCTTGTTGCCTCGAGGCAACATTGTACCATAATGGAATCACATAAGGCCATGCCAGGCATACTACGTATGAATACAATTATATTTTTGTCATGGGATTGAAGGGAGAGAACCCAAACGCAGAGGATATGCAGACACTCAGGTTTATTTCGACACAAAACAGAAAACAAAACCCACGAGGGGGCAAAACAGGACTGAGGAGAGCAATTCTCATTAAACAGATTTCTGACGAAGTACTCACAGCGTTTAACATGCAACGTTTCACAATGTTAGACAATGTACCGACACAGGACAGAAAACATGAGGGGATTAAATAGGGAGCAAACTAATCAGGAACACAGGTGAAAGCAACGATCTAATGATTACAAGATGAGATAACAAGGGGGCGGGGTGAGGTGACAAGACAACGCAAGCACACAGCCCAAACAAATGGCCATGTGCTTACACATAAAACATGGGTCTGTCATGATCCTGCCTCAAGACCAGGGAAAATCAAAGACTAGAAGGCAGAATCATGACAATTTTATTTGTAAGGAAAAGAGTTTGAATTATCTAAATGTATCTGTATTTTTGCAAACTGAAAACTTGGCATGGTTCGACGGGACATCTGGCCACTATAGTGGGTAATCGGACAAATAGTGGGTTCGTGGGAAAGGGGCGTGGCTTGGGAGTGGTCAGCGGGGGTCGATGGGGTATTTGGCCTCTATAGTGGGTAATCGGACAAATAGTGGGTTTGTGGGACAGGGCTTGGGACTGGTCAGGGGGGTCAACGGGACATGTGCCTACTATAGTGGGCAATCGGACAAATGGGTTAGTGGGACAGGGGCATGGCTTGGAGCCGGTCAGGGTGAACAGGACATTTGGCCACTATAGTGGGCAATTGGACAAATAGCGGGTCCATGGGACGGGGGCATGGCTTGGGACAAGTCAGGGAGGGTCAACGGGACATTTGGCCACTACAGTGGGCAATCGGACAAATAGTGGGTTAGTGGGATGGGGGCGTGGCTTGGGACAAGTCAGAGAGGGTCAACGGGACATTTGGCCACTACAGTGGGCAATCGGACAAATAGTGGGTTAGTGGGATGGGGGCGTGGCTTGGGACAAGTCAGGGAGGGTCAACGGAACATTTGGCCACTACAGTGGGCAATCGGACAAATAGTGGGTTAGTGGGACGGGGGCGTGGCTTGAGACCGGTGGTGGGGTCAACAGGACATTTGTCTACTATAGTGGGCAATCGGACAAATAGAGGGTTAGTGGGACTTGTAGGGGTCTCGTATTTCGGGGGGTTCCCGACGGGCCCCTGGAGGACCCCACACGGGTCATTAGGTCGGCCGGGGAGGTCTTCCAAATGTTTGATCTTGCTGTTGTTGAGGCCTGGCCTTCATATTAGGATAATGTTATAGTGATTGTAAATGTTTTACCTTGACACAGCATGTTTTGATGTTTTTTAATGTTTTGATATGATAACTTGATGATATAATGGTTTGTAGTACTTGCGTTCCACGATGGTACAATGTTGCCTGAGGGCAACAGCTGGATAATAAATGTTACTTTTTATTAAATATGAAATGTGTAATTCAATAAAAACTTGATAAATCTGTTTGTTCAAGTGTTTAGTTAAATAAATTGATGTTTTCAATAAATATATTATTTTTTCTTCTTCATGAAAATGTCAAATGTTTCAATTGGTCCATTGTGGTACAATGTTGCCTTGAGGCAACAAACTTATAATTAATAAAAAAATAAAAAAATTATGATAATGTTTATTGATATTGCTATAGTGTCAAATTTTAAGCAGGAAAAACATAACAAATATTTTTTTTCTCACTGATATCATAATGCGTACCATAGAGGGTTTTAAACTATTATAATAATATGATTATTGATATGATCACACAAAGAGTGATGTGTTTACCCCAAATTTCAGCACAATTGCAAATGTGATATTGATTGTATATGTAACAGGGTAAACATTTTTTTTACTATTAAATGTTCTGTCTTTCACCAAAATTACTGTTTTGTTCATTTAATAATTGTCTGGTGACCCATTGTGGCGACAAAAGTAATAACGAGTTGGGTGTCGCCCAGCCCGCAGCTCTACAGATATGTTATGAGGAACCACGTGCCACATGTGGATATCTCACTTTCTGCCCAAATGTCTTTTATTTTAATTTGTATGTATCGTAAACCTTCAGCAAAGTTGGATTTTTATGACAAATTGAAACAACTTCTTAACCACTGTGATTTGAAAAAGGAAGTAATTATCATGGGAGATTTTAATATTAATTGGAATGAAAGGAAGGAAAGAAAAAAAAATAAAACAGATTTTTGACTATTTTAACTTTACACAACCGATAGAACAGCCTACTAGAATAACCGCTCATTCTAAAACTAGAATAGATCTATTGTTTACACATTTTAAAACATTATAACCTGTTGACAGGGCTGTCTGATCATAATGTAATTTGTTTTTTCCAAGAAAACTAACAAATAAATGCTTTTTAAATTCATTTAAAACCACTGCTTAGCGTGATATAGTCCCTAAAAATCAGCAACAAAATCTTGAAATAGCTTTAAAAGAGATTGATTGGAGTGAAGTCCTGCAAAGCGAAAACATAGGCTGCGTTCGAAACCGCATACTCAACGAGTAGGTACTTCTTTTCAATAAGTACTTACTTAACGAGAGCTAAAAGAGTAGGTACTTAATAGCCAAATCTCGTTGAGTATGAATCATGTTTCATCCGCCATGTTGACGTTATCATGTGACCTATGACGTTATCACAAGCGCAACAATTTAAAAGTTATGAGCGACAGGTGTGCACCACCGACATCTGATTGCATCAGTACCACCTAACCAGTCCAGAACGGTTCAGCGTCTGAAATGGTTGGCATGTCATCAATAGTTAGAAGAATAATTTGTGCACAAAGGAGACATCGGGCAGCTGCTCGAAGATCTCGCCTTTGGAGAAGGTTGATGATTTTATATTCAAACAAGGCAAGTATTACTACTTAAAAAATGAAGACTACCCCAGAATGAATTGCATTACTAGCCCACCCCAACACTTATGCACAATACTAATGCTGACCAACACTTATTTATATAACATTTTCTGGTAACACTTTACAATAAGGTTAATTTATTAAACATTAGTTAATGTATTAACTAACATGAACGAACAAATAGCAATACATTTGTTACAGTATTTATGAATATTTGTTAATGTTAGTTAATAGAAATAAAGCTGTTCATTGTTTGTTCATGTTAGTTCACAGTGCATTAACTCATGTTAACAAGATTTTAATAAATTATTAGTAAATGTTGAAATTAACATTAACAAAGATGAATGAATGCTGTATAAGTGCAGTTCACTATTAGTTAATGTTAACTAATGTAGTTAATGTTAACTTATGTAGTTAATGTTAACTTATGTAGTTAACTAATGTTAACTAATGTACCTTATTGTAAAGTGTTACCCATTTTCTTATTGAAAATGATCTATTTTGGTAAAACAAGCAAACTGTTGTATTGTCATATGACACACTAGACAATTGCAGCTGATGTGAATAATACATTTTTATTCAAGCAATGATTAATGCATGAAATTAATTGTTTTATTTACTGAAAACAATATGAAACATGAATAAAAATAAGTAAATGAATAAAATAAATAATCACAATAAATAAATACATATATATGAGTCAATACTACATGAAACATCGCTTTATTCAAGCTTTTTGTTCTAATAAACGATCATGTTTTTACAGGCGGTGAACCCCACATCCTACTGCCATCTCAATGGAGCTGTTCCCATTCTGCAGTTTTATATTGATGAAGCGGCTGACCACCGTGCCCACCTTCGCCTGTCTCTTCCATCCATCAGGTCCCTGATTGGTGCAGTCAGACAGGAATCTGACCATGGATGGGAAAGGGACATCGAGGTGCTTGTGTTCCTGGCCCATGCAGCATCTTACAGGGTGGTGTCGCAGACCTTTGATATCCCCAAGACCTCCGTGCATGACATTGTGCACAGAGTAAGCAAGGCCATCATGGGAATTTTGAGGAGGGTGATTTGCTTTCCAACCGGTGATGACCTGGAGGCAGTTGGAGCAGGATTTGCACAGCTGTCTGGATCACCAGCTTTCAGCAGAGCAGTTGGTGCGATAGACGGCTGTCATATCCGTATTAAACCGCCAGCAAATAACTCCCACTGTTATTTCAACCGGAAGCTGTTTCACTCCATCCAACTCCAGGCCATCCCTGATCACCCGGGGAAATTCCTAGATGTCTTTGTGGGATATCCTGGGTCTGTGCACGATGCCAGGGTGCTGAGGAACAGCCCTGTGTATGCTGAAGGCCTTTATCCACCTGCAGGCAAATGCATCCTCGGAGATGGAGGCTATCCTTGCCTGAGTGCCCCCATCTGCCTCATCACGCCATACAGAGAGCCTGTACAGAACCCTGTGCAGGCTCGTTTCAACAGCAAGCACTCCCGTGCCCGTAACATCGTGGAGAGAGCTTTTGGGATGCTGAAGACACGCTGGTGCTGTATCTTCTTCAAGGCCTTGGAGGTGAGCCCTGCCTTCGTGCCTGAGGTTGTTGCGTGCTGTGCTGTTCTTCACAATCTCGCTCTGGTCAATGGAGATATTGTTGATCCAGAGGATGAGGATGACCATGATGACGGCCCCCCTGAGCCGAAGAGTGGGAGATGATGTGCGGGACAATCTGGCTGCTGCGGTGTCTGCTCCAAACATCCCTGTGCCTGCTCTCCATGAGCATGACTACCTTTAAAATATTTAGGAAGATTAAAATGTTTGTTTTTTTCAATTCATGTTGTCAGCATTCCGTTTCTTGTCAAATGTCATTTTATAGGTTAACAATTACATGCAAATATTTGTTAGAGCTTTACTACCTTTGTGGTGGAGTGGGCTAAACCACTGAAATGGTTAGCAGAAGATTGCTGGTCGATCAGCAAGGCTCTTTACTCCAGGTTTGTCCAGGGTCATTGTCCCTGTAATAAATGCATTTAGTCACTTTGGATAAAAACATCTGCCAAATGCATAAATTTGATGGATCTTTGTAAAGAAACAGTCTCGGGCATAAACGCTCAAAGCTGCTTATTTCTTCAAGGTATTACTACAAAATACATACATTTACTACAATTTCTACTTAGTGGGAAAAAGGGTTAGTTCACCTCAACATATAAATACAGCCATTATTTGCTTGCTTTCATGCCGTTACATTACTCTGTTTTATTTTTTATTGTTTAAATACAAAAGGGGATTTTTGTCAAGTTTGTTCTGCTGGTTTAACACAATATCAGTCAATGGAGGCCAACTATCAGAAGCTTCTTGGCATTATTTGATAATGTTTTTGAATCTTCTGAAAGTCCATTGACTGATGTTGTATTAAACCAACATCACCAAAATCACCACATGACCAAAATCACCTTTTGTGTTCAGGAAAACAAATCTCAAAGGGAAAAACAAAGGGATCAAACAACATGAAGGTGAGTAAATAATGACTCAATTATTTGCTTGGGTTCACAAACCCTTTAGTCACTATTTTACAGTGGGTAGTTAATGCAAAACTTAAGGTAGTTTGTGTAAACCGTCTCAAGTTCAGAGCTTTCAACCCTAATTATACACACCTGAATCAATTTAAACCAATTAATAACAAATTACAGACAGGTGTGTTGGAACTGAACCCTCCATGACCTGACTTGAAAATCCCTGCATGAGCACTGAATGCATTTAGAAGTCATTTAATAAATTCCAATAAAACTGTTGTTTTAAAGTGTGTTTTTTTTTTTACATTACACCACACATTCACTAATGATTCATCACTTCATAAATATTTAATTTATGAATTTTATCAAACTAAAAGTATGACTACATTTATAGAAGTCTATAATGTACTGTGACTGCCTAGAAATAGTTTGTTTTACATTGTACAAAAGTCTTAGGCCACCATTTGTTGTTGTTGTTGCACAGTACTGTGTATATATATATATATTCACATTAACCCACATGTGTAAATGACCATAAGAAGTTTTTTTTTTCCACATAATTTATTTCTTAGCAAGGATTTCAAGGACAAATAAAAATCGTTCATCCCTTTCTGTAACTTCTCGTTCTCTCCTTCCCTCCTTCTCAATTGCCTCCCGGTGCCATCTCTCCTCTCTTTCTCTTACTTCTCTTTCTTGTCTTTCTTCTCTCTCTCTTCTCTCTTGTTCTCGTCGTTCCTCCTTCTCCTCCATTTCCCTCCAAAGCCTCTCCTCCCTCTCAGCAGCTTTCCGCTCTCTCTCCTCCATCTCCCGAAATAATGCCATCACGTCATTAGGCCTTCTCCGGGCTCTTGAGGGCTCTGGGCTCACCGAGGACGAAGATGCCACAGCAACATCCTATGGAGGGTCTGCCCCCAATTGCCTCATCCACTTCCAGGATGCTGCTGTGGTCTCTCCATCCTCAGTGCCCCTTCCTGTCTGCGGACATTTCAGATCCTGCAAAAATGCACAAGCATGATACAAAAGCATTCATTTTAACATCACAATATTTAAATTCTGTATTAGAAGTGACAAAATGATCTTACTTTGTATTTCTGTTTAAGGTTTTCCCATTTTTTTATTTTTTTTTACAAATGCCGCTGTCGCCTTTCCATGTAGGTCCTGCTCCACCACAAAGGATCTGCAGCAAATGCAGAGAAATCAAGAATTAAAATAGTGCTGCAATATCTCTGTTTGAAAATACAATAACTGAAATATACTACAAATGAACAATTAAATAGATTTTGAATCATTTCTGTATACTCACTCAAAGCCTTTGATGGCAGCATTACGCTTTCCGGTGAAGAGTGCTTCATGAGCCACTCTCCACCGGATAAGTTTGCGTGTGTGTTCATCTGTCCCTGTAACATCCAGACAAGATTCACGTTACCTCTGTGATTTATGAGCTCAATACTACATTTACATGCTGAGGTTGTTGCTGATAAGTAACCTAGCTTTTTATCCATCATAAACGTTCCACAATTGTTCAACAGTAGGCTACTAATGGACAAATGAAATAGATTACTTATGTTTAGTTACTTAATCTAAATGTATTAGACATTCGTCTAATGAAAAAAAAAATTTCTCCTAAACAATAGTACACATACATCACTCAGATGTCTATTTCATATCTATTAGACGTAGTAGTAATCTGCAATTCTTATAGAATATTTTCTTGCCAGATATTTAATAGACATTTAGTAATTTATTTAAGATAAGATAATTTTTGTAGGTCAACCGCTGAGCTGGAGTCTTTTCATAATCATATCTTGATGTATGCCAGCAAGCGCTTCAGTTTCAGCCCTACTGTATATGAAGCCCGAATCTTACTTAATTTATTTAAGCTCCTCTGTTAGCTATAGATAATAAAATGTAATTTACAGCAAAATCACAAATGAACCATATTATATAGCGTCTTTGCACCTTCAACAATTCAACAGTTTACTGTACAGTATTCAACACATGCGATTTGGTTTGTAGGCTAATACTCACATTTGAAAACACTCTCCATTTGTTCAGCCATGTTTGAGTATGACGTATCTTTTTCTTCTTCTTCTTCTTCTTTTATGACGTATCCTCTCGCGTGGCCTCCTGGGATAGAAAAGTATCCATGGTTGAGCACTCAGAAATCCGGGCGGAAGTAGTAAGCCATCCGGGAACTTCTCGCCTACTCTTTTATGAATACTGATATGTTTCGAACGTACTGCTTCCTTCACGTACTGTTTTTGCCTACTATATAGTAGGAAAGTAGGCATATTTGAACGCACTATAAGTATACGTACGTCCGGATCTCGCGATAATTAGTACGTCACCCAGGTAATTCTCGCCTACTCTTTTATGAACACAGAGGACTCGTGCATACTTTTTCGCTCGCCTACTCTTTTTACCATACTATATAGTAGGGAAGTATGCGGTTTCGAACGCAGCCACAGAGAGAGTACTCTGAGTACTTTTTGGGAAACGTTAAAGAAGTTGTTTACTAGAAGGGGACGGTTAACAAAAATAAAAGGGAAGACGTTGCCCTGGGTTAACTATGAATGTAGGAAATTGGTGAAGGATAGAGATCAGCTCCTTAAAAAAATCACTGAATTCTGGTCTTTTAACTGATCGATATAAATACACTTCTATGAGGAATAAAGTAAGACAGACTTTACGAAAGGCTAAAGCCAGTTTTTTATGAACATTATTAAGGGGTCAAAAGGGGATGGAAAAAAAAAATCTGGCAAACCATTAAAAAATTTGCAGGAAAACAAAAGAACATTGATAAAAGTTTTGAACTTAAAATTAACAACATTTTAGTAAATGATTATTTAACTATAGCCACTGATTTTAATGCACATTTTATGAATTCAGCTGATGAATTAACCCAGCTTTTTACCATAAAAGACGTTACTTATAGACCTACAGTATTCAATTTGATCAACCAAATATCGAATAGATGAAATAACCGAGTTAGAAGTAGCACATATTAGTGATGCTTTAAAAAGCTCCAAAGCAAAGGACGCCTATGGGCTTGATACAACATTTTTAAAATCAAATAAAGATTCTTTAGTATGCCCAATAACACACATGGTAAACTTGTCCTTCAGGTGGCTACAGTTGTCCCAATTTACAAATCTGGAGATAAATCAAGTTGGAAAAATTGTAGGCCAATTAGTATCCTTCCGATTATATCTAAGGTAGCAGAAAAATGGGTAGCTAATCTTTTGACTAATCATCTAAACAAGGGTTTTACTTCTTTATATCCAATGCAATTTGGTTTTCGCAGTAATTATTCAACAGATTCAGCAAACTGTTTGTTTTTTGAGAAAGTGAAATGCTTATTAGATAAGAATGTGTGTGTTGGTGCTGTCTTTTTACATCTAAAGAATGCATTTGACACTGTTGACCATCAGGTGCTTTTATCTAAACTAACAAATTTACATTTTTCAGAGGAAGCAATACTTTGGATAAAATCTTATCTTTTAAATAGGAAACAATGTGCATGTATTGATGATATACAATCTTCTTACATTGCTTGCCCGAAGGGTGTTCCACAAGGTTCTATTTTAGGACCAATTCTATTTTCACTTTATATCGGTGATTTACCTGGAGTATTTAAAGATGTAAATGTTCAGATGTATGCAGATGATGTAGTAATTTTTACCCATGCTAAGAATTTTGAAAAAGCCTTGATTACTTTGACTTCTGCTATGACCAATATACAGGATTGGCAGGAATATATGATGTTTTAGTAGAGATGACACATTCAAATGTATTTCTGAGAGAGGAGGAACTTGAAGTTGTTAAAGAGTTTACGTATCTTGGGGTTACCTTGGATTCTACTCTTACTTTTAAAAGCCATGTAAAAAAGTTGTCTAATATTTTAAAATTGTATTTAAAGAATTTGAAGTACATTAGGCCATTCTTGACAGTTGGTGCTGCAAGGTTGTATTTATATTCAATGATTTTTTTCACATATCCAGTTGTTTCAATAGTTGGCCATTCACAGGTGACAACTCTAAAGTTTATAGAAACACTGTATGAGAAGGCGATAAAAGTGTTGGATAAAAAACCCCTCTCATTTCATCACTGTAAAAAAAAAAAAAAAACATAATTGAGTTTTGAAAATTTTACTGCGGACATAAATTAGCAATGTTGCTATAATCCGGCTTGTTTACATTGTGTATTTTGTGCAAATGTTCATTAACATGCTTTGTCCCTATCAAATAAAAACAAACTGAACTGAATAAGTGGGTCATTTGCCCTTTCACCTGTGAAAGTTCACTGCTGTGAAAATAATACAAATAAAAAACATGCAAACATGAGCAATCCTCCAACACTTAAAACGAATAAATAAAAAAGCCCTTGGGTTTCAAGGTTTGGATCCAGCTGAATGTGCATTTACCAGAATGATCAGAACTAAATCTGAAAATAAAGTTGCATATAAAACACCAAGGGCTTCATCTATAAGACGTTTGTGCACAAATTTGACCTTAAGGTGTGCGTACGCTAAAATCCACGCCAACCAGGGCCGGCGCTCCGCACACGCACATCACGCACTGCGCGTAGGGCACCAAGTGCTTGGGGGGGCACCAAAAATTCTGGGTCGTGAAAAATCATCACAATAGGGTACTAGTATAAATAACAAATAAAATATGTCTAAAGCATGTTAATATTGGGTTTAAGTGGTCGTTCAATGAGGCCTATTATATGTTGATCCGACGAAAATTATGTGTGTATTTAAGTGGTCCAGTGGTAGAATTTTTGCCAAGCGTGTCAGAGGTTCTGAGTTCTAGTCCGCACTCATATCGTTTTTTTTGTTTGTTTTTTTTATCAAAACCGATTATGTTTTTTAGTGGTTGTATATCAGGCAGGGACACTTTTTGTGCTTTTTGTTTTCTAATTGTACCGGAGCGAATAGAGAGTCTCTCCACAACGGATTGAAACGCGCGTCTGAGTGAAGGCTGTGCGCGAGCCAGAAACAAACATAGTATCCGCGCCACTGATCGCTCGGCAACGAGCACTTTGATCAGTTGATTTAAAAAAACAACACATTCCAGCGCTAGATCGACTCTTATTTAAAAAACGAATGAAATGAATGCTCTGCTGGTTAACTGGAGATGTTTTGTTTGTTTGTATTGGTACATTCGTGCCGCGAGATGTTTCAAAAGTGGTGGGGACATGTCCTACCCGCAAATTACGCCTATGCGTATGCATGTCCAGGGGCGTCGCTATAGTAGTGCAAAAGATCCGGGGCTTTAGCCCTGCATGGCTAAAATCTTTCTTTTTTTTTTTCTTTTTTTACTTTTTACTTTGAAACTGCAATTAGAAGAAAAAAAAACCCCACAATCTCAGTGTTTGTATATTTTCATATTCACAGAGTTGTCAAATTATGTACAGAATTATTATATTGTGCCTGACCTTTGCACTTTTAACTTTCTGTGTTTACATTGTTCAGTTCCAAATCTGTGTTTTTAGTAATTGTGGTGGTATTTGGTATTTATAATTTTAACCTTTATATTATTTATTTCTTTTCATGTTTGGTGCCATTGTTAATGTAAAATTATTTATTTGCAGCAGTTACTTTGGAAGTAAAGAGAACCTAACTAAGAAATTCTGAATGGTTGTTATTCCCTTGGTGGGTGGGGGGGGGGCACCACCAAGCATTTGTGCTTAGGGCACCCAAATGGCTAGCGCCGGCCCTGACGCCAACGATCATATTTATAAAAAAAAATGGACGTCTTTGACATGGAAAAGTTCTCAGCTTCACGTCAGGGTCCAATCAGACGTACGCACTTTTCCCTTCCGCAGAGAGTCGGAGAACTGCAGGTGTGTGGAAATCTAAGTAATTCTCGGCCCTCGTCATTCATGGGTCTTCAGTGAGTGGTGTGTGTGTGTGTGTGTGTGTGTGTGGCCCTCAGTATCTGTACACGTGGTATGTGCTGATCCATGAGGACGGGAAAACCCAGGCTGGGAATCTCTTCAGGAACGAGTCCAGCTCCTCGGAGCGCTGGTCTGAACCGGAGAAGTAATGAGCTGAGACGGCCAGAGAGATCAAGCCCTCGTCAGGAGACACGTCTGAGGACTCGGGCGGCTGAAGACGAGAAACACACATCAACACACACAATAAACACCTCCACGCTCCTCATGTTACATCTGTGGTTCTTTAGCTCAAGTCCACCTCAATCTCAAACCAGAAGTTCCAGGCAGGAGCGTCGAGGCCGTGAGAGTAATCTATGAAGTCTACTCTGCTGCTGTCGTAGTGCAGCTTCCCGTCGCCCAATGCCCGGGACATCAGAGACGCGCCGGCGCCGGGCTCTACGCGCAGAGACATGTGACTCGGACCTGAGCGAGAACAACAGGAGACGCTGAACATGTGGACATTATTCATCATTAATAAACACAGACATTATCAGAGATTATTAATCATTAATAAACACAGAGAGTGAACTAAACCAGTCAAACACACTCACTGGATTATTGAACGCTGCTGATTATTTTATTGTATTCTCTAAAAATCAAGGCAAATATTTGTATGGATGGATGGATAAAAAGTTTAATAAATAGCTAATACAAATGTATATATTCATGTATTTTGTAAAATAAGGATTTTTTTTAAAAATTAAAGAAATGCAACAAATTAAATAAATATGCTATATATACAGACATGTATTATATTTTAAACAGCAGCTTTAATTATAAAAAAAAAGTTTAAGGATTAGTCATCAACAGTCATTATTCTTTTTGATATTTATTTATACAAGTGTGTTTTTTTATATATTATCATGTGATTATTTATTCTTTTTAATATAGTTATTAAATGTATTATTTGCATATAATTATACAACTTGTTAAAATGTTAATACTTTATCAACATATAAAATTGCAACTAGCAATAAATCTAAATATTAGTAATTTGTATTTGTTGTACTAGTTAAAAAAATGGGAAAATTTGTAATATATTAATTTAAACTAAAAGCAGATTTAATAATAAAAAAAACTGCTTTTGAAAAACAGTCATCTGTAACTAACGATTATTTTGGTAATCAAGTAATTGGACGATTATTTCAACGACTAATCGGTAATTAATTTTTATAGGTGGTTAGAAAAATGGACCTAAGCAAACAATAGCCTATTACATTACTTAAAATACATAATTATAATGATTATATTTAATTTTTTTACAAGGAAATACTAATTGGTTTAAATAAAGTATCAAAAGCAAGAAATAATATCTCTGTTAAAATAGATAATGTAATACACATAGTAAAAACAATCATCTTATGTACATTAGAAATCTGGCAGACATCACTCCCATTTGGTTCCTGATGAAATGAGGCTGAACTCTCACCTTTGACCTCAAAGGTCATGTTAATGGTTCCCCGTTCAGTGTCCTGTCTGGATACGAGCTGGAAGTCCAGCGGAGCGTCAGGAGAGACTTCAGGAGCCGGAAGATACCAGTTCTCCCTGAAGAAACGAGAGAAAGACGTCACGAGGTTCATGAACTACATCCCCCAATCCTCCGACACCACACACTCACGTGATGGAGAACCATGGGAAGGGGCAGTAGTGATGCTGACAGTGTGTGTGGATGCTGTCATTGATCTCCGGGATATGAGGAGTGATGTGCTCCATGCCGGTGTAATCCAGACTGTTGATCCAGAATCCCGAGTCTGAGCTCTGCAGAGATCCGTCCAGCGCGTGGAACCTGCGTGTGATGTGCTGAAAACACACACACACTTCATTGGATTTAGACACATTTTACTGAAGAAATAATCTAAAGTGCTTTAACAAAAAAACAAACAAACATAAGATTAATATCTGTACACAGCAAAAACTCCAGTGTAAAATGAACTCTTCTGGGATTATATGTGAGACCACACTCAAAAGTGTTAAAGTTAAAACATGAGTGTTAAATGAACACTGAAGCAGTTAATGAGATAATTAAGTGACGATTGACCATTATTGATGAACACCTGCTGTTAACAAGCAGAATCACTGAAGGAGAAAATCACAAACTGTCACCATTATGATGATCAGTGTGTGATTGAGAAAAAGAAGAAAGCACATAAACATTTGAAATGGGCCGTTATTGTGACAGCAATATGATACAATTTTAAAATATGTAGGCTATTTACAACATTAACAATACAAACCAAGCAGCTTAATGTTACCTCATTATCTTGTTTCCACTAATTTCCATATTTTTAAAATTACATCCTTTTGAGATAAAAAAAATTAGGAAAAAATTAGAATTAAATAATAAATAGAACATTATTTTCCTATTAAATCAAATACGAATTTATTCGTATTATTCCATGTATATGACATTTTATTTACAGCAATCATGCGAATGACCACGTGATCAACGCAGGTTCATATGATACAAAACTCTTAATAAATTGAGTTTTATCACTGAGGTGCCATGCAGATGTATTATTACAGACGTCCACATGAGAAACAGTTACTGTCCGAATAGGGCTTTATTTGAACACTTTAACACTCTTGAGTGTGGTCTCACATATACTCCCAGGTTATGCTGTGTAGTTCTTGACTCTGCTTGACTCAGTTCATTACTACAAACACCATTTAAACAAGGATTTATCCTGGATTATTCCTCTGAACCAGTGATGTGTTTTGTATGATTGATATACTATTACAGTATTTATTAGTATTTTGAAAATTTGAGTTTTTATTTTTATATTTTTTTATATGTCTATATATGTATAGTTTTTTATGGTAGTTAACATGAACTAACAATGATAAATACTTCTACAACATTTATTAATCTTAACGTTAACCTCAACATTTACCAATACATAATTAAGATCAAAAGTTGCATCTCTTAACATTAGTTAATGCATTGTGAATTAACATGAACATTTTTATTAACATTGAAAAAGATTAATAAATGCTGTAATATTACATTGCTCATTGTTAGTTCATGTTAGTTAATGTATAACTAATATTAACTAATACCTTATTGTAAAGCATTACCATTTTTATAAACGTTTTAAACTAAATTAAATGAAAATATATATAAAAACAAACTTACTTCCAGCTAATGCTTATTTTATTTCCCGACAGGACAGTATGTTGTGGTTTGAGTTTGAGTAAACTCTAACAGTACCTGAACAAAGACTCGTTTGGGTCGCGGGCTGGACGGGTCACCAGAATACGGGAAGAACAGACCAGAGCAGACCAGAACTAACATCAGCGTGAACACTGACCCCAGAACAGCCAACACACACTTCGTGCTGCGCCACAGATAGATGAAATGCATCTGGAGAGAGAGAGAGAGAGAGAGAGAGAGAGAGAGAGAGAGAGAGAGAGAGAGAGAGAGAGAGAGAGAGAGAGAGAGAGAGAGAGAGAGAGAGAGAGAGAGAGAGAGAGAGAGAGAGAGAGAGAGAGAGAGAGAGAGAGAGAGAGAGAGAGAGAGAGAGAAAAGCTGGGATAAGATGTTCCGTGTAGTTTTTTTTTTTTTGTACAGTGTATTTTCTTAAATAAATCAATATTACAAAAATGTAATTAGTGTCAATAAATTATCTCCTTTCTTTTCTGAGTTAGGTTTTTGATCACCCTTGCTTGAAGGAACAATTACCATGGTTACACATCTTTATAAACCAAGATTAAAAATGAATTAATGTTGAAAAAAATTCAATTTGCAAGTTTTCTTCTATAAATTCTAAAGTCCCAACATGATGACAGGCGAGATTGCTCCCCTCTTGTTCCTGTTAAAAGTAAACCCATTCTCCGATACTTGTCCGAGAGAAATGAGGTTCCTATACTGACGACAAGAACGCGGGACATTCTTAAAGCACTTTACGTGAAAACCGCTTAATGTGGCTTAATGTACTAAGACAGTGATATTGAAGGACCAAATTCAGTATTCACCTTATTACCAAAAATTGTTTCCCCCGGGTGTTGTTTTAGTACATTAAGACACGTAAAGCGCTTTAGAATATAGCAGTGACACATCCGTAACGCATTGCTTTCAATGAGAACTGAGAAACAATTCATGTCAAACCTCCACTGAGGCAAAGCGCATGGGAATTTTCATTGCAGTAATATATTGGGATATATTTTGTCATCATGACATATGTTGGGCTATTTTCAATTTGAACAGTCGGCTAAATCTAACATAGCCTATAAGCACCTCCTAAACCTTTACAATTTCTCCACATAAAACAATATAAAACACCTAACAGCCAGACAAAAGAGACACAGTAATTTAGAAGTCGTTTTGGCCTTTATATATATATATAACAGAGTGAAAAGCAAAGGGATTTGATCGAGACCACAAGCTCAATAACATGGAGTGCTAAACAAGAGGCATATAAAAAAAACAAGATGTATATATAATTTATATTATTTTTCATTAAATAATAATCTTAAGGAAAATTTGCTTGTATCTGCTGATTCTATTAATCAGTGTTAAAATAAAAAAAGAAGAAACCACATCTTCCATATTTAATTTCTGGTTTAAAAAAGGAAAAAGGAATGGACGCAAAAGTACACGAAACCTAAGATGATTTAATCTCTGGTTGTCATACATTGAATGTTTGAATTTAAAGGTTTGAATTTTGAATGTTTGAATTTAAAGGTTTGAATTTAAAGGTTTGAATTTTGAATGTTTACATTTGCATTTACTGTGTTACAGTTAGTCTGTATGACTCACAAAATAGGAAGACAGAATCACGGTTGCCAGGGTAACAATTGACCCCATGAAGAAGTCGGGTCGGATTCCCCTGGTTCCACTGCGGCCCTGGATGGGTGTAAACATCTCGCAAACCGCCCAGATGATGAACATGATGTGGACGTACGGTAAGGCAAGACCCACCAGGTACAGGACGGTGTACAACAGAGATGCTCCTGCACACACACACACACACACACACACACACACACACACACACACACACACACACACACACACACACACACACACACACACACACACACACACGTCCCACTAAATCATGAATGACCTCATTTAAACATCAGAGCCCTGATTTCTGCCCTTTTACCCCATCTTTAGCTAAACTACTGCAGACCTGAAACACCATAAAAGGATGGCAGAATAAAAGTCCAGTTTTAAAACACATATTATAAAGGAATTTTGACCAGTTCTACTAAACAACTTAAAAACAAATTTTGTGCAGTTTTAATACAAATATAAAAATAAAAAAACAATTTTGCTAAAATGTTAAGTCTGTTTTATATTTGCATACAGAAATTATATATTACACAAAAAACAATCCAGAATCAAGTAATTGCCTTTTGTGTTGACATTGTACTGAAGCCAAAGCAAATGACTGGAATTTCACCTTAAAAATATTAACTTTGTATCATGGTGATTGTCACTTTCAGTTTCATGTATTTTATTTTGTTATTCTCAGAGTCATGTTTCCTGGTTCCTTATCATGTTTCCCCTGTTTATGTGTCACTTTCTGATTGGTTCATTGTTTGATTGTTCACAGGTGTTTCTTGTTGTCATTAGTCTTTGTGTATTCAAGCCCTCATGTTTGCCATATTACTAGGCTTGTTCGACTTGAACCGGCGCTGCACAGAACGATTGGTGTATGACATCAAAGCACCGACTCCTTATGCTTTTGAATCACTCTCGCGGTGCTTTGATGTCATAAACCGATTGGTCTGTGCAGCGCCGGTTCAAGTCGAACAAGCCTAGTAACATGGCAAACATGAGGGCTTGAATACACAAAGACTAATGACAACAAGAACAAGTCGAACAAGCCTACTTTGTTGTGTATTGAAGTTTGAATGCTGGTCCATGTTCCAGGGTTATGGTTTCTAGTCAAGTATCTAGGTCATGTTTATTTTGTGTTTCATGCTTAACTCATGGTTTATGTTCCACATTTGTTGGATTATCACCATTATAATAAACTGTATTTGGGTCCTGTGCATCATGATTTTCATCTGCTTCCATGTCAGCATTGTTACAGTGAGAGCATATCATTTTGTCTACACAGTATTAATCTGTATACCTAACAAAAACATTTTCACTTATTTAAAAATATATTTTTATAGCACTTAAAAAAAAAATCAAAAAAAAATCATAATATACAATTAATATCTTAAGCAACCACGACAGCTGTAAAAACAAATATGCTTCAAATACACCAAATAAGCAAAATCTCAGAGGAATAATGTAGACACACAATGTTTTACTGTACTGATGGAGTGGAGACAGGACAAGTGAATGTGAATCAGGTGTGTGTGGCGTGACCTCTGACCTTTGGTTCTGATGATCATTCTGAGAAGCACTTTGCTGACGAGCGGAAACACCACCATCATCATCGGCACGTACGCCGAACACAAGCCATGCACAGTGAGGAAGAGCAGCAAACAACACCACAACAGCAGACTGACGTCGAAGAAGAGCTCGGCCAGATCCACACGACTCGCGCTCCGAACACACTGAGAGACAGAGAGAGAGAGAGGAAAGGAAGGCAGAGATGAAGGCGTGTTTGAACTCATCCCAGTTGCTTATCTTTAACTTTTCAGCTGCCCACCAACTCCTGGACCTGTTAGCACTGCATTGATTGTGGCTAGCGGCTCCACATCCATGAGTGGTCTGAGCGACAGGAAGTTCACACTTTTCAATGAACTCCAAAACATCAGTTTTCGCGGTTTTGACCAAAGGTAGGAAACTCTAGGTTGATAGGAGGCTTGGGTGTCAATGACGATTGACAATCAAATGTCCCCAAAAAGAGAAAAAAGTATTATCTGCTGGTTCCAGACCTCACAGAAACACAGGTTGTCCTCCAGCTGAAAGAGGATAGTCCGGGAAAAATATATATTCCAGAAAATATATATTCCAGACCCCTATTCCAGACTGGGGATACTTAATTTAATTAATCAATCAACAATACTATTGATCAGCATTACCAAACGTGGACATTCTACACTAGAAACAAACACTGATGTACTATTTTAATTTAATACTGTGAAGCTGCTTTGATACAATCTGTATTGTGAAAAGCGCTATATAAATAAAGTTGACTTGACTTGACTTGACTAGTGCGTCTACTTGTAAAGCAGCTCAAAAGTCTAATTCTCCATGACTCTTTTTCTCAGAGATCATCTTTTTGGACCAAAAGCTCTGGAGTTAGGAAGCCAAAAGCGTGCCACACACACCACAATCAAAATGGCCACCCTTTCCCTCTTATGGGCTTGCCCATCATAATAAAAGTCTTTAGTGACCAACAAAAGTCCCCTAATTCCCCCTAAGTGAGCATCGTGCTGGGCTTTACTGTGGCAGTGTCACAGTATAAGAAGCTATACAATAAGAAATAAAGCAACCAATCAGTCGAACGTACAAAGTCAACGCTCTAGTAGGCTACAACGGTACAGTTAAATAGCCTAAATCAGGGATGGGCAACTTCGGTCCTGGAGGGCCACTGTCCTACAGAGTTTAGCTTCAACCCTAATCAAACACACCTGAACAAGCTAATCAAGGTCCTCAGGATTACTAGAAAATTTGATTCAGGTGATTTTTTCAGGGTTGGAGCTAAACTCTGTAGGACAGTGGCCCTCCAGGACCGAAGTTGCCCATCCCTGGCCTAAATATATAAAGTCATGGAAATTCACTTTGCCCTTAGCCGAAACGATATTGATACATTAGATATACACAAGATTTAAGGGTTAATGCCCAACGAGGTGTCCATTGTCAGGTATTAATGGACAACGGGAGGACGGTTGCCTCCGCCGAAGTCCATTAATACCTGACAATGGACACCTCGAAGGGCATTAAGCTGCTTATAGGCCTACCATGGTCACTTGCCAAATAACACATTTTTAAAACATTAGTTTATATTTTAATTAGTTTTACAATCGAAATCTAAAGTTTTTACAAACAATAACTTGGTTTCCCTGGTTACGCCTGATGGTTTATTTAGCAACCGGAGATATTTATAGTCCGCTCAGCTCGTAGAACCCTTCAGTTTACTGCCTGTTGCTATGGTTACTCACAGCTGATGTAGCCAGTGCATTTATTTATTCATTTCGAACGGTAAACAGTCAGTTTCACCAGAACTCCTTTACTAGGTGTCCTCTATCACTTTTTAATGGACACCCTGCAGCCAATCAGAATCGAGTATTCACCCAGTCCGTGGTATAAGATAATGTTAATGAGCGCTGAGCACCCGCTGATCGCCCGGATCTCACAACTCTGAAAACGTCAGATCAAACTTTCAAATAGGCGGCATCTTTATAATAAAGCACTGAGCTTTAAACTACTACATTCTCGCCTGAAAACTACATTTCGTGAATACAGTAACAGTAGTATTTTTAAATGACACGGGTTTACTCCTCCACCACTGACGCTCGCTGGTAGGTGCGAGATGCATTCTGGGATACCTGGCTGTTCAAGAACACATCGGGGATTTGAACTGTATTGGTATATGTTTTGTCCCCTCACTCACCCTGTAGTACAGGCTCTTGGCCAGCGTGTGTATCAGCAGGATCATGCCGGCGGCGGCGGATCCGTACAGAGAGACGGCAGCGTAGAAGTGTGTGTACCAGAACATGGAGCGACCCATGAGTGTGACGAGCAGGGCCACGAACAGAACCGTCAGCAGAGCCACGACCCAGCTCAGGACCACCATAACCACCGCACACACCAGATCACGGGTGTACCGACAGCCTGCAGCAATACACACACGCGCCAGATCACGCGTGCACCGACAGCCTGCAGCAAAACACACACACACACACACATTACATCAGTGCTTTATAGAGGCTAACATCCAATACATCAGTATGAAGCTATCTTATACTCCCCTTTAGATGATGCCTGTTCGACACACAACTGAACAGATTCAGGATATCACACAGCTTTCAGTTATCAGCGCTAACATCATTTATTAAAAAATATTTTAGAAATAAATTGTATTTATTTAAATAATGCTGCTGATTTGGCATTAAAATAAATAAATACACTTAACAACATATCAGTAGCACAGGCTATTTTCATGGCAAACTCATAGCAGAAATTAAAATACTCTTCAATAAATATAGACAATACTTGAACGATATTTTCCAAAATATAATATATACAATAAAATATTCTATAATATTTAATAAGTATAATGAATATTATCAGCATTATCAGCAAAAAACAATTCTTCTTTTAAAAAAATGCCCATTAATGTCATTTCTGAATAAAAGCATTCAGCAATATCAGTAAATAAACACAACTGATGTCTGGTCATGTGACCATCACGTACCCACAGCGCTGCTCAACATGCACTTCCAGCCCAGGTAGATCACCGTGGCGACGGCAAACACACAGTTGATGATGGTGCCGGCGCGAGCGGAATACGCCACCATCGTCAATCCCAGCAGGTCGAAGAACACCATGTTACCATGGCGATGCTCCGAGGAATCCGCCAGCTCATCCGACATGACCAGGTGCTTGAGCACAGACAGGATGTTGTCGCCTAGTGACCGAGAGAAACAGGAAGTCCATCATTCTCAAAACAACTGATAGGTAAAGCGAGGCATCCATAGGCAGCAAAACACACATTCACACCAGTTCACACTATCATATCATTAAGTAGAGTGAAGGTTATGTGTATTTGGCGTGTTGTCCCAAAGGGAAGTTACTTATCAGAACGTGCTCCTTCCGAAATGTATTAATAAAACATAATTTAGTGTCTGCAATTCACACATCTTTATGTATTGTGAGGGAAACCAGATCCAGATGAGTCTCACCTGCTCTCCGGATGGAGTCGATGTGGATTCGCTCCAGAGTGTCATATTTAGTGTGATACAGGTAACCGTTCTCTATGAACGCAAGATCAATCCCTGTAGAAGGAGACGAAGAAGAAGACCAAGTCTTTAACATGATGGGAATCTCACAGTCTCGATAAAGACTCCTGGTTTTCTTATTACCAATGACTTTTATTTTTATATTAACAATATATCACTGAAATACCACTAAATATTTCAAATAAAACAGGCATTTTTCCTGTAAATTTAAGTTTAATCTCTAACTTGTTAATACTGTATTATTGTATGTCAAAGCTCTGCCAATCAGAGCTGCTGTTTTTTTTGTTTTGTTTTTTACCATAACTTTTACAGATGTTTTACAGTGTGCATTCCATACCAGGAATATTCCCGAAGTCCCTGAAGATGCGGAAGTCTGTGTCTGAGGGAATTAATCCACTCTGGAAAAGCTCCTGACCGACGACTGAGGCGAACGGGTGAACAGCGGCTTGCACATACGCCTGGACCAGCCACGGGTTCTCTGGACCTGACACACACACACACACACACATCACACAGGCTCATGTTCAGATGTTTGATAGAATGATCACGCTCCTTCTTTCCATATCATAGAAGTGAATGTGAACAGAACATTTGTGTTGCACAGAGAAAAACAAACACAACATCTGGGTTTAGATAAGCGATTCTCTACCTTTCTGACTCCATTTAGGAGGAGCCAAACTTGCCATCTTATTTAATTTTATAAATTTGTTCATTTAAATACCAATTTGTTATAATGATGTTAATGTTCTTTATTTCTGTGAGTGTGTGGGAAGAACATGTAATGCTATGCCACTCCTGACAGGAAGGGGGAGCTGGAGCGAGAGCTTTTGACCGTGCGCATGGAGCCCAACAAACTTGCAGGCCTACAAGTCGTTTGTTTGTTTTATGTAACTATTCATATTTATTTTGATTGAAAAAAACTTTATTTTTTTACTTAAATTTTTTGGTGTGTACAGACAATTCCAAATGTAATATTTAGCTATTTCATATGCAAAGATGTCAGCCAATCACACCAGTGGGCATTTACACTAAAGTCTCACAGCCAATCACAGCAGTGGGCGTTTACACTGAAGTCTCACAGCAGCAAATCACACCAGTGGGCATTTACACTAAAGCCTCACAGCCAATAACAGCAGTGGGCGTTTACACTGAAGTCTCACAGCATCCAATCACAGCAGTGCACGACCCTTTTAAGGTTTTATTATCTTTATGACATTTCCAGGTCTAGAAATCACTTTTACAATGAAGCTTCCTCATTTATCCCAGCTTTTCAAGACCATATAAATCCTGGGGTGAGTTAAAATAATATCTTTTTTAGCTGTTTTAGCTGATTGTCATGCTTGCTTTGTGTTCTCGAGGCCGAGAACCGTTGTGACACGAGATGAGGTGGATCTCTTTAACTCTGGCACTTGTTCTACAGTGCAGATTCTCCTGCTGAAGGCGTTCAGCTCTGATACACACAGGTGTGTGTGGAGTGTTTACCTGTCTGAAACACCAACTCTTTTCCTCCCACTCCTGCTGCCTCCAGGTTCACAAACGCTCGCACCTGCTGAGCCCAGGGATGCTGGGTAATGAAGCCATGACTCCCCTGAGAGAGAGACATATGTTAAAAGAGATCAAATTACACTTTAACATGCGTGTGTGTGGCAAACACACTGTGAGACCATGAATGATGAAAGTGGTGTGAGCGATTCACATCAAACCACCTGAACACATTTCACTAAGATAATCACATGCTCGCTGAGGTCATCCAGCTTGGACAACTTCTGCCCCCTGTCATCCAGGCCAGCCCGCATCACCCCCTCTGTCTGCTGGCTATCTAATATTCTCCGCCAACATCACTCTAAACTCAGGGCTGCAGAGAGGAAGTGGTGCAAATCGAAAATGACTTACGATCACAACAAAATGAACAATTCTTCTGACTCTCGCAAAACCTTCTCCTCTCTTCTCAACCCGCCTCCATCAACACTAACAGCTGACGATATTGCCACATTCTTCATGAATAAAACAACCACCATCAGCGGCCAATTTGTCATGCAACAAAATGACACACATATTAACAGCTAACACACACATTCTCCCCTCTTTCTCTCTGCTCTCAGTCTCCAAACTCCTGTTTTCCAATCACCCTACTAACTGTCCACTTGATCCTATTCCCACTAATCTACTTCAAGACATTTCTTCCTCAGTTGTACCTGTACTTACTCACTCATATCAACACTTCTCTTCACACTGGTATCTTTCCCACAGCATTTAAGCAGGCTCGTGTAACACCCCTGCTTAAGAAACCCCCTCCAAATCATTTCTAGAATATTACAGACCGGTATCCCTTCTTCCATTCGTTGCTAAAACACTTGAATGAGTTGTTTTCAACCAGATCTCTGCCTTTCTTACACAGAACAACCTCCTGAACAACAAGTAGTCTAGCTTCAAAAGCGACACTCAACTGAGACTGCCCTGCTCTCGGTTATTGAAGCTCTTAGACTGGCAAGAGCAGTTTACAAATCCTCAGTTCTCATCCTGCTGGATCTGTCTGCTGCGTTTGATACAGTAAACCACCAGATCCTCCTGTCAATCCTGAAGATGAATGGCATCTCAGGAACCGCACTCCAATGGTTCAAGTCTTACCTCTTAGTAGGTCCTTTAGGGTGTCATGGAGGGGTGAGGTGTCTAAGTTCATCATCCATAACTCCATCCAGGACAGCCAGGAATCTTGGAGTTGTAATTGATGATCAAATTAACTTCACTGACCACATTACTAGAACTGCCCGGTCCTGCAGATTTGCCTTATACAACATTAGGAGGATCAGGCCCTTCCTTTCAGAGCTACACAACTCCTTGTCCAAGCGCTAGTTCTATCCAGACTGGACTATTGTAATGCTCTCCTGGCTGGTCTTCCAGCTTGCTCTGTCAAACCTCTGCAACTGATCCAGATGCCGCAGCAAGAGTGGTCTTTAACGAGCCGAAGAGAGCACACGTCTGATCTGCCCAACTCAACCTGAGCTGATGAGTCTTTAGCCATCTTCAAGAAACGGCTGAAGACTCATCTTTTTTTGGCAACACTTGATCCATTAATTAACACTTTTTTCTCTTCTCTTCTACTTTATATATATTTAAAAAAACAACAACCTTAAACTGTGTCAGAATAAAAGTGCTATGACCTCTCACCAGCAGCCCGCTCTCCTCTGCCCCGTTGAACAAGAAGATGATGCCGTGTTTGAGTGGTGTGGAGAGATTGGCCAGAGAACGTAAAACCTCCAACATCACTGAACAGCTGACGGCGTCATCACTGGCTCCTGAAACACACACACACACGTTATTGATCACACAGTACCTGCAGTTATTACTAATACACTAGAGTAAAGCATGCAAACAAATATAGAAATATGATTCAAAGAAAACAATAAAACATGCTATGGATACCAATGCATAAAACCATTAATTATAAGCAAGATGCTGATAATGCGGATACAAAAAACAATTGAATTCCTGACAATCAAATGCATTCAAATCATAACTGACTGGAATTTAACATAAATCCAAACATGAAAGAACAACAACACTGTTGTGAAACTCAAACAAAATCACAGTCTGACTAAAACCACAACACCTATAAAGGTTATACGTGTGACGTCACCATTGGCTGGAGTCACTTCAGTCACGCACACTGAGAGGCAGAAACACTGAGTGGCAGAAACACTGAGCGGCAACATTTGTTTTCAGCGTGAATGCCGTGAAAAACACACAAAGAGAAGATAATAATTCATTGGGGTGATAGATGTTGATATATAATAAACAAAATAAAAGAGAACAAATTAGAGCAAACAACTTCTCCAGAGAACTACGTTCCACCAGAAGTACCAATGCCATACTCTCCACCCATAAATTAATCAACTAACAGTGATGTCTACAAGCAATCACATTCTGAGGTCGTACCTGTGGAAGACAGGGCCGTAACAATATATATAACATTGATATAAGTGATCACTCGGATTTAGACCTACCAATATTATATGTATATAAAGCGTTCACAGGCAGATTTGCTTCATGTATTTCTCCGGCATCGAAATCAGGCACATATAAATGTCAGGAAACATGATTCAATATTTGTCAATGTCAATATTTTAGGAAGTTTTTAGGAAGTTCAGTAACTTTAGTAAGTTGTAAGGAACACTATATCGAGTCCAAGCTTTAGGTTAAACTGATAATCGTTCGTTTTACTTGCGTTTTCGCAGTTTCCCCTATTAAATCCAGTCAGACAGCAGCTCTTCTGCCACTCAGTCCGGCTGAAGGGGGAGTGATCCGGCGGGAAAGTGACGTCAGTGCATAACCTCTATTAAGCACTCATGCATATGCATCTTTTGCATGCAGACATCAGCAAATCTGATCACTGAGACTCACTCACACACACATCGATGTTCCTGCTTTTCACTTTCACTTCCTGGTTTTCTAAGGATCAGAATTTCACAACACAGATGATCATGTCAGAGTGTGATAGGAAATAACACACTGTATGTGTAACAGAGGCCAGCTAGTAAGAGCTGCGTGTAAACCTTACTTCCCTGATCTCAAGAGAGGGGCTCGAGTGACTGCGCTCTTTAGCCTCCCACGCCGGAAACCCGAGTTCAAGTCACACACAGAGCGGGCGGAGTAGGACCTGACGTGTTACATATGCATAAATAATGCAAACAATGTAACATGCCTGTCCATATACACCCAACATCAGACACAAAACACGGTGAAAAATAAGAAAGTCACGAGATCTGACTCATAGATCACTGACACCAAACACAATGAAACCTTAAACTGCTCGATCTGATCACTGTCACTCCACACAACAGCAAACTAAACAAACAAAACTGAGATAAAGGTCACGCATTAATAAATATGGAGCATTATCTGTTCATGACATCATGTCACAATTGCTCAACATAATTTCTCAAGAGTCAAACAACAGCCTGTCCTTTAGATTCCCAATCACAAATGAGATCTTTAAAGGGATAGTTCACCCAAAAATGAAATTTCTGTCATCATTTACTCTCCCTCAAGTTGTTTCAAACCTGTATGACTTTCTTTCTTCTCCTGAACACAAAAGAAGATATTTTAAAGAAGGTTGGTAATTAAACAGTTTCTGGTCCCCATTGACATCCATAGTATTTTTTTTTCCTACTATGGAAGTCAATGGGGTCCATCAGTCGTTTGGTTGCCGACTTTCTTCAAAATATCTTCTTTTGTGTTCAGGAGAAGAAAGAAACTCATACAGGTTTGAAACAACTTGAGGGAGAGTAAATGATGACAGAATTTTCATTTTTGGGTGAACTATCCCTTTAACATCTCAGTTATTTCTCCCATGCAGCGATGAGATTAAACCGAGAGAGAATGACTGCAGTCTCCCGCATCTCATGTTTCTCCTCAATCTTCTGAGAAAAAAGATTCCGTTAGTTTCAGAATAAATTTCAACAGTGTCTCAAACTGCTCAAATTTGCAATAAAAAGTTAGAGATCTCAATATAAACTCAATCATTTCCAATCTCCAAATTCATTATACAGCTCCAGACTCTCTCCGGATCATGACGAGAGACTCATTTGAGACATTTTGCTCCCACTTAAGGAGAAACAAATATAAATACTTAAAGGTATAGCAGAGGATCTTTCCAAATTTTAGATAAGACCCGCCCTCTCCACTTTTTGAAAAGTTTGATTGATTCACCAGAATGATTGACAATTAGGAGGACCAATAGTTTAGACTACCCACCAGGAAGTAAAACATCCTCCGCTATACCTTTAATGTAACTCAATTATGTTTCATTTCAAGTCTCAAATGAGCAACTTCTGAGCAATAACATTTTATTAACTCTTTCACCTAATAATACTCACAGCAAGAAACTAGTAGGGACATATTTATACTTAAAGGAATGGTTCGGAGTAAAACCAACCTAGGGTCTTTTGCACCATGACCTCGAGCCAAACAGGCTTCTGGGGGGGGTGTTTGGCTCGAGGTCATGGTGCAAAGGACCCTAAGTTGATTTTACTCCGAACCATCCCTTTAAGACACAAAGTTGATATTGTATCAAAGTTGAAACTTACATGAGACGTAACTGAGATCTCCATTAATTCTCACAAACTCTAAAGGAGGAATTAATGAAGAAATATAACTCTATTAAAGCACATAAACTCAAAGTCTCCTGAGGAGAACACCAGAAGGATGATGTGTGAAGCGTTGTAGAAACACACCTGGGCTGTCGGCCACCGTGTCGAAGTGGCAGTTAGCGAGCATGAAGTGCTGCGCGCCGCTCTTGGGCTCGAGCTTGACGGCGATGTTGGTCAGGCGGTCGTAGCGGCTGATGGAGCCGCCGATTCTGAAGGAGCCGCTGGGCCGCTGGACGTCCACTGTGATGGAGTGAGAGCCAGCTTTACTCTCAGACCGGATCTGCTGGATCTGATCCTGAAGGTAGTTCACCGTGATCTCAATCTCTGGGCTTCCCATGGTCCGCGGCCCGACACTGGTGATCTGATCCAAATGCATCCTAATGCACATCATAACACATAACTTTACACAAGTGAGCACAACTCTGCTGCTCTGTTTTTTATTTTACTGTAATATTAGTTTTGTTCCTATCGAGTTATTGCAGTGAAGCCAAGTTTTATTGCACCTGTGTATAATGACAATAAAGACTATTCGTTTCTACTCTATTCTACTCTATCATATCATACTTTATTCTGCTCTATTCTATTCTATTCTATTCTGTTCTATACTTTATTATATTCTACTCTATTATATTCTGTTCTATCCTATTCTACTCTACTCTATTATACTCAACTCTTTATTCTGCTCTATTCTATTCTATTCTTTATGGATGTATGAAACATTTACAATAAGATGAAAAGCATTCATTTAGAAACATGAATTTTCAATTAATGCTAACTTTAAGCATTAAGAGATATCTGCAGGATGACATACAAATAATAATGCAAATATCCTCTTATTTTAATGTTCATAAACTGTTGATAGTTTAACATTACAGCATGTTTTAATATTTTCCCCCGTCTATGCATTGAATCCAGATTTTTGGGGTTCGGCCGAATACCGAATCCACTGGTTAAGATTCTGCCGAATCCGAATACCGAATCCTACTCCCATCCTCAGTCCATTAACACAGTAAACACATTAATGAAGTAAACACAGCAGTGTAGCCTATTTTTCATTTTATTTTATTTTAACTGTAAAAAAAAAAAAAAGAATAATGCTCGTCTGGTTAACACAGGTTTTTAGGAGTGAACCCTCTACCTGCAGTTGCTGCATTTCGGCTGCTGTCTGTAGATTCCTTCATGCATAACTCGTATTTCGGTTTCATTCGCAAATGTTTTAACAGCGGCGATGTTGTGTATTGTTTAGGGCCCTTTTTTCACCACGAGACTAATCGGCATTGCAAATTGAACATGTAGCTCGACTTGAATCACCTTCTTTTGACTGAAAGTAGCCTAGGTACTGCCAAACAACACTTTTTCTGCTCACGATCGCGTTACACTTTCACTTTCACTTTCTCACAACGGCGGCGTGACGTCGACCAGCGTAGCGCGTAGTGATGCCTATAGGGCTCGGTTCGGTGGAAAAAGAAAATCTAAGGTTCGACAGAAACCGAAACCCGTAAAAAAAAAGCCCAATATTCGGCCGAATCCGAATCCTGGATACAAATCAAACCCAAACAGACATTAGGCCTGATGTTTTAAACCTCATGTTATTAAGTTACAATATAATCACTTATATTTTACCATGGCTTGGAAGATATTTTTTTTTTTCCTTTTCTTTTTTCTTGTTTTAAGTATACAAGGCATTGAATTAGATAGGCCTACCTTTATTATTATTATTATTATTATTATTATTATTATTAAAGTCATGCTTAAAACAAAAATGAAATGCAATACTATAGGCACCTGATAGGCTGTACTATGGTAAAGTGTACCTGGCCCGGGTGGCGTTGAAGTGTCCTGTGCTTCTGCTGCTGATGATGAGCTGCTGAACTGAGATCAGAACCAGAACCCACATCAGACTCAGGAACCCGAGCAGCAGAACCACAGCGCAGATCTCGCGCAGAAACTCTCTCTTCACTGCCGGCTTGTGTTCGCGGCTCCGGGGGCCGTTCAGCGCGGCCTCCTCATCGCCAGCGTCCGGCTCCTGGTTCTCCTGGGTCTGCTGGTCCTGGTTCTCCTGAGTTCTGGTTCTGCTGGTTCTCCTGGTTCTGAGGACTGAGTCTCTCTCGCTCATCTGCATAATGTCTGGGTTGCTCATTACTAAGATCTGCTCTGTTCAGAAACAAACGTATCATAAATCCTTCTTGAAAGCTTGTTTCTTCATTCTCCACTGATCGCTGATTCTTTATTACTTTTGTCTGGACACGAGGAGTCAGTTTGACAGAAACGAGGAATAACGAGTGTTTTCCTGGTTAGTGTAGTAAGAGGGTGGAGTTAATGATCACTCCCACAATTAATTCCACGCTCACTATCAGGATTTCTTCAGGTTTCACTTTAAACACACTTCTAGAAGTATAGAGGAGAGCACACACTAACGCAGGGTTAGTTGTCACACACTTGTTTTAAATAGTTTAGAAGACACTCGCCGGGTTTGCGCATGCGGGGCATGTTGTCACACTACGTTACAATCAGCCCCTATTAGAACTATTCTATTCTATTCTATTCTATTCTATTCTATTCTTGAATTCTATTGAAAAAAAAAACATGATAAAAAGGTGAAGTCAATGATTACAATTATTAATTATTATTATAATGTTTTTTAACTATGTTGAGCTGTGTTCGTTGTCAAACTCAAAAATCATTTTATTGCAATTTTTTATTGTTTTTTTTATATGAAAAAGTGAATAATTGTATTTTATTGAGAAAATATTTGAGTTGGTCTTGTATATTTTCTGATTAGATCAGATATCATTTTAATCTGTCATATGGTCATGTTATAATGTACTCCACCTATGGGGCATGTTGTCACATTTCACTTCCATTCTTACAGAGTAAATCAAGTAAAACATATACACTGTATTAATAAAACAAAACCACATAATTGTAGACATGTGGGAAATTAATGTGGGAAAAATAAATACTCTGAACCCTGAGTAGACTTACACAAACTGAAAAAGTCCAAAAGCGTTATGTTGTGCCCCGCTCTCCTCTACTATTACTAAAGCCTGTTTGTGCTGGAAGGACATGTGTGTATTTGAACAGATTCTCATTTATTTTACTTCTAATGATTTTACTATTTTAATCATTTTACAACTTTTGACTTAAACCACAGTCGGTTCTTGTGACACTAATGTGAAACCATTTTACATTTCTGTCTTTTTTCCAAAGTGACATATCAGTTCCCTGGGTGACCAGACTTCATTCGTCCCAATGGAAAGCATTTACACTGTCTGAATGGTTTCCTGTCCCCTGTATAGTGCACTATGTGCCATTCACCATGTAGAAAATAGTAAATGTGTGAACAAGTGACCGATTTATAATGTATTTATAATGTATTTATAATGGAGCTTCAGATTCTAGAGAGCATTTGATTGGACAGAAAATCTGATCTGGTCCTGAAGCAGGGACGGATTATGACTTGTGCGATCGACAAGACAAATTACTTTTGATATGAAACACAGTCTCAGCTTTCAAATTATGCCAATTTTATGACGGAATTCAAACAATAAATTATGCTCTTAATTATGACGTGACAGATCGCTGTAGCACCTCGGTTCAAGCGGCAGGTGAACTGATCTAAAGCTCTTCTTTAGTTAATAGTAAATAAACTCAAATGAACTATGTTGGAAGATACAGCTGCAACTTGCTGAAATGTATCATGTCTCGTGTAATCACTCAATCAGTGCTTCAACCGCGGAAATAGGCCAATAAAACAGCTGGAGAACAATATGTCAAGTAACGTAATATTTACCTCAGAAAAGCCATTTAATGAGCACAGCATATAGGCCTCGCTAGAAACATTAGAGAGGAGTCTTTTTGCTAAATATATGCACTATATTACATATTATATGTTTACTCATAGGCCTATCATAAAACATATTATAATGTTATTATTATAAAAACCGCATTATATTACTGTTGTTAATGTAAAACATTTAATAATAATACCAATGTATGTTTACAGCATTAGTGAGAGATTTTACTTTGAGAAAAATGAACATGTAGCTATATATAGTACCTGATATTTATCCAAATTAATGGATGTAAACATTGCATGTTGTTACTAAACTTAATGAAATTCTGTTTGGTCAGCAAATGGTTTAAGAATCACAGTAAAAAAAAGAAAATCTGTAATTTCCAATATATACGCACTCTGCTTAATTGCCTTTTTTATTTGAAGGTGCATCTTTTACAGTCATTCAAACAACTGTAGAGTGAAGTCAAGTTTATTTGTATAGCGCTTTTCACAATACAGATTGTATCAAAGCAGCTTCACAGTATTAAATTAAAATAATACAACAAAGTTTGTTTCAAGAGGAATTTATTGATTGATCAAATTAAATTAAATATCCCCAAAATATCCCCAACTGAGCAAGCCAAAGGCAACAGTGGCAAGGAACCGAAAAACTCCATCAAGTGACCTAATGGTGTACTAAAACTCCATCAGGTGACCTAATGGAGAAAAAAAAACCTTGGGAGAACCCAGGCTCAGTCGGGGGCCAGTTCTCCTCTGGCATTTATGAGCTAGAGGCCGGATTGTAGTTTGAACTGTGGTATTATATGAATGCCTGGCCGAAGAGATGCGACTTTAATCTAGTTTTAAACTGGGAGAGCGAGTCTGAGCAACGAACAGTATCAGGAAGACTATTCCAGAGTTTTGGAGCCAAATGTGAAAATGCTCTCCCTCCTTTGGTGGTTCTGGATATCCTAGGTTTGACCAAAAGCCTTGAATTTAGTGATCTTAAAGAGCGCGATGGATTATAGGGTGATAGAAGATCCGTTAAATAGACTGGAGCTAAGCCGTTTAGGGCTTTATAAGTCAGTAGCAATACCTTGTAATTAATACGGAACTTTATAGGTAACCAATGCAGTGATGATAAAATCGGTGTTATATGATCATATTTTCTTGATCTCGTAAGAACTCTAGCGGCGGCATTTTGGACTAACTGTAGCTTGTGTGTGCGCTTTTACTTTTTACAGTTCAAATTTTAAATAATAGCTACGCTAAAACATACAAAAATAACGACTTTATTCCACTATTCATTTCCATCTCTCTGGGCCTCGTAGTGTTTTTGCGCAGCGCGTCTGTGTTACACGTCACCACGTACGCTCACTGTTGGCCGACGCTGGTCATGTGTGTGACGCGCAGCGCAAAAACACTACGTGAACCAACTAGTGGCCCAGAGAGAAGGAAATGAATAGTGGAATAAAGTCGTTATTTTTGTTTGTTTTTGCGCACAAAAAGTATTCTCGTTGCTCAACAACATGAGGGTGAGTAATTACTGACAGAATTTTCATTTTTGGGTGAACTAACCCTTTAACATTAAATAAAGCACATAAATAGTACCTGATATTATCATTGCCACACTTTGAGATTGTTGTTCCAGCGCGAACGTCGCAGTAAAATAGGATCCGTTTCAAATAGAATCGTCGCGTGTTAAACTTTGATTAACCAGAGTCTGATCGATTGCTCCTGTCTGCCTGCCTAGCTGCCTCCTGTGAGTGTTTGCTTCGGTGCTGTAAGCTCCGTTTAAGCCTCGTATTTCTTTGTTTTGAACCATCATTTACTACAATTTCTAGTTGTTTATACTACTACTAAATACAGCTTACCCAACATCTCAGATTAACCTGACATCGCTAGCTTCCGTTACTACTAGCACAACACGCTAGCCTGTTAACGCGCCACCCATGCGCTCAGCTATTTTTATTTATTTATTTTTCTCTCGCGCGCCCGCGCCTTTGAGTTCATAAAAAGCTCAGGTAAGTAAGAATCAGTCAACAAACACGGTGAGTAATGTCTTGTCCTGTTATTGTCACCTTTACTTCATGCCACATGTTTAGCATAACCTTCTCTGTTGGCAATATAGGATTTATATGTGATAAATGCAAGGAGACAGTTAGGCTGACAGAGAAGATTTCAGAATTAGAGACACGCACCCAAACATTAACTGAGGATAGTAAGAGTGCTAGAGCTTCAGATATTATTTTGGATGCGCCTAGCATAGTGAACTCTTTACATGATGCGGTTCCAACTGAAGTAGAGCCTGCGCAGCCGGGCAAATGGGTGACAGTGAGGGATCGCTCTAGTCGCGGATCAAAAAAACACTCTTCCGTTCCGATTACCATAACAAATCGATTTGCCCCGCTCAGTGAAACACCCACTGAGAATGATTGTGCCCTAGTTATTGGCGATTCTATTACACGGAACGTGAAAATAGAGACACCAGCCACCATAGTCACATGTTTGCCGGGAGCCAGAGCGCCTGACATCAAAGCAAATTTAAAAGTGCTGGCTAATGCTAATCGTAAATTCTCTAAGATCATTATTCACGTCGGCACTAATGATGTTCGACTCCGCCAGTCGGAGATCACCAAAATTAATATTAAAGAGGTGTGTGAACTCGCAAGTACGATGCCAAGGACTGTAATTTGCTCTGGCCCCCTTCCTGTTCGCAGGAGTGATGAGATAGTTAGTAGATTGTGTTCAGAATCAGAATCAGAATCAGAAAGAGCTTTATTGCCAAGTGTGCTTGCACCCACAAGGAATTTTTCTTGGTACTGAAGCTTCCAGTGCACAAATACAAATACAACAAGAAACATAGTAATACAAATTCTAAGAATAAAATATATATTAAAAAAATAAAAATAGTATAAAAAGTAAAAAAAGGGGTCACAGTTGGGTTTAGTCTGAATAAACATTTACAGATTATGAACATATTTACAGTATTTTGAGAAGTATGAATAATATAAATATAAATATCACCTGAGTTAGAGAATATTACACTAGACAGTGGGAGTCTAGTGCATGTTACAGATTATGAACATATTTACAGTATTTTGAGTAGTATGAATAATATAAATATAAATATAAATATCACCTGAGTTAGAGAATATTGCACTAGACAGTGGGAGTATTGCACTTGCAGGCATATGCCTTGGGGGGCATGTTAAGTGTTCAGAAGGGAAATGGCCTGTGGAAAGAAACTGTTCCTGTGCCTGGATGTTCTTGTGGCCAGTGATCTGTGTCGCCGTCCTGACGGTAACAGTTCAAACAGGGGGTGTCCAGGGTGAGTGGAGTCTGTGATGATTTTACCTGCTCTCTTCCTCACTCTGGAAGAGTACAGGTCCTGGAGGGTTGGCAAGGGGGCACCAATAATCCTCTCTGCTGTCCGGACTGTCCGTTGTAGTCTCCTGATGTCCGATTTGGTAGCTGAACCAAACCAGACAGTGATGGAAGTGCTTAAAACAGACTCAATGACGGCTGAGTAGAACTGGATCAGCAGCTCCTGTGGCAGATTGAACTTCTTCAGCTGGCGAAGGAAGTACAGTCTCTGCTGGGCCTTTTTCACAATGGAGTCAATGTGATTTGCCCACTTCAGGTCCTGAGAGATGGTAGAGCCCAGGAACCTGAATGACTCCACTGCTTCCACAGTGCTGTTCATGATGGTGAGAGGGGGGAGTGCTGGGGATTTTCTCCTGAAATCCACAATCATCTCGACTGTTTTGAGCGTGTTCAGCTCAAGGTTGTTATAGCTGCACCAGACAGCCAGCTGTTCAACCCCCAGTCTGTAAGCAGACTCGTCACCATTTTGGATGAGACCGATGACGGTGGTGTCGTCTGCAAATTTCAGGAGCTTGACAGAGGGGTCTTTAGAAGTGCAGTCATTAGTGTACAGGGAGAAGAGCAGTGGGGAGAGAACGCACCCTTGGGGGGCGCCAGTGCTGATGGTGAGGGTCCTGGATGTGAGCTTCCCCAGTCTCACTCGCTGCTGCCGGTCTGTCAGGAAGCTGGAGATCCACTGACAGATTGAGGATGGCATGGAGAGCTGAGTCAGTTTGGCTGTGAGAAGATCAGGGATGATGGTATTGAAGGCCGAACTGAAGTCCACAAATAAGATCCGTGCATAAGTTCCAGGTCTGTCAAGATGTTGCAGGATATAGTGCAGTCCCATGTTGACTGCATCATCCACAGACCTGTTTGCTCTGTAAGCAAACTGAAAGGGATCCAGAAGGGGTCCAGTGATGTCCTTCAGATAGGCCAACACCAGTCTTTCAAACGACTTCATGACCACAGACGTGAGAGCGACAGGTCTGTAGTCATTAAGTCCAGTGATTTTAGGTTTTTTGGGAACCGGAATGATAGTGGAGCGTTTGAAGCAGCAGGGAACTTCACACTGCTCCAATGATCTGTTGAAGATCTGCGTGAAGACTGGGGCCAGTTGGTCAGCGCAGGCTTTTAGACAAGCAGATGAGATGCCGTCTGGGCCTGAAGCTTTCCTAGTCTTCTGTTTTTTGAAGACTCGGCTCACGTCCTCCACACAGACCTTAAGCTCAGGTTGGATGGCAGAAGGGGGGAGGAGAGGGGTTGCAGGAGGTGATGGTGGATGTGTGAGTCTGGGCTTCTCAAACCTGCAATAGAATGCATTGAGAGTGTCAGCCAGTTGTTGATTCTCCACAGATCGGGGGGATGGTGATTTGTAGTTGGTGATGTTCCTCAGGCCTCTCCAGACTGATGCCGGGTCGTTGGCTGAAAACTGGGTTTTCAGCTTTTCAGAGTAGCTTCTTTTAGCAACTCTGATCTCCTTTGTCAGTCTGTTTCTGGCCTGGTTATACAAGATTTTATCCCCACTTCTGTAAGCATCCTCTTTGGCATGACGAAGCTGTTTGAGTTTCCCAGTAAACCATGGTTTATCATTAGTGAATGATAAGAATGTCCTGGTAGGAATGCATGTATCCTCACAGAAACTGATATATGATGTTACAGTATCTGTGAGCTCATCCAGATCGGTGGCTGCAGCTTCAAAAACAGTCCAATCAGTGCAATCGAAGCAGGCCTGTAGATCCTGCTCTGCTTCGTTGGTCCATCTTTTTACAGTCCTTATTACAGGTTTAGCTGATTTCAGTTTCTGCCTGTAGGTCGGTATAAGATGAACCAAACAGTGATCAGAGAGCCCCAAAGCTGCCCGTGGGACGGAGTGATACGCATTCTTTATCGTGGTGTAACAGTGGTCCAATATATTACTGTCTCTGGTAGGACATGTAATATGCTGTCTGTATTTTGGCAGTTCACGGGAGAGATTTGCTTTGTTAAAATCCCCAAGAATGATTAAAAGAGAGTCTGGGTACCTTTGTTCCATTTCAGCTATATGTTCAGCCAGCTGTTGTATCGCCGCGCTCACACACGCGTCTGGAGGAATGTAAACATTCGCGAGAATGAATGAGGAAAACTCCCGCGGCGAGTAGAAAGGTTTACAGTTTATGAAATGTGCCTCTAAATTAGGAGAGCACATCTTCTTCAGTGTTGTTACATCTGAACACCAACTTTCGTTAATGTAGAAACACAATCCACCACCTCTCGTTTTCCCCGTTAGTTCCGCGATGCGATCTGCTCGGAACAGCTGAAAGCCCGGCAGATGTAGTGCGTTGTCCGGTATGGCTTCACTCAGCCAGGTTTCAGTGAAGCACAGAGCAGCGGAGTTTAAAAAATCCTTGTTAGTGCGGGTGAGGAGAAGAAGTTCGTCCATTTTGTTAGGAAGAGATCGGAGATTCGCAAGGTGAATACTGGGGAGTGCAGTGCGGAGGCCGCGCTCGCGGAGTTTAACCAGCGCGCCAGCGCGCTTCCCGCGTTTGCGTCTGACCGCGTTTGCGTCTGACCGCGCGTTTGAACAACACCGCTGCCCCTCCGACGAGAATGTCCAGTAAAACGTCTGAGTAATCAAAATCTGTAAAAAAGTTGTCTGGTGTGTGTTTCCTAATGTCCAGTAGTTCGTCTTTGGTGAAACTGATAGGAAAAGAATGACTAAACGCAGAACAAACCAACAAAAACAACACAATAACTGGAGAGCTCCACACCGAGGCAGCCATCCGCGGCGCCATCTTGGATAATCTTAACGGTTCGCTTAACGGTTGGCTGTCTAAGTGGTGTCCGCAAAATAATATAGAATTTATAGACAATTGGAAAAGTTTTTGGGGCAAACCTGACCTGTTGAAAAGAGATGGTATTCATCCCTCCTGGGATGGTGCTGCTCTTCTCTCTAGTAATATGGCACATAGTCTTAGAGCTCAAACATGACAATCTGGGCCTCAGGTCAGGAAGCAGACAGACTGGCTAAACCGACCGTCTGCTAGCAGCCTCGCGTCACCAAGGTCAGATAAATCCCATCACATAGAGCCTCTTTCACCTAGATATCATCATATAGAGACTGTGTCTGTTCCCCGAATTTGCAAATCCAAAAAACGTTTAAACGTTTAAAAGAAGATTCAGTCTTCCCAGCCTGGTGCAGATCTACAATTTTGTTTCTGGTGTCCTTTGACAGCGCTTTGGTCTTGGTCATAGTGGAGTTTGGAGTGTGACTGTTTGAGGTTGTGGACAGGTGTTTTTTATACTGATAACGAGTTCAAACAGGTGCCATTAATACAGGTAACGAGTGGAGGACAGAGGAGCCTCTTAAAGAAGTTGTTACAGGTCTGTGAGAGCCAGAAATCTCAGTAGCACCTCAATGCAGTACACAAGATCCGGGGGCGGAGTTGGATCCAGATATAAGGGGTGGAGATGGGTAGGTTTAGGTATATGTAAGGTGGGAGGAGTTGGATCTGGATCCGACTCCTCCCCGTGGATTTCATGTTCTGCAGTGAGGACCATCTCAGAAATCTTGCTTGTTTGTAGGTGACCAAATACTCATTTTACGGAGGAATTTACCAATTAATTCATTAAAAATCCTACAATGTGATTTTCTGGATTTTTTTCTCATTTTGTCTCTCAAAGTTGAAGTGTATCTATGATGAAAATTACAGGCCTCTATCATCGTTTTAAGTGGGAGAACTTGCACAATTGGTGGCTGACTAAATACTTTTTTGCCCCACTGTATCAGAGACAATTGAAAGGTTCACAGTTGTGCTGTATGACAGAACCAGTACATGTGAGAGCGTGAACATGGCTCGGAAAAAGCTTTTTTTCAAAAAGGCACAGTGTTCGCCGAATTCCACCAACAAATGCAGCTCTTGAACAGCATGTGAAAAGGGCAACATATCAGGGTGGTCATTTTTGGGGCAAAGTATTACTGCCTTCTCCATCTAAATGGGGGTGGGTCAAAACAGAGGATGGCAGTTTTGAACCATACTGGACCTCACTTGCTGAAGCATCTAAAGCCTGCTATGAACTTATTGCCTGCAAATGTACAAAAGGCTGTATTAAGCAATGCAAATGCAGAGCAGCATCACTGCAGTGTACTGCTTTATATTTATGTGAGGGAGAATGTCAGAGAGTGTAAAGCTGTGTTAATAATTTTTTTGCTTCTTGACTGAGATAAAAGTGGTCATTGAATTCAGCATGGAATTTTAGAATCTTATATGTTATGTTATTAATTAAATATTGTGTTAATATTCAAAGCTCAACTGCTGAAGAGTTGAACTACTGGTTCTTTGTTCTGTTTCTTATGCAGGCCTACATTAAAAAGACAAAAAAATATATATTTACATGTATTTATGGTGAAATATGTTATTGCATTTTATGTTTCTGGCAGCTTTTAATCCATTTTCCCATTACAAAATCCATATTTGGCGGCCATTTCAAATTTCAAGCGCCTATGGTCCTAAATCTGATCAGAACCCCTTTTGAATTTCCTACCAAATTTGATGCTTTTATCGCAAATTGATCGATTTTTGCGCTTAACCGCCCTACTAAAGAGAAAGAAAATTGCCTGTTGAATATTATAGGTTGTATTTTTAAACAGTTTGAATATTTTGGAAGTGAAATATGAAAGGTGAATATGGATTATTGAATTTTTAATAATGAAAATTATGTTTTGAATTGAAATATTCACTGCTTAAATATTCACCCATGTTGAATTTCAGCCCATAAAAATGCAAGCCCTAAAAATACAATGCATTAAAATGCAAGCATGCTTAATGCAATGCATATTTTTTTTCAAGTAGTGAAATTCAACAGGCTTTTTGTTTCAAAAACATTTGACATTTTACTTCCATAGATTTAGTAAGATTCTGGTGAGCTTGTAGAGCCTCTGATTATCAACACAAGAATGACACCGTTTGCAATAAAGATACATTTATTAACACAGAGATATACAAGAGTAAAATACCACACTTCCCAAATACTACTCAGGAAAGTGACTAAACTAAACGATATATCGGTCGGGCTCTACTACAAACAACTACACAAATGATGTTCACAATTAATGTTAAGTAGATGAGCAATGGATTGGATGAAGAAATTGAAGTCAATTGTGATCTTTCTAGATGCTGGTATGAAATAGTAAATAAGCATTTACTATGAATACAGATAATGTGTCTAATGTGTCTATCTGTATATGCACACCCTAGACACAGAAAAAAAAATAATAATCTAATATAGCAACAAGCTATCCTGTATCTCAAACAGTAGAGCGTTGGCGCTTGCAACGCCAAGGTCATGGGTTTGATTTCCCATGTATGTAAATATAAATATGTGCCTTGAAATCCAATGTATGGATAAAAGCGTCTGCCAAATGCGTAAATGTAAATGTAGCAACAACCTAATGCCCAGGCCTTTGGGAAGAGGTTTGGTTAGCTTATATTTATTTTCCACGTGGTCGGCTGATCAGTCCGGCAATGGGCTATGTCTTCCACTGGTATCTTTCCATTCGCAGTGGGGGTAAACTGGATCACTTTCCAACAGTTGCAGAGCCGCACTGAGTGCTGGAGGTTCGCTGCTGGTCTTTGTGTAATCCGGAGAACTGTAGGTCAGGCGGAGGTCGATCCGCAGGATCCTTTGCAGGCCAAAGCTTACAAAGGCAAGAGTCGTGCAGCTCAGGTGTTGAATGCTGAAGTCCTCATCAGAAGCGGTTGAGTTGCTTGAAGGTCCGGTGAAGGTTTACTTGCAAAAGTATAACCTTGGTTGTGCTGATGTTCCTTCCCTCTTTAGGTCAGAAACTCTACTACTGTAGTGGTGTGATTGGGTCGTGCATTCCAAGTGTCCGCCCATCGCGTCCCATCTTTCCACCCTGTGGAGCTTGTGGATTTGTCCCAAAATACACAGTTAAATGAAACAGTGTCTTTAGAACCTTGGAAATTTTCTTTCCAAACCTTTCTCAAAGTCCTTGCAGCAGCGTTCTGAACTTGTAGAGTCCAAACTTGATGTAAATTGGTTGAGGTATCACCCAGATGTCCATATCTGTGTTAGTGGGTGAGATTACAAAAAATAAGTAAAAGTGAAAGCAAATGAGACAGATCACTCTCTTTACTGACTTATAAGAGCCAAATCATCTCAAGAGAAGAAGAGAAGAAAAGTGTCCAGTTTCAGAGCTACATACAATTTTATGTTGTATTTGCATGGAAGAGTAGAAGTGGAAGATAAACTAGATGTTCTGATGAAAAACAACAAAGAACGAGTTAAAAATTAATATCAGATTAATTTCACTCTCAAATGTGTTATGGCCTCTTCTTCAGATCCCTGAACTTCAAAGGTGTTTTCTAGTGTGAATTTTCTGGTGCTCTTTCAGTTCATATTCTGAAGTAAAGGCCTTCTTCACTGAAACACACACTGCTGTGTCTTTTCTGGTGTAATATTACTAATGAATCTTCTCCTTTGTGTGAATCTTCAGGTGTTTCTTCAGGACTGATGCCCAATGAAACGGTTTACCGCACTGATCACAGTTAAACGGTCATTCTTCAGAATGAGAAGATGTGATTTCAGAGAGAAATCCTGAGCCGCTTCTTCCCAGTGTGAACTCTCATGTGAATCTTCAGACTTGATTTACATGTGAAGCGTTTTTTACACTGAGGGCAGGAGATTTATTGGCTTCTGTTTTTCCTTTCTTGTTCACGTCCATCAGGTCTGAAAGAAACATTAAATCATGTGAGATTTCAAATGAGAGACAAACGTGAAATGAAAAGAGAAGCCCAAAGTCAAGATCACTGAGTATAATAGTCATTTTAATACCATCAAATCTGGTCAACAACTGCTGTGCACGATTATGATCTATTTTAATGTCATGAAGATGATTTGTGTTATAAATCACTAGTTTGGTCATGAAACTCTAGATGACGCAGGCTTGACATATGATCTGTAAGAAATCACAGTTTCCTACACGACACAAGCTGATTGGCCTCTAAGCTTATTTGTTTGACGTTTGTTATGAAAGGTCCATCTGTCAGCAAATTCTCATATTTTTGCATAGTGTTGGACTGAAGGAAAAGCAAATTCACGCCTGTACAATAGAGAGCGTAAAAGCGTCTGCCAGGGGCATAAATGTAAATGTCTCACATGGCAAAAGTTACTTTCAATGGACTCTTTTACACAATTTTCTTGCTAATCATGACTTAAGTAATTCAAAGTGTTCATGAAATGCTAATGTTTTATTTAAAGTATTATTATATTATTCCAATCTTTAATGCTGGTTTCACTAGTGCCACCAAATGCTCTCAAATGTGTATCTGCAGCAGCTCTGGGCATCTGACAAAGTTTATATCTTACTGGTCAGCACATTTCTTTGAAGGGCAAAGCAACTACTGTAGTTGAAATATTCTCCAACCTAAACACCAAACTTTTTGTTCTTTGGTATAATGAGGTTTCTTTAAAAAAAAAATAGTATTTAATGATCAAAACAAACAAACACACTAACCAGGGCTGAAACAACTAATTGTACGTACATTGTACAACTGATCGTACATTGATAAAATGTGACATTCTTCATTTAAACTGAACAAAATTATAAACGCAACACTTTTGTTTTTGCCCCGGTTTTTCATGAGCTGAACTCAAAGATCTAAGACTTTTTCTATGTACACAAAAGGCCTATTTCTCTCAAATATTGTTCACAAATCTGTCTAAATCTGTGTTAGTGAGCACTTCTCCTTTGCCGAGATAGTCCATCCACCTCACAGGTGTGGTATATCAAGATGATGATTAGACAGCATGATTATTGCACAGGTGTGCCTTAGGCTGGCCACAATAAAAGGCCACTCTAAAATGTGCAGTTTTATCTCACAGCACAATGCCACAGATGTCGCAAGTTTTGAGGGAGCGTGCAATTGGCATCCTGAATTGAATGTTCATTTATTTACCATAAGCCGTCTCCAAAGGCGTTTCAGAGAATTTGGCAGGACATCCAACTGGCCTCACAACCGCAGACCAGACTCATGCCTGATGTTCTCATAACGATAACACAATCTCAGACCTGATGTGAGATTTAAACATAGCCACTGCTCACGTCCATATTGATAAAAAAAAAAGCAAATTTTTTGCATGGAAACCGTGCGCCCAATTTTCTGTAGTATGCTCGTTTTGTAAATGAGGGCAACTGTGTGAAAACATCTACCAAACGTGTCAATTTATAGCAGTAAATAAAATTTCTATGGACTATATGCACAAGAAAAATAAAGCCTAACCCTTAAAGTAACACTATGGAACTTTTCCTCTGCGGTCGCCCCACAGGTTGGAAGCGGAATTGTCTCATTAGAACTACAGAAATGCAACCCAATCTGGCAATCTTAGATGTGTGGTTATAGCAGATAAAGGACCACAAAGTAGGCCTGTCGCGGTGAAGGATTTTCCCTTGTGGTAATTTTGAGTGGCTCAATAGCCCGATATGCGGATTTACCGCATTTATTAATTTATTTTGATTTATTTATATTTATCAAGTCAAGTCAAGTTTATTTATATAGCGCTTTTCACAATACAGATTGTATCAAAACAGCTTCACAGTATTAAATTAAAATAATACATCAATGTTTGTTTCTAGTGGAAAACGTCCACGTTTGGTAATGCTGGTCAATAGAATTGTTGATTGATTAATTAAATTAAAGCGACACATGGATGTGGACACTTGGATATATTTCCAAGATCCTTGTGATGGTACATCGACTTACAATAGGTTGAATGACACGTCTGCCATAGCCTGACAGGGTCTGTATCGCTTTTACTGGCACTATGTAACTTCGATGTTCGGATAGTAACAAGAGCACAAAAAGAACTACAAAATTCGGCTGCTTTACAGCATACGTCACTTCCCCCACCACTTCATCAAATTTGGACGTGAGAGGCCAACCAGCGTTTGTTTTCGGCTTTCGTGCGTATGTTTTTGTCATGGGGGTTGTTTACACCTGGCCACTTCATGCATTTTCTCAGATCGGATAGCTACCCGATCGTGAAAAGTCCAGGTTTAAATGCCCTCCGAAACGCATTTGAGACGGATTTGAATCTGATCCCTCAAACCACTTCAGGAGGAGATCTGAGACGCATTCCAGACGAAACTGGACAAGTGTAAATGCATAATGGTTGTTGAAACCACATATGTAAATTGTACTCCTCCCAAAAATGCTAAAAAAATAAAATAAAATAAACGTGTGAGAGCGTTGTATAGGCTATTATGTTATATCCAGATATGACGACGCGCTGGAACACGCATCACCGCAGATGAGCAACTGCATCAAGCCAACGTGCAAACTATCGCAAATCAAAGTGAAAGTAAGTCGCAGACGCTTACCACACAATCTTCATCATTAAAAGTAAAGAAACGAAATGATCTTACCAGGGCTGTTACTGCTCTCTCTTATTGCGGTCTTTGATTTTGACATTTTAGCTGATGATCTATAAAATGCAGCTCATATCTCGGTGACATGCACTCCATTAAATCTGCATATAGCGCGAGAATTGAAGATCGAATTTAAATCCGTTTCGCAAAAATACATTAATGTGACCAGGTGTAAATGGAATCGTTTTGATAAATCAGATAGCTATGCCTCACGAATTAGTTTGCCAGCTGAACTCAGGTGTTGTGAGGTGTATTTATCACGTAGTCCTGAGGGATATCAGACGACGCTGTTGACGTTGATTCCTGCGATTATCATGAGAACAGCTTTCAATATCTCACATAATTATCATAAATAAGCCTAACGTAGAGGTTGTAAATAGTGTAAACGAGCACAATTTGCAAACTATTATGATAAATTGCAATAATCATGTCTAATGACATCATAACGGCCAATGTTATGAAATAATGCGACGTACATTTAACTTAAAGGTCCCATGACATGCAATATAGTCCTTAGTGGTCCTTAGTACTGTATCTGAAATCTCTTTCCAAAAATTCAGCCTCGGTGCAGAATTATAGCCACTACAAGCCAGTCCCAGAATGAGCTTCCTTCAGACGGGCCGTTTCGGTGTCTGTAGCTTTAAATACTAATGAGGAGGAGAAAGGCGGCGCAAGGTGGAGGGTGGGTGTGGCCTTGACCATCTTGCGCAACGGTACCATGCATGTTTGTTTATGTTGGATATATTGCAATGGCACGAAGACACGCAGTCGTTCAAGCATTTCAGTTTGACCCAGAATCTGATCCAGATGGAGAAGCAACGGATGAAGAAGTTGCAACTCAGCGGCTCCAGCAGGACGTTTCCGAATGGTTAGTTTAAAATATTATGTCTGGATACGGTACTTTATTCGGATGGTTTACAGTTATCATCATGTAGCTAACGCGAACCTACTGTTGGCTTTTCATGAGAGATCTGTAACGTCTGTAATTTATCTTATTACAATTACATCAAGCTCTGCGATCTTGAAATGCGGATATCGCGCGCGCCATGTAACCAACAGGAAAACGGTTATCCAAATAACAAAGAAATGTACAACACTCGCGTTACAGTGTGTGTAACTTGATGCTGTCTACCTTTACATTAGCGCAAGCAACTGCATAGCTAATGTGACAGCCACATTCTACGTGTAAGAAGCTAGGTAACCATAAACAGTAAAGCAACACACTTATATATCATTTGTTGACTTACTTGTCCGACGTTCAGCAAGCCCAGCTCTGTATTGACCATTCGATGTTCATTTGTACATCCAATTATTGAGCAATTATTATGCTTCGCTCGCTCAAAAGCCATGATATCTCTCGTGGACAAACTAAAATCGCGCGCGCGCATTCTACTTCCTAGCTCATTTTCTCATGGGCGAGAAATATTCTCTGGGCGGGCAAAGCAGAGAAAGGGGAGGTAACATTTCTCCTTATGACGTCATAAGGAGGAGATTCAAGATCAGCCCGGTTGAGCTTCCATTTTCTCAAAGGCAGAGAAAGATAGCAAAAGCTCGATTTACACCGATTAAAATTTTTAGAAACTTGGGGACCATATACAGGCTAGGGGAACTCATATTAATGTTAAAAAACCTCAGAAAGTGGAAATTTCATGTCATGGGACCTTTAAAAGATAGTAATGAAACAAGGTTAATTATTTTTTAACTTTGAACTCCACTTTTCAATGCTCAGCTGACCAGCAACGCGCCGCATGGATAACGCTGAAGCTGAAGCTTCACTTAATAGAGACCAATGGCATTGATTCAATGCGTGACTCACCGAGTTTTGTTTCAGCGAGTTCCACGCGCTGTGGATGCTCACCAGCGCTGTCGCTGATGCCATTCATGGTAAATACTCTTAAACGTTAAAAGGATGACATGACAAATATTTAACTTTCCTTGGACACGGCAACCTTTTCACAAATATGACTTGACCTCAAAAACAGACGCAGGTAATCACACGCGCTCAGTCGATCTCTCTCATTCACTGTCTGTTTAGGCTTAAAGGAGCCGTATGTAAAATTGTGGCTAAAACTGGTTCTGCAATCACTTTCAAATTACTGTAGAGCGGTGTATCCCCTCCCCCTCCCCCCTGACTCGAGGTTGCCAGATAAGCTGCAGGATCCAGCAGGAACGTAGGCTGCTATGTAGCTGTGGTAACTAGAGCAGAGCTGGCAACCCGGACGCCGAAACACTACTGACTTTGTGATTGGTAGATAGGTGGAGGGTGGAGCATCAGGCCAAAACACAAGATGACAACATCAACATCAGTTGAGGGCTGCAACTTCACTTTTTAAATGGCAATATCCTGGCCATAATACTGTTGTCAGTGATATAAGTATTTGAAATGAACATGATTTCTTAATGTCTAGTGACATATCAGGGCCATTTTAAGATTAATTGAAATACATTTCTTATAAACAGCTCCTTTAAGTGCAAATCCATGAAGCCTCTGTACAAATCACCATGATAAAAACAGTCTTATTATCATTATTAACTTATTTAACATTCAATACACATGCACAAAGTTCAAAACAAGAAGGATATAGCCTTATGAAAAAAAGAAAACGCGAAAATCACGGTTGCTGCGGTTACTTGCATTCCTCTGCGGTTGGCTTGTCAGTAGCGCGGTACTGCAATATTGTGGTTATCACGACAGCCCTACCACAAAGCAGAGGCATACTGCCCTACAAAGGCAAAAGACCTTAAGTCGCTAGAGTGTGGAACTGAGAAAAATTACTTTAACGATTTTTAGTTGTCCCGACAAATTAATTATAGGTAAGACACTGGAAATCTGGCAAATAGATGTTTTAGTAATGAAAATTATATACATAAAAAAATCTTGAGCTCGAACTTGACTTTTGACCACTATTTTAAAGTTACTGTGCTGCCTTTGTATTGTCAGCAAAAAGTGAGAAGTCATGCCAAGGCAAAAGGCAGTAACTTCCACTTTATCAATATTTGGTTGCTGATCACCATTAACAAAATCATTATAGTAACACCTGTATAAAATCTAGTGATCATGGCATTTATTTTGTATGATTTACAATTATTTATAGCCATCTACTTATTGCTATCCTGTGCTTTGGTTGCTTTCTGATGGCATTATTAATACATTTGACATGACAAAATACCTCCATAGATATATTAGTCCAGCGTTATTGGCTCGACTGCGTTTAGGGCGGGGCTGAACGCGCCGGCGAAGTTTTGGCACTCTGCCAGCTAGATGCATGAGTGCAATGTGTAACGTTTTTCTGTCAACTCTGCATAATCCTTCGCGATCAATATCGCATGTTTGTCCGCGTTTGTGCAGGAAAAAGCTCTGAGGACATCAGAAGTTAGAGGGACTGATGGCAGCTGTACAAAGTACACAGGCTAAACCGTAATTTTAGGCAGAACACCATATAATCTGGTAGGTAGCATTATATGATAGAACACCGGCACAGTAACTTCATATTGACGCTCGGCTAAACAAAGGCAGAGCACCGTAACTCAATTTGAGCGTTCCAAAACAAAGCCAAAGAGCGGTAACTGATGTTACGGTGTTCTGCCTTGGTTTCTCATGGGCTTTTGGAAGTTACTGTTAAGACAACTCATTATTTTCTCGAAAAAACAACGGAATTGATTCAAGATACTCATCCACATGATAAAGGAGGTCTTGAATGTGCCAAAAATTTAAATGACTCATTTTCGACCAAAAACGAAGTTACGGTCTTTTGCCTTTGCACGGCAGCATAGGTGCCTTTCACCCTTGATGAACCACTGAAACGATTTTGGAAACATTATTTTAAGGTAAAAAATCTTCCTTAGTGTTGCTTTAATGGTGAAGCTGCTGCAGGAAAAGCACACAAGACAAACTAACTTGAAGATTCCAGGTTTTGTTTCTCAGCACATTAAGATTTACTACTCACTGTGATCTCACACTGTGTTGATGTGGTTTCTCCACTGCATGGATCTTCATGTGTCGCTTCAGGTGAGTTTTAATAGAGAAACTCTTTCCACACTGATCACACGTGTGCGGCTTCTCTCTGCTGTGGATCCTCTCATGTGTTTTCAGAGATGCTGACTCACTGAATCTCTTGTCACAGTGTGAACACTTGTAAGGTTTTTCTCCAGTGTGGATCCTCTCATGTGTTTTCAGAGATGATGACTGACTGAATCTCTTGTCACAGTGTGAACACTTGTAAGGTTTTTCTCCAGTGTGAATTCTCTGGTGCAGTTTTAAACAGTTTGCTGTAATAAAAGTCTTCTCACACTCAAAGCACATGTACTCTCTCACACCAGTGTGAGTTTTCTGATGTGTATGTAAATGTTGCAGCCGTGAAAAACTCTTTCCACACACAGAACATGAATGCGGCTTCTCCTTCGTATGAACTGTCAGGTGTTTCTTCATGTTTGATTCACAGAAAAATGTTTTTCCGCATTGATCACATGTGAACGGCTTCACTCCGGTGTGGATCCTCATGTGAACTTTAAGGTGTGGTGATTGACTGAAACTCTTTCCACATTGATGGCATGAGAACGGCTTCTCTCCTGTGTGGATTTTTATGTGTTCTTTAAGGTATGCTGATCGACTGAAACTCTTCCCGCATTGATCACATGTGAACGGCTTCAGTCCGGTGTGGATCCTCATGTGAAGATTAAGGTGTGAAGATTGACTGAAACTATTCCCACACTGATGGCATGAGAACGGCTTCTCGCCGGTGTGGATCCTCATGTGTTGCTTAAGGGATGATGATTGACTGAAACTCTTCCCACATTGATTGCATACATGTGGCTTCTCTCCTGTATGAACTCTCATGTGAATCTCAAGATGTTGTTTGGTTGATAAACTCTTTCCACACTGAGAGCAGGTGAAAGATTTCTTGGCTCTTCTTTTCTTTATAAATGTCTGTTTAGTCTTTGAGCGACTCAAAGGTTTTTCTCCAGGTTTGACATGATGTTCCTCCTCCACTTCACTCAGTTCTTCAATCTCCTCGATCTCTTCCATGGGGTCTAAAATCAAAGAAAAAAAAAAGTAATTTTCAGTACATCAAAACAATTCCAAGTGAAAGGACATAACAGTCAACCATGATGTACCAAAGTTAACAACTTGTATAAATATTACAATCATTTTTATGCCTTTTTATAAATTATACATCCCTGAAAATTTACATGAATGAGGTAAATTGATCTTCAATTATTATTTTTAAAACATTATATACAAATACCATATTTCAGTAGTGAGAAATATTAAATATATTTGATCAACGACAATTATGTTATGTAATATTAATACATAAAAAATATACAATAGTGTAATAATTTTTAAACCAACCTTTAGATTGATATTTAATTCATTAAACTAAAAGCGTAATTATTAAAGGCCAGTTACAATAAACTTTTCCTTCCACTGACGTCCATTAATACGCATGTGAATGTGGGACACCGGAAACAAAAGATCAAGTGAATTTCTAAAAAACTAATTTTTGCAGTAAAGTGCAGTAGATTGTATATATTTGGAATCATTATTTTTTGTCATATATGTTTGTAATAAAACACACCACAGAGTGTGACCTCATTTCACGACCGGTGCAGTGTGTGCAACATGCTCAAAGTGTAGACTGACCGGTGACCGCAGGCTTTAACTGGTTTTAAACTAACAGTTTTTATTAGAATTATCTGTGTCCAAAATCTTTCACTCAACCCTGTTAACTTCTGGACTGAATTTCCTCTAAACAATTTATTAATTGTGACACCCAGGAAGTGACATCATCTGTGCCAGTGTTGCCAGATTGGGTCGTTTTGGACAAAAATTCAAGGGGGGTAATCCAGCACCCGAAAAGCGTACCTTCTATGCGGGCATCCATTGCTAACCAAGCCTTCACCTGCTGTTAGCATTCCATTGACTCCCATTCATTTTGGCGTCACTTTGACAGCGAATAACTTTACATCTGAGGCGTTTAAAGACTCCATTTGTCCATTATTTATTTCTAAAGAAACACGGCAATGTATAAAAGGCTCCATTACCTTGTATCTTACGTTATGGCCCCGTAGAAGCCGTTTTTGTAAAAATAGGCTAACAATTGCTTCATAACCACGCGACTGTCGCACAAAAGATAAATTACTGTATGGACAGGAGGAGAAGCTCGCGGGCAATTGGGGGGACGTGGAGGCAAAATGACTAAATAATTAATCAGAATACTTAGCAAAAGTTGCTCCTAGCTCATGGACAGCTCCTACTCACACTCTCCGTCTCTGCAAAATTTGGAAAGGAATGATTCAGATTTCTCTCGGCACAGCTACTAGAAGACTTACAACTGTCAGACGGGTTGCTCACATCACATCTACGTCATCATGCTCAGTTTGAGTCTGCGCAGTACGCTCAACCATCAGGAAGTGAGTGCTTCTAATTGACTTCACTTTTCTCCGTTGAAGTCTATGGGGTCGCTGTGTCCATTTATTTTACTGTCTATGCAAAAAATTGGGTGGGTGGACAAAATTTGGGCTGGTTTGGGGTCAGTTCGGCAGTTTTCACAAATCTAAATGTTATAGTCTAATTGTTTAATAAACAAAACTCTAGCGTGCATGTATTCCATAAAATCAGTAAACATGACACTGTACCAGGGTTTCCGTTGTCCGGTAATTACCGGACATTGGCCGAAAAAAAAATGAAATGTCCGACAAAATTAAATCTCTCCGGTCAAATTGTCCGATTAAAATTACCTAATAATCCCGCCCCCCCTAACACAATCTGAATTTGAGAATAAGCCTAAAATGTATAAAACAAAAATACACCGACCTTTGGCTATGTTATAAAGGAACAGGCTCTACCGTTTGAAAGTTATTAAACAACATCGCATGCTGCATTTCAAATAAAGCGCACGCCTAAAACGGCTGTAATATAGGCTAGACCTAAACAACGAACGAATGAGTGAGACGTTTCAAATATGGCCAGGCCCAGGCAGACTAGCCGTAAAAGCTTTTTTCAGATGTCCAGACAGCTCCACCACCACCGGAGAAAAAGCAGAATCGGATCAAGACGAAGCAGCGAAGTCGCCTTGCGGAGAACAAGGTTACGCGGCTTATGCGCATTGCAAGTTGTGGAGAGACACTAGCCGCGTTTCCATTAGGCTACCCTTCAAATTGCGCAAATTGAAATTGCGAATTAAAAATACGCACAATGGAAACACGTTAATTTCGCAAAAACTCCCGTTTATCGCAAGAACGTTTTTATGCTCGCATGAGGTGGTTTTTCAGGCAATTCGAAAAAGGAATATTTCGCAAAACTGCAATGGAAACAGTTTGCAGTCACCTGACTTAGAAGACGCGGTGTGTTTGAGGTCCATGTATAGCTACGCAAATAATAATAATTTTATATTATTTTATTATATTATAACATTTAATAAGCTATATTTAGAAGACGCTTTTATGCAAAAAAGGAACAAAGCTGAGTGTGGAGAGCGCACTGCATGGCACGGAGGCGCGGGCGTGACCACTTGCATTTTCCTATTAACAGTGGAAACAGTGGGGATATTTTGGGGATATTTAATTTAATTTTATCAATCAATAAATTCCTCTTGAAATAAACTTTGTTGTATTATTTAAATTTAATACTGTGAAGCTGCTTTGATACAATCTGTATTGTGAAAAGCGCTATACAAATAAACTTGACTTGACTTGACTTGACTTGACTTGGAAACAACTTAAAATACTCTATCATTTCTGGTCATACAGAAAATAATAATACATTATTCTCAACTACTTTTATTTGTGTAAACTCACAATAACAAGAAAACGTTGTGCTTTTGTAAAATAAAATAAAACAATCAGACGCACTTTCATGATCTCCATAAACTGGAGCGTGAGAACTGAAACAAAATATAGCCTATGTAGGCTAAAGCTTGAAATGTCCACTTTAAAACGAACAAATTCGAATCGAAAGCTAATACCTTCTGATTATGTACCTAATCCGTATGAAAGGTGCATTTCTCTCTAAAAGCGCATCTGTTTAACAGCGGAGATGGAGATGTGATTTTAGCCGACACTTAGAAAACAATAGTTTATTCATAATATTAATGGCTCTTCTCATTCAGCACTGCGGGAAAAACATCAATTCCAGGTTCTAATTTGGCCTTTGAAAACCAGTAAAATCGACATGTTTTCCATATTAATTTGTGAATATTTTAAATGTTTAATAAAGGGGCAAAAAGTCATAAACAAAAATCAGAAAATGCGTCGGTATTTACTTTTTTGCGCAGCAGTTTGTGTAGCCAGTTCAAATTAAAATTTTGGTGTTCAACTTTGCGTTTTAAAAAGACAACAAAGGGTCTTTCCCTGCCATTAATGCTTGGATAACACGCCACGTCTCCTTCCATTAATCATAATAATAATGTCTAATGCGGTGGCTGTGATATTATATAAACCAACGTCTGTTGCCGTGATTTTTTAAATGACTTATCGTGAGAGAAAAAAGGACGTTTAGTCGCATATAACATCGGTTAATGGAAACGCCGTCATTTCGCAATAGTTTTTTATCGATATTTAGAAAATAGCGCAAAACATTTGCGCAAATCTGTAATGGAAATGCGGCTATTTACACCGCGAGATATTCAGATATTTTATGTGGGGAAGGGGAATTGGTTTGTTAAACTATGAATGTGAAACCATAGTAAAAACAATTGGCGTTGATTGACGCCAATCGGACGTTCATGTTTTTTTTTCCGTCTATTTGAAAGTTAGGCTAATAAACGTTGCATTCTGCCTGATTATGTCTTTTTTTTTTTTATTTACATAGCCTGCCTCCAGTTTTCCTCAACTTGACTAATTAAGAGGCAATATTTGACCGGCATATCATCAAAATGTCCGGAAAACGAAATCTCTGCCGGTCACTTTGACCGGCACCATTTTTTTCTAGCGGAAACTCTGCACTGTACTGACCTCAATTAATTCACATTCAATTATCCAGCATGTTAAACTCTATTCATAAATATGTTTTAATGTATGAATGGCGTGAAACTGAAAAATACAAATCCATGAACTAATAAGTTATATATGTAACTGGTACAGAAAGTGTACTGTTAAATGTATGTATTGTTTATTATAATTCACACAAAATGGTTTATTTTCAAATGCTTGATATACCTGCCTGAAAAAGTGGGCTTTTCTTTCAGGGCCCAGATGCCACTGAGTCCTGCTGACTTCAACATTCACATGAGTCTCTGTACATGAACATGGTAAAGTGAAAATCAAACACCTTGGAAATGAAAGGTATGTACAATGTTTTTAGGAATGGCACAAAGGTCTCTGTCTTTGGATAATTGTTTTCAATAATGTGCTTTTTTGTCATTTGTTGTGTATATTTGGATTATGTTGTGTTGTAAATAAATCCAAAAATCAAAAAGCCATTCTTTTTTAAATCTCCTCATTCTTTGTGCAAGGTTGCTCTGAATGACAGGGCCTGATAGCTCCTAATAGGGCAGTTAGGGGAGTGTCTTTGTCTTTCTCAGGTGTGAAAAGCTTGCATATTAATGAGGTGATCCTCCCCTTTGCATAAAGCTTTCACACACAAAACACGTCTTAGAAATTTTAAATCAATATATTGTCTTATCTGAATGAGCAGTCAGGGTGATTTTCACATAGTTTTGCAGCAAATATTCTAGGCTATGTCATACAATTTTCAACAGTCTTGTGAAGAAATAATCAGTATGGGTTTCATGACCTTATTTCAGTGACAATTTTTTTTTGTATTTTCACAAACCACGCATAAATGTCATTATCTCAAAACTACAAACTTTTACATACATGCTGCTGATATATTATTGTAGCAGAGTTTGTGCTGAATACAGTGTAATTAGACTTTAGCCATGAAAATGTCACAAGTAACAGAAATAACCAGAAATGTCAGAGCATGTCAGAACACCTCCAGGGCCAGAAAACAGCTCAGACCTCAGAGGGTTAATGTTAGCTTGACAGTTAAGCTAACGTTAGCCACTAGCCAGCATATGCAAGTGATCACGCAGGCGCTTCTGGTTTATACTGGAATGTAAAGTCTTCACCAGAGGGTTAGTAACTACTATATATTTTGTATATTTTGTAACTAAGGGTATGTTTACACAACAACCATGTCAAACCTATCCCCGTTCACACGGATCTGCGAAAATGACAAAAGAATGCTGTATTATGCATGCTACACCAGAAATGTAGTTGGCGATGTCACTTTGTCAAGAAACATCCCGCGAACATGTAATACGCAAGCTCGTTCACAAAATCACGTTCTTGTTGTTTACATGGATGGATATGGTAATGGCATCATTCTCACCCTTGCACTTCAAAAGCTTGTGTTTTCATGCCCCCAAAACCTTGTGGTCGTGTTAATGAACGGCCAAAACGCACAAAAGCTTTTCCGTTTTCAGTGGTGTCCTGTAAACGCACCATTTGCTCGTAAGACAGAGCTCTCCTTATAATGCAGTCTTTTATCTTCATTGCCAGGCCAATATCAGCCTTCAAATTCGTTGGCAGAATTTTTGTTAAAATGAAATTCATTTCTGTTTGTCAGGTTAAAGTTGAATCTTACTTTTTTGCCTCGTAACTTACGGTAAAAATAGGCCTACTTTTCCACTGAACTATCTACTTAATCATGAAATAACTTGATACATATTTTTTTATGTGTAAATAACATTCAGAAACTGTATTTGAAATAAATAGCAATCAAGTTGTAAATATGAGTGTGAAGCTCAGGATTTTCTTCAAGCCCCAAGTTTACGATTTGGGGGTATGTCAGTGGGAAACGTGGCAGAATCATCTGTCTTTACACACTCATCTAATACATTTCAAAACCCTCTCCGAAGGGGCAAATCAGCAAGAAAACTAATTTACAGTATATATATATATATATATACTGGAGTTTGGAGTTTGAAGGAGTGCCAACCTAACGCCTGTTGTAAACAACAGAAGTATAAAAGACTGAAGAACTGACTGCCTCTGGGGATACTGATACGCCAGTGCCCCCGACGCCTAGAAGCCCAGAGCTGAGGACAAGAAACCCCAAGCAGAAGATAAGAAGCCCAGAGCTTACTACACCTTTGATTCAAAACGGGATTATTGTATTTTATACTTAAACGATGAAGTTATATTTGCCTTTATATTTTTGTTTATTATAAAAAGAAAAGTAACCAGTTAAAATAAATGTAATTGATTACAAAATCTGCCTACTGTGACTTAGATTTATGATGCTGGAAGACTTTTAATGAGAACATACCACAGAGGAGTCTTCTGACCAAATTGTAAGTACCTTTTGAATGCTTACGGTTTAGGTCAGATTTGACTTTCTTTACCTTACCTGAGAATAATAAATAAATAGATAAAAGGTGTTAAGAGTAAAGTACACACCATAAAACAAGAGGAAGACCACCATCCTGACAGACACACCAGTCAAGCGACAACTAGAGGAACAGGCCGCAACAAAGAAGAGACTCTTAAAAAAAAAAAAAAAAATAGCCACAACTGAAAGCTCCATCTAAAGCTCCTGCTCCTAAAAATAAAAAAAAAACGGAAAATGAGATCATCATCTGAGTCTGATGAAGAGGAATACTGTCTGGTTTGTTTAGAGGAATACTGTCTGGTTTGTTTAGAGTCATATGGGAATAGCCGACCTAGGGAAGTTTGGCTTCAGTGCCTGTATTGCAAAAAGTGCGCCCATGACTTATGAACTCCAGGGGCCGTATGTATAAAGCCACTCAGAGTAAAATTTTTGTCTCAAGTCTGTCAAAATTCTAAGAATGACGTCCTTTTACTTTTATTCCTAGACTTAAGAACAAGTGTGATTCATAAAGGTTCCTAAGTGTCAAGACTAGGTCTCAGCTCCTAAATTATTTAAGAGAGCTGAAGAGGTCTCTTAACCTAGTTAGGAGTAACAAGATGGTAGCAGAGAGGAGGAGGCCACACACTTTTAAATGAAAATATGATGTATTGGAGTTACAGTAACTGATGACGGAGTTGATTTTATAGCAATGAAATGAAAGGAAAGTAATAATTACATTGTTGCTGACTGGTAAAAAGCAGCAGTAACACCCGGTGATGACTTGAGCTCATCATTCCACAGTAAGCAGGGTCTTAATAGCACGATTGTGGCACTGACCACACCAAACACATTAGTGGCTAAAAGTGATGTGCAGAGTTTTTTTTATTGTTTTTTTATGACCCTACAAGTTTGCTTAAACCATCAAAATATAAGGAAGATAAAACTTAGTGAAGATATTTATCTGACAAAATTATTTCAAGTCAAGTCACTTTTTACAGTACAGATTGTTTCAAAGCAGCTTTACAGTGATAACATGAAAATAATGCAACAAAGTTTTTTCTAGAAGAAAATAGTGTCATTGTGCAGCTTAAGTTAGTTCAATGATGATTAATTTCCATTGTAAAAGATCATTAGTCATTAGTTATCTATTTAGTTCATTATACAGTCGCTCTGGAGAAAACAGTGATGTACATCGTTCAGCTCAGTTCAGTTCAGAGACAATGGTGTCAATGCAGGCAGATCAATAATATTGTTGAAAAAAGGGCAAACTACAGCTACAGGTTTAAAAAAAAACTAAAAACTAAAAAGCTCACAGGAGAAAAAAAAAATAATCATACATTGTCTGCAACATAGTCAGTTATTAATATTTAATTGTCCTCTCTTGTTCATTTGTTTGACAGCCTGGCTAAAAATTATGTCTGTACAATTTGGCATGTTTCATTGTGTTATCACAAATAAACAATTGACTCGAAGCACAACTACACAATACGCGTACAAAATCTTTAACACATTTCAGTGTTTCCCCTATACATTTTTCCAGCAGCGGTGCTGTTACATGCCGGAGGAATTGTTACCAAGCCGCTCGCGGGGGGTCGGGGGGCATGCACCCCCAGAAGTTTTTTTTTTTTTTTTTTTTTAAATGACCCCTTAAACCATGTCTTCTGGCAAGTTTTGTGGATAGAAATGGACATTTTGAGACATACTAATTTGACATACCATCAACAGAAGGCATTATTATTGCAGCACGTACCTTGAACTGGTCACAAAAGTTTAAAAGGTGACTAGCTTGCATAGCCTATTTTACTTCACTAACCTCCAGGGACGTGCAAAGAGTTCATCAGGGGCAGGGGCTCAAATGTAAGAAAGGGGCAATATGTAAAATATATATATATATATTTTGGCTGGGAATCGATTAAAAAAAATGAACTAATTAATCGCACAATTTTCTCTGATTAATCGCATTTCCCCCAAACTTGTAATCATCTATATTTAAATGTAGAATCACTAATTAAACAACACACAAAAAAGGGAAAAAAAGAAAAATGTCCGCACAAATTGTACAGAAAATAGCCCTATATTAAAATATAAAACATCAATATATTATTCTTCATTCAGTTCTATGCAACTTTAACAGATTTATTTGTTGACTAATTATCAAAATAAAGTATAGTTATACAAAGCTACTACTGAGAAATTTCACGTTATTTGAGCGGACTTTGCTTTTCCAGTGCGTGATCGGTAGTCTACATGATTGGAGCGTTTGGGCCGTTAAGGAGCAGAACGCGCAGCGCAAAGACGGAGCGGAACATTGAGCAGAGAGCGCAGTGCGCCAACACACACACACCGTCACACAAGCACGGGAGAGCGCGGCGCAAACATAGAGCGGAAAAGACCCGCACGTGAAGTTACTAAACAAGCTGCGCGAGAATGAAACCTGATCGCCGAACATGGAGGGGCGGGACGGCATATTTTCCATAGACAGTAAAAAAAAATAATAATGGACACAGAACCCATAGACTTCAACGGAGAAAAGTTCGTACCGCATTCTCCTTCCCACAAAGTCTTGCTCGCTCTCCCGTGGTGTCTGTCATTGCTATGCAACCATGAAGAGAGGCGCTCCTGAGAAAACGAGCGCGCCGCGTCGCTTCTATATGAGCGCGCTTGCCGCTCGCCCACATTTGAAATATCTGCATGTGAACGTGAATGTGAAGTGAACGGCCCCTTATGGCAACGTGACTAGCCTAATTAAAAATATTTCCATTTGCTCTTTCCTCCTTTGTCAACAAGTGGATTCAGAGCCATCACATTAGCAGCGCCGCCGGTCGCCATGTTTCAGTGTTTTAGGTGTGTAAGTGAATGTCGTGATATTACTGATCATGTGAAGATTTTGCAGCGGCGCTGAAAGTCCAGCGCCAGCGCTTAATACATTGTAGGGGAAACATTGCATTTGTAACCCTATTTGAATAAAGGGTGAATCTGACAATTTTCCTTTGCCTCACTTTTGGCCACTACTGTATGGCAGTTCATTGACTTTGCAAATCTCGCAGCAAAATAAAGCCACTTTAATGAGTATTTCGGGCTTTCCTGAGTTGTTGGATCCATTGATGGAACTCATGTTTGCATAATTGTAAATGAGGAGACACACATCAATAGAAGAGGATTCCACAGCATAAATACTAAGGGACTGTTCGTTTTTTATTTAAGGGGCCACCGGAGGAGTTTTGAGATAAATTGTCAAAAAAGACTTGACCCTCCCTTTGCCAGCAATACATTTTTCTATGACCCTCCAAAATGATTGTGAAAAAAGGCATGACCCTCCCCGATAATTTATTGATTAGCCTACTTCTGTACTGGTTTGCGCTTCGCAAAGATGTTCAGCGTCCAGAACAGGGATAACACATTCTAACCAGCACAGTCGAGTTCGCTTGTGCATTCACGTCATTTTGTGCAGATATAAGTCGTAATATTAAGTTTGATGTAATATAAATATCTGATTAATATCACATGATGCGCTTCGTTGATTTAAACAACCTGAAAAGTTCTTCCGGTGCTCGTTCTCTTCAGCTTCAACGCGCGCGATCAAGCAGCAACGCAAAACATTAAAAGCTATGATTGGGACTGTCATATCATTATTATTGTATCCTATACACTATTGTAATAAAAAGTTGTAAATGCTTTGGGTTTAGTTGCATTCTTCAGCAACCGTTGAGTTGATTAACCTTCTAGCAAAGCGATTCAGTTTAACGCTCGTTCTCTTCAGCTTCAGCGCGCGCCGCTCAAACAGCAATGATGTCATTTTGAAACAGTAAGCCTAATATTAAAGAGGTTTACTATTACTGTAATATTAAAAAAATATTGTTTCCCAAAAAACATTGATGCGTTATTATTAATAACTAGCACTTTTTTGTACTCGTATTATTTTCATCAACAATATGGTTTGATTAAAGTAATTTCCATATTGTGCAGAGGCGATTCCATTTTATTTATCCATGGCACATTCATTGTTCTTTATTATGAAACCTTAGTAGCCTATAAAGTGTTACCATTTTTTAATAAAGAAAGTTGGCAATAGGAATGTAAAATTAATTTTATAATAAAGTTGCCAGAAATTCGACCAGGTATTAATGTTATGTTACTTACATTTGACATGGTTTATGTTCCTACCGTTTCTGCTGTTGGTTTGAAGCTTTAAAATAATATTATGCTAGGCAACGTGAAACCTTTGAGCTAGTCATCCCAGCTTCATGTCAGTTACTTCGCCGCGGTAGATTTACACTCAGAGGACACTGTGCACTTATTCGCAATCACAAAAGTTCATTATTTGCTTGTGCTTTAAAGCTTTGCCGGATAAACATTTCATTGGCGTTCGTTCTGACATGATGCACCTTTTCTGAGCGGGTGCGCGCGCGCACTCTCAAACGATTTTTTGAGACTGAGAGAGCTACATGGAAAAATATGCACCAAACAAGCCACTTGGAAATTTAGCTGCTTTCATGAATACAAAATGCAATACATAATTTGGGTGACCCTCCCCCTAGACTAAAAAAAGATGTATGGTGATGTGACCCAAAGGTGATGTTCATAATAAATTCTAGATAGAATAGCAATTGGCATTTTACAGCACCCTAGTGGCAATTTTGGGAACATGCCATGATAGCTTACAGCAACCTATTTTTGTGAAATCATACTCAAAATAAAAAAATACTGCAGGACTTGGGACTTTCAGACCACAGTGGACATCTATACTTTATTTGTATGAAATAAAGATATTTTATGATATTTACAATATTTCAGTTACACTACGCTTGAACAATAACTTTTATCTTTCTTCTTAACAGTTGGACAAAAAAAAAGTGTTCAATGAGTATACAGATTACAGTACTTTTATACAACAGACATTTTATACAAATATATCAAATCAAATTTATTTAACCAAATATCAACGTCTGCTGAGAATAATCTGTTATGTCTCATTTAACAGACGCTTTTATCCAAAGTGACAAATAGGAGAGCAATTAGGCTAACACACACTCGGCGCAAATCCGGCGCGACGTGATGAGGTCCATACGGGTTTTGCTGTCTTACTGCGTTATTATATATTACAGTAGGTTAAATCATAACAAGGAAACTTTACGCGTGATTCATGTCATCGCGACATACTGTAACACATACTTAGGCTACAGTGTGTGTTTGAAAAAAAGATGTATATTAAAGGATTATTAAAGGATAATTCCGGTATTTAACACCTTGAGTCTATTTTGTAGTTTGTTTTGGATGACGCAAAAAATTTTGATGATGGGTCCCGTCTCGACTTTTTTACTTTTTTAGAATCGCCTTTGACAGCTTCAGAGTGGCTGTCTATGGGCATGCACGAAAATGTCCTTAAAACAACCTTTAATGTTCGTTTTCAAAACTGTGCAACTCAACGAGTGGTTAGTGATGTTCCTGATAGTTAGTGATAGCATGATGACTGAGAAATATATGACAGAGAGGGAAAAGTGTGCCACCCAGCCCCACTCTCCCCTAACTGATGATGTAAGTCAAACAAATATTATATCTTAGACTGGTATTCAATCACATTGAAACTTAAAACTAAAACAAATCATATAACCATTAAGAGTACAAACATACCTTTAAAGAATAGTAGTAACAGGCGAAATGAGCAAAACACACCGGAAGTCCAGCTCTCTCACTCCTGCATGGACAAACACACGCGCGAATGAAGAGATAGGCGTATCACGATTAAAAGCGCCAGTTTCAACGAGAGATCGGTTTTACACTGTGAGAATGTTACAAAGAGACAGTAAATAGCAAATGTGTATGAGAGAGTGAAAGATATAGGCTACTGTGCTGCTAGAAGTCTGCTTTCACAGTGAGACTAAGCGCGAGTGCTTAAAGGGGAAGACGAAGAGAAAACACTTCCTATTCCTAACGGCAGTTTCCCAGAGAATGAGGTCTCTGCAGAACAACAAAAGGCGTGCCTCAATTTTGGGGCGTTTTCCAACTGGGTAGGCGTTATACTATGGAACCATATGGGTAGCAATATTCAATTTGAAATGTAATATGCAAAATGACAATGCAATATGTAAAATGGCAATGCATTTCTGTATTTAAATTTACATTTTCCAATACATTTGTGCAACGTTTGGTGCAAAATGAAAATTACATGTGCCATTTCATACACTAGTTTTAATATGTAAATTGAATATATATTTTAACGCTTTATAAGTTGCAAAATTATTAAAATGTATTACAGAAATGATTAGATATGTTTAACATGTTCAAGCAAAAACTGTAGCAAAATTGTAATTTAAATGTTATTTTAAATAAAAAATAAAATAAAATTTAAATACAGAAATGCATTGATATTTTACATATTGCATTGTCATTTTGCATAATTACATTTCAAATTGAATATTGCTACCCATATGCTTCCATAGAGAATAGCTCTGCTCTCAGAATAGGTTAAAGCGCTGATAAAGCTGTGGAGCAGATTTGAGGAAGTGAAACATGGTGTCCAAATGTTCAGCGTTTCCTTGAGTGTGGTAATGGACTCTCTTGTCTCGTGTTTAGTTCTGTTATCATCCTAGGTCCCCCCTATTTTTTTTTTTTCTTTCTTTTTTTAAAAATGGAAAATTAAGAAACATTTTTTTTTCTTAAAATAGCAGTTACTGCCAAACTTACTCCTGTTTTCTGTAATACTGACCAAGAAATAGTCCTGTTCTGAATCGTCTGTTTCCACATTGTCTGGTTCAGAGTCATCCTGATAGAAATCACTCTCCGAAAAAAAGATATGTACCTTTAAGGCGGCAACCTTCCGGTCTCTCTTGTGAAGCCCATACAGAAGTAACTTAAACTGCAGTTCATCGACTGGCCACTAGAGACAGGCTGCAAAAGAGAGTCAATTCCACATTGAGGAAGTGTCTAGAGACTGTGAAACATGAGCTGTGTCCCAATGTGAAGGCTGCATCCTCCGAAGGCCGTATTTGAAGGCCGATTGGCCGCATTTGAAGGCCGATTGCGTCACAGCGGCCGGACGAAGGACGTCCCAATTCAAAGGCTGCATCCTTGGAAGGTCGCATTCGAAGGCCGATTGCGTCACGCGGCTCGATGAAGGCTGTCCCAATTCAGTTCTGCATCCTCCGAAGTCCGTATTTGAAGGCCGGTTGCGTCATCGCGACGCGACGAAGGCTACCCTGATTCAAAAGCGACGCCAAATGTGTCCTTCGTTTCCCCGTGAAAGCAAGGATACATAAATGAACACTTAGCGGCCTATGTTTTTGTAGTGCTGTCATGCAAGCTATGTGGTTTTAGCCAAATTTGAGTATATAGAAATATGATTTCTTAAGTATTTTGTATGCATGTCTTAATGTGTCATATTTTGCAGTGTTAACAATGCACTTAAAGCAGCACTCAGTAGCTTCGGGATTTCTTCGCTGTATTCTCGCTTTTTGCTCGCAGGTTTCTCTCTAGAGCTCCCCCTACAGCTTCGGAATAGAAGCGACATCAAAGCAGATGGGACATTCTTTAAAACGTCTTCTTCATTCGGGTTCGGACAGTGTGAGGGAGCGCAATAATGACAGCATTTTAGCAGATTTCTTTTGGCCGTAAAGCAATTGTTTACATCGCGAGACCTGATATCACGCGAGACTTCCTGACGCAGCCCGCCGGCTCAAAGTTGCAAGTGCGTATTTTCCGCTTACGGGCACCAGGGGGGTGCGAAACGACCACCATTCAACCCGAAATAAGTAATATAACCATTCCAATGACTCCGAAGCTGTTCAGTTAAGGTAAAAAAAAGTTACTTAGTTCACCTTTAAGATTGCACCCCTGTGTTAAGCTTCTTTAGAGCAATTCAGGAGAAAAAAAAACACGTCTTTGCTGCAATGTATTGTGCTGTTGTTGTTAACAAGCCATGGTTAATTTGCTCTGCCCTTAGGATTGCAAGTGTCCTGGGACAGGTGAGGGTGTGAGTGGGAAACCCACTGCTGAAACTCGGCCCTGGTTTGTCCTCAGAGCCCAGTTCAGCAGTGGGTGCCCACGGTGAGAAGGAGGCAGCACCAGCAGCACCAGCAGCTCAAAGGCAGAGGCAAGGAGAGCACAGGAGAGTAGGGAGAGGATGGACAGGCTGTTTTCTCTTCTTGAGAAAATGATTGAAAAAATATATATTTTTCTACATATTCTTTAACTTTTTTCATTATTTTTTAAAAGGAAAGAAAACCTGTACATAATTTTTTTATGCAACTTTAAATGTATAAAGAGAATGAATTGTTCTGGACATTGTTTATTTTTTTGACAGTCATAATTTCTACTTGAAACAAACTCTTGTATACCTTTTTTTTTCAGATAAAATTGGTAAATGAAAATCATTTGTTCCACGGGCTACATTAAAGTACTTTTTCCAACTATTAACAACATACGTTAAACATATCAAAATCAACAAACATTTACAGTACATAAAATAAGAAAAATATGATGTAGACTTTTATTAGAATTTATTAGAATAATAATTAGACTTTCAAAAAGAGTAATTTCTGAAAAAAGTACTTTTAATAACAAGTTTTTAGTATCAAGAGTAAAACTAGAGGTATGTATTCTGCAGGGGAAAAAACTCCTTGTCAGGGTTTTTATTATAGTTTGTATTTATATTATGATATTCCTGCATTTTACTTCTGAATATTTTCAAGGTTGTTACATTATATACTTTTGTGTAGTTTAATGTAAAATCATATGTGAGGGAAAAAAGGTACTTCAGTAGGTTACTTCACATTTGTACGTGAATATTTAATGAAATATGCAGTTCAGAAAATTAAAGTCTCATATAAGTTTGATATGTCCCATATCAAAGGGCGCATCTGAAGCGCTCGGACCGGTCTAGCCTACAAGGACTGTTCTTGTCGCCTGGCAACCGTGACAGCTGCCGATGACGAGCGCGAGAAATACTGGACTTTTTTATATTCAATTGGGTTTTATATTCAAACAGGGCTAAACCGAAAATACATGATCCGGCAGCGCCGGGGCTGAAACATCCTCACCATGTCCTCCAGTAAAATATAAAACATAAAAATGACAATAGCCAATTCTGACTCCATAGCTGTTTACTCAATTACCCACATAGCAACATTGTTTCGGCCCAGATCCGGCCCACATCTGGCACTTGTGGAATGCGGATCTGGCCCACATGTAGCGTGGAATGACGGCACTTGGGTGGCCCACTCCTGTTTGCCAGATCTGGGCCACAAGCAGGCCATAGCAATGCCACATGTCAGCCAAGAGCAAAGAAATCAACCAGACCTGGACCTTATCTGAGACACACAGTCTGTGTATGCTGCGGCCAAATTTCTTACGAAAACACGTAAATTTGATCATGTCACACCCATCCTGCGAGCTTTACATTGGCTACCTGTCCAATATAGGATTGATTACAAAATTCTCCTACTCGTGTTCAAATGCCTGCACCATCTTGCTCCAAGTTATCTATCAGAACTTATACACTTATACAGCCCGTCCCGTGTCTTAAGATCCAGTAATCTTAATATACTTGCTGTTCCTTGCACAAGGTTGAAGCGTAGAGGAGATAGAGCCTTTTCAGTAGTGGGACCCAGATTATGGAACAACCTGCCAATACAAATTAGAACAGCTCACTCGCTACCAGCTTTTAAATCCCTACTGAAAACTCATCTATTCTCCTTAGCTTTTAATACCATTTAAGTGTCCTCTCTTCTGTAGCTTATAAATTTTAATTTGATGTTAAATATATGTCTATAGTTCAATTGTCAAATACTATACATGTAACCTCTCAGCTGTTGTGTATTTTAACCGTATGCTATGTTCTATTTAATGATTGTACAGCACTTTGGTCAGTCCTGTGACTGTTGAAATGTGCTTTATAAATAAACAAACTAAACTAAACTAAACTAAACTGTGTATATTAAATATGGAGTCATTTCAGCCTAAATAAGCCTGTTAACAAGCAGAATCACTGAAGGAAAGAAGAGAACAGAAAAAGAGACGAGCAGAAACACAAGAACTACAACTGACTTCAGACACAGCCTTAGATGATCAACTGAAGAGAAAAGAAGACATTAAATCTGTGAAGATCTCAGCAGAGGAGGATTAAACAACTCCACAAACAGCATTACCAGCTTCACTTATTACTAACCAGACTGACTTTATTTCTGTCAGACGTCTACAAAAGATTTTATTGAGAATTAACAGAGGTTTAACTCTAATGTGTTTCATTTAAAGTCACCATAACAGTGGTTAGTGTTTCCATTAGATGGGCTCTTAACTCTTAATATATCTTTTGTCTTTTTTTGGCCGCTGTGACAGTGTGTTTGTCGAACACATTTGCAGTAGCAAAGAAAGCTAAAGTGAAATGAGATCAGGTGATGATGGTTACCTGGTGATGGGTTTATAATCATCATGAAATAACCTGTTTCACTGATGTCTTTGGAATCTAACAATTGTGTTGATCAATTAATATCTTCACATCACAAACCCTGTGTTACTAGCAATATTATAATAGTCAGTTTAAATCTTTTAACAAACATGAGATAAAAAATTAGCTTTGCTGACACACACAGATATCAACAATCAGCGTATGAATGTCAACAATGGTGACAATCACAAATATTTAGATAAACAGATTAATTCAGAACATCACTGAAAAGCTACTAATTCACAACAAAAAAACAGCAAAAAATTAAATATTTAATATTTAGAATCAAACACAATAATAGGACAATTCAGCTGCATAATTTATTCATGTTGCAATGCATGCTGGGAGTTTTGTACTATGCTGGTACTCAGCATGCATTGCAGCAAAGTACTTTTGATTGTCACCATTGTTGAGATTCATACGCTGATTGTTGATGTCTGTGTGTGTCATCATATAGCTTCATCACCTGATCTCGTTTCACTTTAGCTTTCTTTGCTGCTGTAAATGTGTTTGACAAACACACTGTCACAGCGGTCAAAGAAAGACTAAAGATATACTAAGAGTTAAGAGCCCAACTAATGGAAACACTTATCACTGTTATGGTGACTTCAAATGAAACACAGAGTTAAACCTCTGTTAATTCTCAATAAAAACTTGTGTAGAAGTCTGACAGAAAAAAAGTCAGTCTGGTTAGTAATAAGTGAAGCTGGTAATGCTGTTTGTGGAGTTGTTTAATCCTCCTCTGCTGAGATCTTCACAGATTTAATGTCTTCTTTTATCTTCAGTTGATTTCATCTAAGGCTGTGTCTGAAGTCAGTTGTAGTTCTTGTGTTTCTGCTCGTCTCTTTTTCTGTTCTCTTCTTTCCTTCAGTGATTCTGCTTGTTAACAGGCTTATTTAGGCTGAAATGACTCCATATTTAATATACACAGACTGTGTGGCTCAGATAAGGTCCAGTTCTGGTTGATTTCTTTGCTCTTGGCTGACATGTGGCATTGCTATGGCCTGCTTGTGGCCCAGATCTGGCAAACAGGAGTGGGCCACCCAAGTGCCGTCATTCCACGCTACATGTGGGCCAGATCCGCATTCCACAAGTGCCAGATGTGGGCCGGATCTGGGCCGAAACAATGTTGCTATGTGGGTAGGCTATATCAAATGAATTATCAGGATGGCAGCTGTCCTCTCGCACCGTTGAGGAGCGGTGATCAGAAACACCTGGTTGCGCAATTAGGAAATCCTATGAAGGCTACATGGTGCGTCCTTCGGAGGACACAAAGGCTGCATCCTTGAAGTCTTCAGTCCTTCGGAGGATGCAGCCTTCACATTGGGACACAGCTAATGTGTCGAAATGTTCAGCGTTTCCTTGTAGCTCAGAGTGTGGTAATGGACTCTCTTGTCTAGTGTTTAGTGCTGTTATCATTCAGAAGCTCCTAGGTCAGTATTTTCTTTTGTCTTTATTTTTATTTATTTTTTAAAATTGAAAATAAGTGATATTTTTCCTCAAATAGCTTTGTATTTACTGCTAAACATACGGGTTTTAAAATAGAGGAAATCACACAAATTTTTACCAGTCGGATGTTTTAACTACTTTAAAATGGCTTTTTTGGTCACTTATATCTGAATATTAATAGAAAACGACACAGACATCAAGACAATATGAATATAAGTTCACTCAGCTAGTCCTATCACTTGAAGCAGAAAATCCATCCTTCTGTCCTTTTAAATGTCCGTGTTAAAAGAGCACTTTCAGTGGTTTAGTGTAGCTTATATCCGACTTAGGCATGGGGTCAGAGATGAGGAACGATCCCAGCTTTTTCCCTCTCAACTTCCAGCACTGTACCTTTCAGAGTTGAGAAGCAACATCCAACCAAATCATGGAAACCTAAGGCCTTCTTCTCAGTCACCAGAACAGAGATCGAAATTCCTATAACTGGGATGAAATCCCGACTCCAGAAGCTCATACCATCTTAAAGCTGTACAGGGTTTTTCCTGGCTGAAAATGAGGCGGAGGTGGCAAAATCCGATAGCTCGGTGCCTCTAGGGGGGTCCGGGGGTATGCCCCCCCGGAAGAAAATTTTGTACATTTTAAAGATAAATGCATTAATCTGGTGCATCTTTTTATGTATAATGACCACTAGAAGGTGAAAAAAAAACACTTTTTACAAGCATGTATTTATTTATTTATAGGTATTTTAATAATCAGATAATTTGATTTTATTTACAGTTCATAGGGGGCCATGAAATTACAAAACAGTACTAGTAAATTACGTGACTGCTACTTGTGATAGCTTATTTTATAAAAACGGCAGAAGAATTTCGGCTATTGCCTAAGTCAGGCTGGCTCTATGGATATATTTTAAGTAACCTAACTAGTTTGAGAGCCGAAGCTTAAGAAAAACAGTATCGGTACCTGGCTGTGACAAGTGAAGGCACTTCGATGCTGCAGAGAAGGTGCTTCTTGACTTTCGTGCGTCTGTGGAGGTTGTGATAACTGACAGGTGATGTTGAAAAGGGGGAGGGGCAGGGGCTCGTGCGCTTTCGCAGAAATTTACCTTGCTCCGTTTGAGACAAGCACGTTTAGGTGCTTAAAGCCCTGCATTTCAGCCCGAGCCCGACGTGCCAATATTATTATTATTGACTTATTTATGCCCCTAGGGCCGGGCTTCGGGCCAATTCTCACGTCATAATTCACATGCGGGCCGGGCCTCTGGCTTTTTTTGGGTTATCCTTCTTTTTATATTTTTAGACATTAATTAAAAAAATATGAGAAGCTGACGACGACGATAGAAAAACAAACATAGAAAGACATTTCATAACCTAATCTTATAATTACACAGTGACATATGACTGACATGACAGTCTCGTGCACGCACGCACACACACACACACACGCACGCACACACACACAGAAGGTTTCCCATCAGCGTGACCCACGATTCACCTCATGTGCAAATAATGGAGAATATTAAGAGAAAATTTTTTTATTTTCGTTTAACTGTTGGAAACTACTGGAAAAAAAGAATGGCCATGTTCTGTCGTGCATTTTTGAGGTAAGATAACCTGCAAGTTTATTTAATTTAATTGGTTTAGATAGGCTATTGCTCCTTTCGTTTGCGAGCGCTGGTTCGAGCAGCCTGAGCCTGCCTCAGTATTTCAAAAAAAGTTGTTTTACTCACTGTGGTTTAATAAATAATCATTTGTTAAATTAACTGTCTGTGTGATATGCTTGAAGTGTTTTATAGCCTATCTATGGATTGTAGCCAAGTAAAGTAGCCTATTAGCGTTGATATACATGCCTCTTATACGTCCGCACATCTCGCCTCCGCACCATGGGCGACAGGGCGTTCAGCGTGGTAGGCCCCAAATTGTGGAATGCTTTGCCACTTGAGTTGCGCCAATGCACAGGTTTATCCACTTTTAAAACTAAATTAAAAACCCATCTTTTTAGCCTAGCTTTTCTGCAGTCCCATAATTTGACTTGATTGATCTGATTTTACACCTTGTGCGCAGTGTATTCTTATGTCTTGTGTATGCATGATAACATTTTAAACCCTGTATGTTCTTTATGTTTTTGTCTTTATATTTCCCTTGTCTCTGCCTATCAAACTGTACAGTGTCCTTGGGTACCTTGAAAGGCGCTTTTCCAAATAAAATTTATTATTATTATTATTATTATTTGAGAGGCTAAATTGATCAAACATGTTGTAGGCTATACTCGCTGTCGGTTCGGCTGCTTGGTCGTCATTTAAAAAAAAATGCTCCAAAACATTTGTCTAAATTAACATGATAAAGAAATGAAAAGAAACATAACTAACAAAACTGACCTATTTTAATGGCTGCAAATAGGGCAGGCTGCCGCTGTGTAATAATAATAATAAAAAAAACGGACTCGAGTCGGACTCGGGCTGATAATTCTGATGAGCTGTCGGACTTGTGCTTGAGCGTCTCGGGCCAGGGCCGGGCTCGTGCTTATTCTGATGCAGTCGAAATGCGCAGAACGGTTTGAGAATGGAATGGAACCCGGCCGTGAATCCGCTGCGGAATCGTGTCGGTGGAAAAGAGGTATCTAATCATGTGATTCCGTCTTGAGTTTTTGTCGACAGACGGAGGCGGCCCGAAATTTGACGGAGGCGGCCGCCTCATAATTCTCTATGCAGGAAAAACCCTGGCTGTAGATGACTAGATCGTTTCAACATCATTGGTGTGCATAAGATACGAGGTCAGTGTAATGGTCATCATAATGAACCCTTCGCTCTACGTTTGGACTTAGTTGGTAACGTCTGACTAGTTTATAGTCTGTGTGAATCGAAACATTCAGACTTTCACATCAGAACTATGAGGGTACATTTCAGCTTACAAATATGAATATTTTGTTCTCAAATTCAAATCTACAAGCTCTCAAATTTGGCCACTTTTACCTTCATACAAGTATTCATTTAAAACGTGAATTCTAACTTTGAAACTTTCCAGCTAACAAGAGCAAGTTTAGTTACGTCTGTTTTCACAGGAATGGAAGAGACAAAAACTCTTTATTGTCACATGTGAAAAAAAGAAAGAAATAACTTACATTTAATAGCGTGACATATACACATATACACACTGCAAAGTCAAATTTTAGAATATTTTATTACTAAATAATATGAGCAGACACTGATTTTATAAAACTTCCCGTCTGCTCCTGATATGATGAGCTCATGATCTGTATCATTAATGTTTATTTGTGAAGGTCTTGTTCTTGTTCACAGAGGCGTAAAGTTGATCCTGCGGTTGATCTTCTCTTCCTCTGATGGCAGTATAAGTCACTGTATCATCATGATCCTGAAAGAACAGATTCTGTCCATCAATGTTTGAACCCCAGCGATTATTATTATTATTATTAGAGCATGAGCTTCATTTATCTGAGAGTCAAACTCATGTGCTGGTATCTACTCACATCAGAATCAGAATCAGAATCAGAAAGAGCTTTATTGCCAAGTATGCTTGCGCATACGAGGAATTTGTCTTGGTGACAGTAGCTTCCAGTACACATACAATACAAAGTGACAAGACAAGTGACAAGTAACAGGTATAAATAAAAAATAAAATAAAAAAAATAGAAAAAATAAAATAAAAAGATTATAAATTATAAATATATATAAAGTTATAAGGTGCTATAATGAAATGTCTGAGGGAAGTATTGCACATGTTTGTTCCACAGTAGGGGAACATTTAAGTGTTCATGAGGTAGATGGCCTGGGGAAAGAAACTTTTCCTGTGTCTGGTTGTTTTTGTGCTCGGTGCTCTGTAGCGTCGACCAGACGGTAACAGTTCAAACAGAGAGTGTGCTGGGTGTGACGGGTCCAGAGTGATTTTGCGAGCCCTTTTACTCACTCTGGATGAGTGCAGTACTTTGAGTGTGGGAAGGGTAGTGCCAGTGATTCGCTCAGCAGTCCGAACTATCCGCTGTAGTCTACGGAGGTCGGTTTTGGTAGCAGAGCCGAACCAGACGGTGATGGAAGTGCAGAGGATGGACTGGATGACAGCTGAGTAGAACTGTACGAGCAGCTCCTGTGGCAGGTTGAATTTCCTCAGCTGACGCAGGAAGTACAGTCTCTGTTGGGCTTTCTTCACAATAGAGTCTATGTGAGTGTCCCACTTCAGATCCTGAGAGATGGTGGTGCCCAGGAACCTGAATGACTCTACTGCAGTCACAGTGCTGTCCATGATGGTGAGTGAAGGGAGTGCAGGGGGGTTTCTCCTGAAGTCCACGATCATCTCCACTGTTTTGAGCGTGTTCAGCTCCAGGTTGTTATAACTGCACCAAAGAGCCAGCTGCTCCACCTCCTGTCTGTACGCAGACTCGTCACCGTTCCGGATGAGTCCGATAACAGTAGTGTCGTCTGCAAACTTCAGGAGCTTGACAGAGGTGTCTTTAGAGGTGCAGTCATTTGTGTACAGGGAGAAGAGCAGTGGTGAGAGAACACATCCCTGTGGAGCACCGGTGCTGATGGTGCGGCTGTCGGACGTGATTTTGCCCATTCTGACTAGCTGTTGTCTGTCTGTCAGAAAGCTGGTGATCCATTGACAGACGGAGCTAGGGACAGAGAGCTGGGTCAGTTTGGTCTGGAGCAGTGATGGGACGATGGTGTTGAAGGCAGAACTAAAGTCCACGAACAGAATCCTTGCATAGGTCCCTGGTTTGTCCAGATGTTGTAGGGTGTAATGCAGTCCCATATTGACCACATCATCCACAGACCGGTTTGCTCTGTAGGCAAACTGCAGGGGGTCCAGCAAGGGTCCAGTGATGTCCTTCAGATATGCTAACACCAGTCTTTCGAATGACTTCATGGCCACAGATGTTAAGGCAACAGGTCTGTAGTCATTGAGTCCTGTGATCTTTGAGTGATTTTACTGGCTTTGTATTGGAAGAAGTGACCTCAGAATAAGTCACATCATCTGTCTGCTCCTAAACATCAATGCAAACGTGCAGAGAGTCAAGTTTAACACAGAACAGACATATCTCTCACTATAATATGTAGAATAACACAAGAGCTTTTAAATCACATTATTGAACAGACAGTGAACGTAATGTTTGATGATTTAGTGGACTCACATTGGCTCTTGCAGCGGGAGGAATGGACATGTTGATCGTCTCATTCGTCCCTTTATGATCATTCTCATCTTTGACCTTCAGAACAAACAGTTAAACTGGATGAATGACACTTTATTGAGCTTTAAAGACAGTAATCAAATCTAAATCACTGCATTACTGAACTCACCGCAGAGTCGCCAGTCCCTCTTTTATTATCTGAAAACAAGTGCCTCATGAAATATTTATGATCAAACACAATGTGCAAAAGACACAATGTTAAGTATTACGATTTTTCAACAATCAGATTTTGTTGAAGCATTAAAATGAATAATAAAAATGATTGTTGACTTAATAACTCTGTGAGATTGACATTACAGGATTTCTCAGCAGGAATAAACTTCTGTTTGAGAATTTCATATAATCCTCATGTTTCTATGATAATTACAGTCTGAACATGATGTGTTTGTTTGCTCATCTGAACTGTTTTTAATTGTTGTAAAGGAGTAAATCTGAAAACTCACCAGCTCTTTTTCTGCAGATCAGCCAGAGAAGAGCAAGAAGGAGAACAGCGACTGCAGCGACAGAAATCACTATGACTGAAGAAGAGATCGAGCACAGAGTCAGAGACGGACAGGGCAGATTGGGGACAATTATAGACAAAGACAAAACACTGTGATTATGTACCTGGTGTGTTTGTAGTCAAGTCTGTGCCTGGTGTGTTTGAATGATCCTGAGAGTCTGTGACTGGTGTTGCTGAAAAAGATGAATGGGGACAATTATATACAAAGACAAAAGCCATCGACAATGGTGACATGTTTCATGCCGCTATGCATTCTGGGAGCCACCCATAGTATAAAACTCATGGCTCCCAGCATGCATTGCGGCATGAAGCATGTCACACCACACAACTCTATATAGTATGAGATTAGACTTTTATGTAGATTTTTTAAAAAATATATTTTCTCCAACAGCCCAAGCACACACACAGGCCTATATAATGGCGTGTAAAACAAATGTATAATTTATAATCAGCTCCATATTGGATTCCAAGTGATCAAGGGCTTAGAGCATTTCATTCAAACTCATTTCAAGAGTTCACCAGTAGTGGACACTCGTGCAACATTAGCGAGGGATGAGCATAAACAGTGGATGTAAACACAGCCTCGCCCTGCATCTCAATGTCCATACTATCCTTCCTAAACAGTGTGTGAGACAAACTTTCTCCGGTCAGACAGAAAAAAAAATTTAGGCAGAGATAACTATTTTTCTTTAAGGTCAAATATATATATATATATTAGGCTTGCTACGATAGTCTGTGTTACACGGTGTTCAGTCGCAACACGGGTTTCATCACTTGCCCACGGCACCAAAAAAAAAAAAAAGTTTAAAGCGTTAAAAATATTTAACGCAATTACGCAGTATCCGTTTTTTTCTGTCACCCGTTGACTAGCGTTGTATGATCACGCTCTTATTAATGTGAATGCTTTTAAACCATTCAAGCGCGACAAGACTAAAGAGACCTGTAAGTCCTGCCTATTACACTGTAACAGTCACTGGCTGTCACATGGTTTATTTGTTCTTATTATCAGTGTTATGTTCATCCCATCCACTAGGGGACACCAGTAGCACCTATTCCTTATGGATAAAACAGGAAGTAGAGGAGAAAGAGGTAGCTTCAGTTTGAGTAACCACATGGTATCTGCTGTTCTCTTTAATAATCCTGGCTTGAGAAACGTTTTGTTTGCTGCTCAGCTGTGAGTTTGTAGTTCTTATTTCATCTTTTATCCATAAGGAATAGGTGCTACTGGTGTCCCCTAGTGGATGGGATGAACATAGCACTGACAATAAGAACAAATAAACCATGTGACAGCCAGTGACTGTTACAACACACACAGAAAAGACGTGCGTCAGTATAGAGTTCTCTTTCGGGTTTGAACAAACCATAACACACACAAATTATGCCAAAATGTCCGTTTTGTCGAGTGTCTTAAAGGTGCTCTAAGCGATGCCGGGAGTCGTAACTGCTTGTTGACATTTGAATTGTTGTCAAACAAAACGGAGGCTAGCTAGACCCTCCCTCCTCCTCATCCCGTCTCCTCCCTCCTCCCCTCCCTTCCGGCATTAAGGAAAGTCAAAGTAGTCACTACAAAGTTAAGTTTTACTGATACTTCATTCAATGTGTAATGTCACCAAGTTAGATAAATGCTTTTATATATTGCAGAACAGAATGCAGAAAAAGATAAACATTGTCTTAAAATCGTTTCGCCACCTGAGGTTATATAGCTCCCATACAAGGACACAATAATAGCAAGATAACGTTAGCTTCGCGTTTCCCAGTGAGCATAAACAACGGCGGCGTTGTAAACAAATTTAGTCAAAGTTGTCAATAGCCTAAATGAACATTCAAATTCATAACAAACAGTGGGTGAAAACATAATTCACACAAATTGTCACCCTACTGTGAATTTACAATAGAGATTGATCGCTAGCTGCTAGAAACATATATGTTGTGTATTCACCGTTCTAGCTAATTGTTACATCCTTGTGTTGGTTTGGCGAACATGAACGTCTGTTTAGAAAGAAAAATGGATTTACCTGTTCTGCAAAAACAGAGCAACTGAATGTCGGATTGGAAGCCCTTCTGCCGGCGGAGTTCTCGCCACCTTTCGAAGGTTTTTCCGATGTAAATTCGGTAGCAGCTACTTCGCGCGTTTCTTATCCTTGTCCCTCTTCTTTGCAATTTGTTCATTGGAACGTCGTCTCTTTGGGCGTGTGTCGGCCATAATTCAAACTTCCCTCTTCACGCTTCTCTCTCCTCCACACACCCCCTTCATGTGTACTCACACTAACCCCCCAAACCCCACCCTCAAATTCTTCTTGTCGGTGATTGGCTGGAGCAGTGTTTGTTGTGTTTCGTGGTGCGGGTGAGCCCAGTTTGTTTTTGTTGCCGTTTGTGGAGCCTGTGGTGTCTAGAGAGACCGCGTTTTTTTACAGTGTGTTCAGGGGACAGGCAGCTAGCGGATAGTGAGGAGATGTTTGCTGTATGTGACAAAAAAATGTTTGGCCTAAAAAACGCGTGGCATCGCTTAGAGCACCTTTAATAAGAGCAGTCTTAAAGTGTAAATTGCAGGTTAACCACCACAACCAATTAATGTGTAAATTAAAGTGCTCAATATGTATGTATTTAAACATTTCTGTCTTAAAATGCGTTAAAATAACATTTATTGGGGTTTCTTCAAAGGTAGCATGTTTTTTACAGTAACTGGGTGATGACGTCATAAGAGGGAGTAGCAACCCATACTCTGCTAGATTCCTACTGTTTGTGGCTTGACTATGGAGAACGACTGGGAGACTGAGGAGGTGGGAAACCATCAAATTCTTGATGGACCACAGCCCTACAATTTTGAACCAGTCAGGCGTGAGAGAGGGGAGGAAATTGCCAGAAATCATGGCCCTCAAAGCTTGGTGTGAGGAAAATGAGTGGAGGGTTGGCCAGGTGTCCTGGTGAGTAGCTAGAGCTAGCCTAGGTTAGCCTGGTGCTAACCCGGATAACATTAGGGAACAAGCCAACGTCTTTTCAAAATCTTGCCGTCATGTAGAATAGCAAGGAGGGACAACGACTGAAGACATTATTTACTTACATGGTGTCAGTAGTCCTAATCAGAGCTGTAGAGATGCACACACTGCACAGGCACAATGGCACTTTGCCGGCATCTGCTGACAGAACGCGATATTGTCAGTGCTAAAACGCAACTCCGCAACGACACGGAGCTGTCGCGAGATACGCGCCTTTAACTGGATTAAGCCGAGAAAAGCCGTTTTGAACGGACCGAGCTCAAGGCGGATGAGCGCAGCCCGCGGGAGGGCAAGTGTGTTTCTGCGGCGGGGTCCAGTTAGCGAAAGATAAACAAAAACCACAGAGTGCTGAGCAACCGAACTCTGAACGCCGTGGAGGTGAATTTTGATATATTCGTACATCCCGCACAAACACAATAGTTAACCATTTTTGCTAGTTAGGTCTCCAATATAACTGCTAGGCTACTTGCCGTTAGACTAACGGTAACTCTAGGCTTGGAGTCCCTCTTATGATGTCACGCCCAGCCTAGTGGAAGGGAGGGGGAGTGCTTAAAACCTCTGTAAAAAGTACCAACTTTTCATATTATATTCAGCATTTTGGTATAAAAAACATACAAAACAATGGTGGGCGGTTCTTATCTTTATGTTTAACAAGCACATTGCATTATATTTGTGAAAAATGTAACCTGCAATTTACACTTTAAATGATTTAAATAAAGTCTTAAATGAATGTAGAGATTTGTGAGGAAATGGGACGCGTGTCAGATCGCGTCTCTGTCAGCAGCGGCTGGTCTTAAAGTGTCATTAATGTTAATCAAAGAACAAAGGTAAGAGAGTAAATTACTCACTCAGACCCGGCACCAGGAGGATTATTATACCGGTAGCCTAACGTTAATCATGAATGCACTCCGCTATCTGTTAACACATCTCCGGCGAACGGCTTCTTCACGCAAAAGAAAAACTCTTCATGAAGCGCAGTGAAGTTCATTGCCTCAGTTAAAGACAAGTTCAAATCCACCGACGTTTATCTACTAACTCTCCTGACTGCTTTGTCGGACAAAAATGGTGGATTTTGATTGGTCAGACTCAGATCGCATGTCAATCAAACTCCCTGCGAAGGATGAATTGACGCTAATTTAAAAGTGAAAGTGAAGTGCACAAAAAGTGAAGTGCACACGTTTTGGACTGTTACTTCACTGCAGTTCATTAGTTTGAAGCAATGCTTTGAGTTACTCTTCTGTGAGAGTCAAAGAAGCTTGTGTTCCCTCAGTTTGTTCTGGTTCAGTGATACTGATAGACCTTAGTGTTACTGACATTATGAGGCTCTTCTAACACTGTTTTCTCACCTGAATACTTGACAGTGTATCTGACTGAGGTCTTGAGTTGATTTCTGTGAGTAAGCTGACATCTCCACTCTCTGTTGTTATCTTCATTCAGGAGTGTTGTAGTCAGAGTGATGATACAGTGATATTGATCTGATGATGATAATATCTGATATCTGGAGTCTGTCTTCAGATCAACACCAGCCTGATTCACCCACAACAGCTCAACTCCCTCAGAACGAACCCAATCATCACAGGAGAATACAGTATATGAATACAACTGACAGGAGAGAGTCACAGAGCGGCCTGGACTGATCTCAGTCTGTGATGATGATGATGATGATGGAGACACTGAAACTGAACACAAGACACAAATCACAGACTCTTCAATCATCATCTGAGTTTAAATGGAGAATTTTTTAATTGAGCACATAATCATAAACTTACCATGAAGAACATGCAGAAAAACATCAGCATCAGTTCCTTGTTTTTGGTCTTGTCCATTCACATCTATCCATTGTTGGCAGCTGTAAGATCCATAATCTTCTTCTGTGACGTTCTTGATGTTCAGAGAGCAGTCAGACTCCAGACTCAGTCTCTCATGTTTCTCTGTGTCGTTCTTCTTTATCCCTTTAGTAATCAGTTCAACTGTCCCTGAACGTCTGAAGCTGTTATAGTTCCATGTAGTTTTAGATTTGCAGTCAGAAAGAGCATTATTACAGGACAGACGCACATTTTCACCAGAACTGATGAACACATGATCATCATCCACTCCACTGATACCTGAAACACAGTATATATCAGTGATCATTATGATATATATTAATAAATGAAACATAAAACATACCAGCATAAAAAGCAGAAGTTTTAAATCATAGTATTTTTCCTGACTTAAAGCAAACAACACACTCTCCAGAATAAACTATTAGTCTTTATCAGAGAGCTGTTCAAATCACTGACACACTCTTAATATGAAGATAATTCTTCATCATCAGATGTTTGAGTGACACTATGTCCAGTATCAGGAATAATACAGTATGATCTGTGTGTATCAATACACAACTCTGAGATCACAACGTGAATGTGTGCAAGAATAAACTGTGCATGTTCAAATGAACTCTTTCCAGACTAATTCCACTAAATGTCTTTAGAGAAAATACAGATTTCTTTACCTGTGAGAAGTGAAGAGAGAATGATCAGTCCCAGCACACACAGATCACACTTATCAGCCATTTTGTGTTTCTGTCAGTCTTTCTCTTCATTATATATAGTAACAGCTCTTCCTTTAAACATCATCAGCTCCTCCTCTGGTTGTGTAACTTCCTCTCATCTGATCAAATGAGTGTTGAAATCCTGCTAGAGTTGCTATAGTGACACTAAGTGTGTGTGAAACGTGTGAGAAGTGCATATACTGTGAACACACTGTCTCACACACATCTGATCTGAACAGTTTATTGGCTACTTTTGCACACGAGAGAATTACTGTTAGTCTCACTTCTTTCTTTTAGCAGTTTCCCGCATGACATTAATATCTAGAAATAAAATAATTGCATTATTAGTAATAAAATTAGTTTGCTACTGAAAAGGTTTCCAAAATCCACAACTAACTTGTAGAAAATGAATTCTAAAACAGTTTTTAAGGTATTTTGAAATGATTAACGTCAGCTCCAGTTTGGTGAAACAGAAAGTATTTGCACACACTTCATGAGCGTCTGTAAAGCAGATATTAAATGTCTTCAGGAAGAGTTTCTACACATGGATTATAATGTTCTGCTTTTAACATTTTTGCAAGACGTAAATTTAAAATATGTTGCGTTGTGTCAGTTCTGGTTCAGTCAGTGTCTGGTGTCGTCTTTAGTGGGTGTGTTGCATGTTACTCTGTTCCTGTTTGGATTACCTGTTGGTTTAATTAAATCTTCATCTTCATCTTCATCTTCATCTTCGTGTGTTTCTACACCTGCGTGACAGTCTCTTTGTGTTGTGGCTTTGAGCTCTAGTGTTTTCAGAAGCATGTCATCGCTGGCTGTGAGAACTCAGTTAGTTTGACCGCACTGGTTTAACCCACACACAACTGTGATCATCTCTGAACCCAGTTTAGGCGGATGGGTGTGAATTCACACATTCAGAAAACATTTCCTCTTCTTTCTTGAGAGTTGCTTGAGAGCAAGCAACCTCTATACGATATAGCTGACTACGTCACCCTGTTAAACAGGGAAATATAAATATGAATGAATTTAACCACCCTACAAAGGACACACAGGAACGTGGTTATCGAAAGGAGGGCCTGAGACGTGGATACCAAAAGATACAAAAGTTTTATTCCAATCATCAAGCAGTAATCTTAAAACATTAAAAGACTGAAGGAGCAGGTTACACATACAAACATTAAAGAAACCAAACATGAAAAGGAGGCAGAGGCTTACCAATGGCAGGGAAACTAGTTTAATGAGCACAAGGTCTCACCACAACACACACACACACACACACACCAGCAAGGTCAAGCATGAACACACAGCACTCCGTGACAGAATCCCACCACCGCACACGAGGGCAGGGTTCCTCGAGGTTCTATATAGAACCCTGGGGTTCAGTACTTGGCCAATAGAACCTTTTACCAAAAAAATGGTTCTATGTAGAACCCTTGCATAGCAAAGAACCTTTTTTTATTAAAATGGTTCTATAATTCATGTTTTATGACTGAAGTGTAAACTAAAGATTACACAACACATTCACAAAGCTTTTTGAGTCAAGACCCATGAGAATGACTGCTGTATTCAAAAACAAGAGTAAACAAATATTAATATGAGCTGTACATTAGCATGAAACTTATATTTCCTAATATATTATAGTTAACTTTTTGACAAATCATTTTGTGAAGAAAAAAATAAACTAACCAGGAGTTTTCTTTATTTTGTATACCATATTGTGATGGTTTTAATCTATCGAAGGGAACATTAAAAACAAATAATCGTAAAAATGCTCCCTGGTGGCGTACATGCGTTGCGTCATCCTTGAATTCCTATTGGTGGATTGGCGAAGATGAACCTCGAGACAAGTGACAGTTAATTTTTCAAACTGAAGAGTCCCGAGTCCGCCATTTCTACCCGTTCAAACCCTCAGGTAAGTTAAGTCTTTACATTTTTGAAATGATTTTGCTGAAATATTTAGTATTACAGTTAATATTTATATTGGTTAGAGTAGCCCTAGTGTTAAATACTGATACTAGAAGCAAAATTTACCTCAGTTAAAAACACTGTTGTCGTGTAACGTTAGTACTGACGGGCTTCGTCGGCCGTCGGTTCAGAAAGCCCTGTTAAATTGATTTTTCTCCGGTTTTTAAATGAATTAAGATAGAGTATCCCTTTATTTCCTTGTTAATGTTAATGAAATTGTCAACTACAATAAGATAGCTGTGTTATAAGGAGACGAGCTTCGAGTCAGAAGCGTGAATTTTAATTTCAATGAAGCGCGCGCTCGTTGTTCAAATAAACGGCGCCGATTCAAATAAAAGTGAACCCGGTGGAAGACGGAGGTGAATGATATGTGAATGTGTGTCGCAGTTTCACACATACTCAGTTTGCGGTGAGTATTTTTCCCAGGCCTATGTTAAAAGGTTTAGAAGTTCTTAACTTTGGCACGCGAGAGCTATTTTCGTGCAGTTTTTAGCTCCAACCCAGAACAGACGAAGATCATGATTAGCTTGTTCAGGTGTGTTTTATTGGAGCTAAACTCAGCAGGAAAGTGGACACAGCTACAATTGAGAACTTCCGGCCGGTCTGCATTGAAAACTGTGCGTGTGCACAGTTGCAGTGCAGCGTTCGTCTATGTTTACTTTGACGCATGCGCTGGTTTAAAGTGATGATAGCACATGGTTTAATTTAGCATTCAAATGTTCTAAAGCCAAAATATGTTTAGGTGTGTTTAATGCATAGTTGGTTTGTGAAGTGTTATTTATGCTCTGCAGGGCTCTCAAGTCTCACGCATTGGGCGTGAGACACACGCAATTCAACCAGTTCACACGCTCACACGCCACACCGTGTATTTCCCACGCTGAAAAGGCAATGCCAACCAAGTTGTCTTGCGAGCTTTATATATAACGTTGTATACGAGGCGCAGGCATACAAAGTGAAGTTTCCTGCCGCCAGCACGTACTGTATCTCGGCCAGATTGCGTTCATTACAAGGCAACACAGATGCGCGAACACACGGAAGTTGACGGAACATTCTCGGCCACCGTACGTTCGTTACTAGGTAACCAACAACATCGCGCGAACACACGTCGTGATGGAGAAGGTAAGTTGGAAGAAAGCTCGTCTAACATTTTTAGGCTAGAACATTTAATATATAGCCCATCGTTTACATTATTATTGATGCAGTCAAAAACTCTACAACTAACGTTACTCTGCAACCAGGCCAGAAGCTTTGGCTCAGTTTGGCTAGCTTACGTTTTCTTAAACTAAGGGAATGTTAGTGGGTATGGGAAGGAATGAAGATGTATTTCTTCATTTTATTTTAAATACATTTAAATTTGTTTATTTTATTTTATTTTAAATTATATATTATACTGTATTAATAGTCTTTCTAGTTACATTAAGGCTACATGTATTAAAGCAGAGTGCTCTGGGTAATATTTTATATCCTGTCAAAACATACATTAATCATTGCCATTGCATTTGTATTTTTCAAACACAAAACACATTTCATAAGCTGGAGTGTGTACTCTTGTGTACACACACACACACACACACACACACACACACACACACACACACACACACACACACACACACACCTTAATAATACTCTAATATGTCATTTGTTCACAATGTAACAATATATAACATTAAAGAGTATATTTGATGTGATGAATTGCTCTGTCATTTATCAGATTTACCAATTGTTATAATTTCAATTTGGGCTGGTTAATTATGAACAATGGGTAAAATTGGGGGGCGGGGACATATGGGGGCGGGGCTCCATTAGGGCTCCTCCCCTAACCGCATGTGATCTCACTCCGAGCTTTTGGTAAAACTTGAGAGCCCTGTGCTCTGTTTTCTTTTATCCCCAGATAACCATGGTTGATAAATGGTCAGTAGATGACACATGCCACTGGCTTCAAACTATAAACCTCATTGATGCAAAAGAAAGTTTCAGAGGTACAAATGAAAATTTATAAATGTTCATTTTGTGATGTTGTGAAGTTTCAACTCACAAAGTTTCTAACTCACCTGCAAGTGCAACATAACCACCAAGCAGATTTTAGTGTTACCTGTGACATTGAGGGATGTTTATCCAACAAAATTATTTTGAAATCATAAAATTCCACTTGACCAAATCTGGATTTAGACTAGAGGACCAGGAATAATAATAATAATAATTCATTACATTTATATAGCGCTTTTCTCAGCACTCAAAGCGCTTTACATAGAAGGGGGAATCTCCTCAACCACCACCAATGTGCAGCATCCACCTGGATGATGCGACGGCAGCCATATTGCGCCAGAACGCCCACCACACACCAGCTTACTGGTGGAGAGGAGACAGTGATGAAGCCAATCAGTATGGGGATGATTAGGAGGCCATGATGGACAGAGGCCACTGGGCAAATTTGGCCAGGATGCCGGGGTTACACCCCTACTCTTTCGAAAGACATCCTGGGATTTTTTATGACCACAGAGAGTCAGGGCCTCGGTTTAAAGTCTCATCCGAAGGACGGTGCTCTTTGACAGTATAGTGTCCCCGTCACTATACTGGGGCATTAGGACCCACACAGACCACAGGGTGAGCACCCCCTGCTGGCCTCACTAACACCTCTTCCAGCAGCAACCTGGTTTTCTCAGGAGGTCTCCCATCCAGGTACTAACCAGGCCCAGCCCTGCTTAGCTTCAGTGGGCAACCAGTCTTGGGCTACAGGGTGACATGGCTGCTGGATAAGATGCTGGAAGACTTGGATAACTTGCTAAATAATCAGACACTTATTGAAAGTGTGTTTGCCTATGTTCAGTCAGATTATCAACTTTTCAAATATTGCAAAGAACATCTACATTTAGTGGAGCCAGTTAAACACATTCTTGGAACCAATAGCCAGGGGAAGGAGGACACATTTCAGTATGTGCCTATCATTGATGTTCTGAAGACTCAGTTGGAGAAACATGACATATTTGAATCATATCGAAGAACCTGTGAACAAGCCCCAAGTACAGATTTTTTAAGCAGTTACACAGATGGAGAATTCTTTCATGAGAGCCCCTTTTTTTGGAGATCCTAATATTGTAAGATTACATCTGTACACTGATGAATATGAAGTGGTAAACCCCTTGGGGTCTAAAAGATCAGTTCACAAATTAGCAGCTTTCTATTTTATGATTGGCAATCTTGAATCTAACTGCAAATCACAATTGAGGCATATACATTTGTGCTTACTTGTAAGAAATCAATTTATAAAGAAGTATTCATACAGCGACATCTTGCTGCCCCTGATTAATGACCTGAAACTGTTGTACACTGAAGGACTGCAGGTCAGTGTAAATGGTCAGAACATCAATTTGAAATGCGCTCTTGCCACTATTTCAGCTGACAACTTGTCTGCTCACAGCCTGGCAGGTTTCACCTGCTGCTTTAGCAGTGGACGGATCTGTCGCTTTTGTATGATCAGCTATAAAGATCTAAGGTCTCACGTTAACGAAGATGATGTAATAATCCGATCTTCTCAGGTACATCAGTACCATCTGCAAGCACTCAGGGAAAGTACTGGAATATCCAAACAGACATATGGTGTGGTCAGTGAGTGCCCTTTCACTGAGCTGAACTACTTTGATGTGACAAAAAACGTTCCCCCTGACTTAATGCACGATTTTCTGGAGGGTGTGGTGCCTCTTGTGATTACCAGAGTTATCCAGGCATTACATTTTTTGCACATTGTCTCATTAAGTCAGATAAATGCTGAATTGGATGCATTTAAGATAGGGAGGAATGAACGGGCTAACCTCCCTCAGAAACTTCCAGATTCTGTTCTAAAGAAAAACACACTCTCAGGGTCTGCTGCTCAGGTCTGGTGCCTCTTCAGGATTTTGCCATTTCTCATTGGACATTACATTCCAGAAGGTGAGGTGCACTGGGACATTTACCTGAAGTGTAGGGATATAGGTGATGCGATTTTGTCCCCCACCATACAAAGGAAAAGCATCCCTTTTCTAAGCCTTCAGATAGGCGAATTCCTGTCCTCCTTCCAGTCTGTATTCCCTGAGACTTTCACTCCGAAACTACACTTTCTCATTCATTATCCACAACTGATATTAAAGTTTGGGCCACTGAAACAGCTGTGGTGCATGAGATTCGAGGGAAAGCACCAATACTTCAAGCGATTAGCCCACAACACGTGTAACTTCAAGAATCTCAGCTACACGCTTGCCAAGAGGCACCAGTTAAGGCAGTGCTGGGAACTGACTTCGCTGGATTCCCTGCGTCAGGACAACTACACGGAGGGTGAACATGTAGTACCTTTTCGAGCATTACCACTGGAGATACAGAAAGGTGTGATTGGAAAAAGTGAGGCAGAGGATGTTCAGGGTGACGAGAGGCTTGGTGTGTGTAGCTCTCTTATGACCAACAACGTGAAATACTGTGTGGGAGACAACTTAATTATAGATCTTGTGGAGGAGGACATCCCAATCTTTATGAAGATTGTGAAGATTTTGCGGTTCAGGGGTGCTTGGATGATCTTTGGCAAGCTGCGGATACCAGTAACATTTGAAAGACATTACCATGCTTTCAAATTGGAGGACCAGAAGGAGTGGATTCTGGTGCAGCCAGGGGAGGAGAAAGAATTTCATCCTCTTGACACATATGTGCATGATGATACTAAGTATATTACATTATACCACAGAGTGCAGTCTTCTAGGTAAATATATTGTACTTCTGTGGCATGTCTCTCTCTTATTTATTTCTTCTTTAGAATATGAAATATTTGGGGGTTTTTTTACAGAGCAGCAAATTGATGGGGAGACTCTGCTGGGTCTCACAGAAAGGATGGTGGAAAGACTTTTTCCTGTAATGAAACAGCAGGTGACATTTATGAAGGAGCTTAGTAAGTTAAAAAAAGTAAGTCTGTGTTGTTAAATATTAAACATTGTTGTTAAATATAAAACAAACGAATGCTACCAAGCTTAAAATCCTTATCCTAATTTATATTTTTAGATTTCTTCAAACAGCCTGGAAACTGAAGTGCCTCAAATATCTTGTACTCAGTATGTATCATTGTTTTGAAGTTTAAACAAACTGTATTGTGGCAAGTAAAATAAAATCCTGTATAAAAGACTTAAACATTGTATTTATATTTACAGACAAGAACCCTGTGAGAATGAGGGCTCATTTGTTGCCCAACCTTGGCCAGCAGTATACAACCTGCCTGTCTTTCCCCCTGAATTGCAAGCAGCTTTGCAGAGGAAGGATCCCGGCTTTAAGAAGAAGGACAAGTCTCACATCCGTGCATTACTGATTCAAGTGTTGTTTGACAGCATCACTAAGCACACCTGGTACAGTATTGTATTGCATTGTATTTTATAACAGTTAAATGTATTTTATGTTAAACTTGTTGGTTGTTGGGTACTGAAATAATATATTTGATTATATTTCTTAGGTACCCAACTCATAAAATGTATGGAGATGTTCTGGGGAGTTTGATCACCCGCTTTCCATTTCTGAAGGATGGCAGCTCCTCTGGTTATGTATGAACATATTGCAGTTCTTTTAATATTGTGAAAATATTGAGATCATTGCTCATAAAAAAATCTCACACAGAAAAAAATTTGTCTACAGGATACCTTGTTGGAATGCCTTAGAAACAAATTTAAAAAAGAAAGGATTCCCTTGGTTAGCTCATCGATCGTCCTGCAAATGAAGGAGAAGTATGGGATTAAAAGGAAGTGTGCTGGACAAACAGATTCTGAGGGACTTACTCAACAACAAGAGGCAAGTTCAGTTCAATAAATTTGATGTCGAAGGCCGATTCAATTTGTCTTAAAGGGATAGTTCACTTTGAAATTAAATTTTGGTATGTTTTAGCTTACCTCAAGGGCATCCAAGATGTAGGTGTCTTTTTTTTCTGCAGTAGTTTCAATTTTGATATTTTTAGGTCAAACCGTTCTTGTCTGTCAGTCATATAATGCAGGTCGATGGTCACTGTCTCAAAGAGCATGCACAGAGTCCAAATTAAAACAATTCCCCATCGTCCAAATTAAACAATTCCCCATCGTAAGTACACATTGATGGCCTAAGACACGAAACGAGCGGTTTGTGTGAGAAAACGAACAGTATTTATATCGTTTTTACCTCTTATACGCAGCCATGTCGAAGTGATCTGATCTGACGTGTGCGCAGACTGGTGCATAGAGATATACACTAGATGTCGCCTTGTCTACGGCAGTTCATTGGAACGAATGTCTTTAAGGCGACATCTAGTGTCTATATCTATACCCGCCCGCGCTCTCAGATCACTTGGACGTGGCTGTGTACAAGAGGTAAAAACGATATAAATACTGTTCGTTTTCTCACACAAACCGCTCGTTTCGTGTCTTAGGCCATCAATGTGTACTTACGATGGGGAATTGTTTAATTTGGACGACGGGGAATTGTTTTAATTTGGACTCTGTGCATGCTATTTGAGACAGTGACCATCGACCCTCATTATACGACTGACAGACAAGAACGGTTTGACCTAAAAATATCAAAATTGAAACTACTGCGGAAAAAAAGACACCTACATCTTGGATGCCCTTGAGGTAAGCTAAAACATACCAAAAATTAATTTCAAAGTGAACTATCCCTTTAACATGTAACATGTTGACAATTATTTCAGAGTGCAAAATGTAGAAGAGAACCATTGGATATAATGGCATATAAAGATTCTGCTTGTTCACAGGAGGTATTTGGTTTAGTGTTCCTTAAGTGATACATCAGTTTTTAAGATTGATGTTTCAATCTTAAATATTTTATTCTGTGACTTTGATTCATATTTACGTACTGCACAATACTGTCTTCCAACCTCAGATTGTATTGGACCTGGAAATAATGGGTGAGGATGAAACGAGTTTCCGGGAACACATTAATGCCATCACCCTGGAGTTGCGTAAAAGCAATCCCAGTTACTCTGAGGTCAAGAACCGGATGAAGCGCACTCTTTTCAAAAGAGTACAGCTTATGGACAGGCCTGCAGCTGAAGTAATGGAGCAGTTTCCTTTTCTTGGAGTGCCAGAGCTTGTGAGTAAACATTGTTACATTTTGTGCCAGGCAGATAAGAAAAATCAGTGTAATTATATTTCTGTGAATTCCTATAGCTCATTTGGTAGAGCAATGTGTTAGCAATACAAAAGGGTATCCCAAGGAACACATACTGATAAATGTGTCACCGGTGCGAGCCGGGGCGGACTCGGATGACCAGCCACCCCGGACTTTAGCCACCACCGTGAGGAGCCAACACCACAGGTCCGCAACAGATGGACAACGCAGACAAGAGATAATTTCAAAGGAATAACAATCTTTATTGAACACAATTTATCAATGAGCACAAGCGTGATAGACTTCCGTGTCTTCTAGGTCTTCTTCAGCTACGGGCAGGTACTGATCGAACGTCGCAGCTTCGCCCTGATGGCGACTTCGCCAATGATACGGCTCGCTTCAGGACTCGGACGGTGAGTAGACAGGTAAGGGTTCTTCTCAATACAGAATACTCTCGTCAGTGCACAGTAGTGGGACAATGATTCAAGAGCTTACTTCACCAACGATGCTGCATTCTTCAGGACTCAGACGGTGAGTAGACAGGTAAGGGTTCTTCTCAGTACCAGGTACTTTCGTCAATGCACAGTAATGAGACAGTGGTTTAAAAGCTTACTTCACCAACGATGCTGCATACGTCCAGACTCAAACGGTGAGCAGACAGGTAAGGGTTCTTCTCAGTACAGGATACTTCCGTCAATGCACAGTAGTGAGACAGTAGTTTAAAAGCTTACTTCACCAGCGATGCTGCATACGTCCAGACTCAAACGGTGAGTAGACAGGTAAGGGTTCTTCTCAGTACAGGATACTTTTGTCAGTGCACAGTAATGAGACAGTGATTTAAAAGCTTACTTCACCAGCGATGCTGCATACGTCCAAACTCAAACGGTGAGTAGACAGGTAAAGGTTCTTCTCAGTACAGGATACTTTCGTCGGTGCACAGTAATGGGACAATAATTCAAGGGCTTACTTCACCAGCAATGCTGCATACTTCCAGGACTCAGACGGTGAGTAGACAGGTAAGGGTTCTTCTTAGTACAGATACTTTCGTCAATACACAGTAGTGAGACAATGATTCAATAGCTTACTTCACCAGCGATGCTGCATACTTCCAGACTCAGACGGTAAGTAAAAGGTAAGGATTTTTCCACATCAATATGTTCCTTCCTAGAGCTCGCAAACAAAGAGAGAGTGGATTAAGAGGAGGTTTCAGCGAGGCGTTATAGTACTCAGAGCTCAGACGGCTCGAAAGAGGATAACACAGAAAGATACTTCACCAACTCAGCTGTATCACTCCGAAATTCGAATGGAGAGCAGGTATAATCACTTCTCACAAATGTGTAAGCAGGGGTTGCAGCCGCTTCTCAGCAAAAGCACACCGCACTCGTGTTCACTTCAAATCCACAGCAATGAGTCAATGTGTATCAATAAGACAAAAGCACTGCAATTCACTCACACAATAAGGCTGATCAGAGGCCTCAATCCCTTCGTTACACTCTCGTGGGAGATATTCAATACTCCGTTCCTCTTCAACACACTCTGAAACGCACAACTTCCCCAACAGTCAGATTTGCATTCACTGTATCCTCTTCAAGCTTTGCAAATGTTCATAAGATGAAATCAATTCACTTAACTCTCTCTCTCCCTTCACAGCGCAGATCCAATCGATAAATCAGTCCAGCAGATTCCCACGGACGAACTCTGATCCAGCAGGCTTCAATGGGCGGCTTTCACTCCAACGAGACTTCAACAGGAGACCTTCACATCCAAACAACTTCCCCGAACAAGCGTGTGCCCAGAACTACTCCACAGAACCCAACTGCGCGAACCTCTCTTCCCGAACAAGCGCGTAGACTTCTCTGAGCGGCCCTTTTTATGCTTAGCTTGTGAAACAGGAAGCCTATGCGAACGCCACTTCTCTCCCTCCCGCACCTGCCATGCATTAGCGCTAATCAGGCCGGGCAATATTCCTGCCACACCCGGAACCGGAGTGGGATGTGTCGCACCCAAATCATTCCCTCGGGAAACTCGTGACTCATCGAAGGGTTCCGCTCGCTGAGCGTTTTTGTCACCCGTGACATCCCCCCCTGCCAATCGGTTCTAGTCCCTAGAACCGGTATTCTTCAATTCCATTCGCCATACCTCTCAGGTGGCTGTCCTCGGGTGTCCCGCTGAGATCGTCGGGGTGGCGAGGGCAGAGCCGCTCTGGCTTCAACTTCAGGGTCCCTCGGGACCACAGCCCACCCTACCATGGGTACCTCTGGGACGGGTGGCGCACTTGGGGCCTCGGCCGCTAGCTGCGGATAGTTCGGACAGGGACGGAGCAAGTTTCGATGGAGCACCCGTATCGGTCCTGGTTTCCCCTCGGGCCGTACCGAGTAAACTGGAGCATCAGGCCCTTGTCGTCGTTCCACCACATATGGCGTCGACTCCCAGCGATTGCTAAGCTTCCCCTTCCCTGGGCGCCGGTTGTCCCTCACCAGCACTCGCTCCCCAGGTAACAAAGGGGCCTCTCGGGCAGTCCGGTCGTATAGCCGCTTATTCTTGGCTGCTGCTACACTCAGATGATCTGAGACTCGTCGGTAGGCATCAAGCAGTTGGTGGTGGTGCCGATTCACCCAGTCAGTGGTACTATACCCTCTTTCTGCAGCCTCGGTCCCCAGGAGCAAGTCCACAGGTAAACGGAGATGGTGCCCAAACATAAGGTAGGAAGGAGCATACCCGGTAATACTGTGCACACTATTGTTATAGGCTTGCAACAGCGAGGGGAGACTCTCGGCCCATTGGCCCTGTTGTTCATTCTCTAGGGTCCCCAATAACCCCAGCAGGGTCTGGTTGAACCTTTCGCACCCCCCGTTACCCTGAGGGTGATAGGAGGTCGTATGGGTCTTCCGGCACCCATAAAGGTGGCTCAGCTCTTGGATGACTCGGGACTCGAAATTTGGACCTTGGTCTGAATGTAGGGTCTCCGGACAGCCAAAAGGTTGTATCACTGCCCTCCAAAGGGCGCTGGCTGTGGTAACTGCCGTCTGATCTACAGTGGGGACGGCCCAGGCGTATTTAGTAAATAAATCCTTCATTACCAGGATATTTTGAAATCGATCCGTCGGCCGACCCAGAGTCAAGAAATCAATTCCTAGGATGTGCAGAGGTGCTTTAGGCCGCAAGGGGACCAGTGGGGCTCGAGCTTCCTTCCTGCGTTTGAACAACGTACACCGTGGACAACTCTGAACGAACTCCTCAACTTTCTTTTCCATCCTAGGCCAGTAGAAATACCTCCTCAGCAGCGACAACGTCTTCTCTTGGCCCTGATGGCCAGTATGGGTATGGTATGCGGTCAATAGCTCCGAGACTTGGCCCTCCGGTACCACCACCTGATGTACTGTCTCCTGTGTTCTGGGATCTCGCATCGAACGGCAGATTACCCCTTCTCTAAGTCGCAGCCTCTTCCACTGCCTTAGGAGCTGTTGTACTCCCGCCGTCTGAGCCCGCCTTTCCTCTGCCCTCGGCATGTATCCCTGTCTAAGGTACAACGTAACCTGGCACAGGTCTGCATCTCCCTGCTGCAGCCTTCTCCACCGCCCGGGGTCCCACCCCCAACTGGACGGAACGTCCCTCAGGGTCCCGGGAGCTTCCACCATTGCCACCAGCAACTCGTCTTCGGGGCCAGGGGTACAAAGGGGCGTTTGGTCGTCCCTCCGGGTGGCTGGGAGTCTGGACAGGGCATCCGCATTTACGTGCTCTCTGCCAGGTCGGTATTTAAGCTGGTAATCATAATTTGCTAGTTGTGCCACCCAACGCTGTTCTACTGCCCCCAACTTAGCGGTCTGCAAGTGTACTAACGGATTATTATCCGTAATCACCGTCACCTTGGCTCCCCACAGGTAATCCTTGAACTTCTCCGCCATGGCCCACTTCATGGCCAGTAATTCAATTTTGAAGGAACTGTAATTCGCCGCGTTCCGCTCTGCGGGATGTAAACTTCGACATGCGTATGCAATCACCCTCTCCACTCCTTGTTGCTCTTGGGCCAATACGGCTCCCAAACCTGCGTTGCTGGCGTCAGTGTACAGAAGGAATGGCTGGGTGAAGTCTGCGTAGGCCAAGATAGGGGCCCTCAGAAGTTCCTGCTTGAGGTTCTGGAAAGCGGTCTCACAGATGGAGTCCCAGTGCACTGACGGGGAGCCTTTGCCACGGGCACGTCCGGAGCCAGCAAGGAGTTGATTCAATGGCTTAGCAAGCCCAGAGAATCCTTTTATAAAGCGTCGATAATAGCCCACGAAACCCAGAAACGACCGCACCTGTCTCACTGTCCGGGGCGGCTCCCACCCTTGGACCGCCGCCACCTTCTCCGGGTCGGGGGATATCCCTGCAGCGCTAACATGATGCCCCAAGAACAGTACCTCCTTCCGCAATAACTGGCATTTGTCTGGCCTAAGCTTCAGCCCATATTTCTCCATGGCCCTGAACACTTCTTCCAGATGGTACAGGTGAGTACGGAAATCAGGAGAGAAGACAATCACATCGTCCAGGTAGACCAGCGTCGAGGTGACCAGTTGTCCTCCTAGACAGCGCTGCATCAAGCGCTGAAAGGTCGCAGGAGCATTGCACAGGCCGAACGGCCTCCGGTCCCATTCAAATAACCCAAACGGGGTGGTAAAAGCTGTCTTCTCTCTATCTCGGTCGTCTACCTGCACCTGCCAGTATCCACTCGCCAAGTCCAATGTTGAGTACCACGCCGCTTGGGTAAGACTGGTGAGTGAGTCTTCAATCCGTGGCAACGGGAATGCGTCTTTCTTCGTTACGCTGTTAAGTTTGCGATAATCAACGCAGAATCTCCAAGCTCCCGTTTTCTTCTGAACCAGGACGATGGGCGCTGCCCACGGACTACTGCTCTCTCGAACGATTCCTCCCTCCAGCATCCCTTTCAACAGGCCACGGACCTCGGCATAGAGAGTAGGTGGCACCGGACGGTACCGCTCTCGGCTAGGCATTGCTTCACCGGTGGGTATTTGATGCTTCACTACCCCTGTGCAGCCATAGTCCTCCTCATGGGTCGAGAACACATGTTGCCATTTGCTCAAGAGCTCCTGGAGCTGTAACACTTGTTCCTCCTCCAGATTCTCACCCTTCAAGGACTCACCCATCAAATGGGTCGGCACCCCTCTTCCCACAGGGCCCGGTTCTACCTCAATTGGGCGGACGGCAACTTCCACCACCGCAGAGCTCACCTGCCTGAAGCAGACATCCTGATGCTCATGAACCTGGACAGGACGTACCGAGGAAACTCGGACCAGACGTTGGTGTCGACGAAGGAGCACGGGGTAAGGATGGGCGTTCCGCACCTTTACTGAGACTCGCCCTCGGTGGATGACCGCCAGTCCGTGTGCCACTTCGATGGGCTGACAGTCCTCATGGGGCTCCACCAGAACACAGGTTCCCGACCCCCGGGGTCCCGCAGGCACTCGGACCCAAAGAACGGTCTCACTCTGAGCTGGGACAGACAATGCATACCGACAGGCAACTCGACCGATGTCTTCTCTCTCCTGCACTTGACTAGCTACGTGCACTCTTTGGCAATCGGCCAGAATTCGGTCCCAGTCCTGCCTCGCCGATGACAGCGACGTCCGAGCCGGCCGGCCCCGAAACAATTCCTCCCAACAATCCAATATAACATTCATCCCTAGGAGTGCTCGGTGAATGCCCAAGCAATGATCTCGAACGATAACGACCCCTTTCTGTTGGACGGGGACCCCTCGGACCAGAAAGTCTACCACGATGTACCCAGTGTAGGGAATGTCCAGACCATTTGCCCCCCGTAAAATCAGCCTAGAGGCTTCCATTGCTTGGAGCCGACGATCTGCAAACAACTCCTGGGCCAAACTCTCTGAGAATAATGTAACTTGAGAACCTGTATCGACCAGACAATTTATCGTGACTCCATTAGCTTGAACCTCCACGGTGGGACAACGCCCAACCCAGTCATCTCGTAAAGCAGGAACAGAAGGAGGGTCACATGAAGGGGTCCCGGCCACTTGACCCACAGTGGCCGGTGGGACTAAAAACCCCCTTGAGAACCCCGACGGAGCCCACACTGACGACTGATGTGTCCCGGGTCTCCGCAATTATTACAAATGGGCCTCCCCTGGTCATCCCACTGGAACCGGGGGCCCACAGGACGTAGGGGGCGGCGCACAGGACCTCGCCCCTCCTCTGAATACGACCTCTCTCTCACCATCGATCCGCCCTCGACTCGACCCCGACGAAGTTCACCCAACAGGTTCCGAGATAGTTCCGTCATCTGGCCCTTGACATCCTCTAATAGTTCAGCTCTCAGTTTCTGTTTCCAATCGCTCGGCTCGACAGGCACAGGTCCACTGGCACTACTTGCTGCCACACAAATCGGTGTACGAGTCGTCTCTCCCTGATCTAGTTCCAACGCTAAGGCCTCTTGTCGCAGAGCCTCGAATGTCATAGCAGGATCTCGTCGAAGCTGGAGTCGTATGCCCTGACGTACCGGCCCCTCGCGCAGCCCCAAGACAAATTGGTCGCGTAACAAGACATCTCCTTCACCTAATCCATGATCCTGTCGTCCCTTCAGCCGGCCAAACTGCTCCCGCAATTTCAGGGATTATGCCCGAAGAGTCTGCTTAGGCCCCTGTTGGTAGTTAAAGAACTGGGCACGAAGGGTGGCCACCGGGGTAGAGTCTCCATACAATCCTGACAAGAAATCGAAGATAGTTTTCGCGGTAGCCCGTGTGGCTTCCGATGCAGCAAGAACTTCTCTTTTGGCTTCTCCTTCCAAAGATCCCAACACAAACTGTACTTTCTGTAATGCACTCAGTCCCTGTAATCCAGCCAGATATTCCGTCTGTGCCTTCCAATCGTGTAAGCCCAGCTCCGATCCTGGCCCTCCATAACGCTGTGCCCAAGGAGCTCCCATAAAGATCGGCATGACTTGTGGACGAGCCGCTGGTGCCTCTTCGTCCACCATCACGTACCTGTGGCCGCTACAACTCACGGTGGGAACCCTGCCGACTACGCCACTTTATGTCACCGGTGCGAGCCGGGGCGGACTCGGATGACCAGCCACCCCGGACTTTAGCCACCACCATGAGGAGCCAACACCACAGGTCCGCAACAGATGGACAACGCAGACAAGAGATAATTTCAAAGGAATAACAATCTTTATTGAACACAATTTATCAATGAGCACAAGCGTGATAGACTTCCGTGTCTTCTAGGTCTTCTTCAGCTACGGGTAGGTACTGATCGAACGTCGCAGCTTCGCCCTGATGGCGACTTCGCCAATGATACGGCTCGCTTCAGGACTCGGACGGTGAGTAGACAGGTAAGGGTTCTTCTCAATACAGAATACTCTTGTCAGTGCACAGTAGTGGGACAATGATTCAAGAGCTTACTTCACCAACGATGCTGCATTCTTCAGGACTCAGACGGTGAGTAGACAGGTAAGGGTTCTTCTCAGTACCAGGTACTTTCGTCAATGCACAGTAATGAGACAGTGGTTTAAAAGCTTACTTCACCAACGATGCTGCATACGTCCAGACTCAAACGGTGAGCAGACAGGTAAGGGTTCTTCTCAGTACAGGATACTTTCGTCGGTGCACAGTAATGAGACAGTGATTTAAAAGCTTACTTCACCAGCGATGCTGCATATGTCCAAACTCAAACGGTGAGTAGACAGGTAAGGGTTCTTCTCAGTACAGAATACTTCCGTCAATGCACAGTATTGAGACAGTGATTTAAAAGCTTACTTCACCAGCGATGCTGCATACGTCCAGACTCAAATGGTGGGTAGACAGGTAAGGGTTCTTCTCAGTACAGGATACTTTCGTCGGTGCACAGTAATGAGACAGTGATTTAAAAGCTTACTTCACCAGCGATGCTGCATACGTCCAAACTCAAACGGTGAGTAGACAGGTAAGGGTTCTTCTCAGTACAGGATACTTTCGTCAGTGCACAGTAATGAGACAGTGATTTAAAAGCTTACTTCACCAGCGATGCTGCATACGTCCAGACTCAAATGGTGGGTAGACAGGTAAGGGTTCTTCTCAGTACAGGATACTTTCGTCAGTGCACAGTAATGAGACAGTGATTTAAAAGCTTACTTCACCAGCGATGCTGCATACGTCCAAACTCAAACGGTGAGTAGACAGGTAAAGGTTCTTCTCAGTACAGGATACTTTCGTCGGTGCACAGTAATGGGACAATAATTCAAGGGCTTACTTCACCAGCAATGCTGCATACCTCCAGGACTCAGACAGTGAGTAGACAGGTAAGGGTTCTTCTTAGTACAGGATACTTTCGTCGGTACACAGTAGTGGGACAATGATTCAAGGGCTTACTTCACCAGCAATGCTGCATACTTCCAGGACTCAGACGGTGAGTAGACAGGTAAGGGTTCTTCTTAGTACAGATACTTTCGTCAATACACAGTAGTGAGACAATGATTCAATAGCTTACTTCACCAGCGATGCTGCATACTTCCAGACTCAGACGGTAAGTAAAAGGTAAGGATTTTTCCACATCAATATGTTCCTTCCTAGAGCTCACAAACAAAGAGAGAGTGGATTAAGAGGAGGTTTCAGCGAGGCGTTATAGTACTCAGAGCTCAGACGGCTCGAAAGAGGATAACACAGAAAGATACTTCACCAACTCAGCTGTATCACTCCGAAATTCGAATGGAGAGCAGGTATAATCACTTCTCACAAATGTGTAAGCAGGGGTTGCAGCCGCTTCTCAGCAAAAGCACACCGCACTCGTGTTCACTTCAAATCCACAGCAATGAGTCAATGTGTATCAATAAGACAAAAGCACTGCAATTCACTCACACAATAAGGCTGATCAGAGGCCTCAATCCCTTCGTTACACTCTCGTGGGAGATATTCAATACTCCGTTCCTCTTCAACACACTCTGAAACGCACAACTTCCCCAACAGTCAGATTTGCATTCACTGTATCCTCTTCAAGCTTTGCAAATGTTCATAAGATGAAATCAATTCACTTAACTCTCTCTCTCCCTTCACAGCGCAGATCCAATCGATAAATCAGTCCAGCAGATTCCCACGGACGAACTCTGATCCAGCAGGCTTCAATGGGCGGCTTTCACTCCAACGAGACTTCAACAGGAGCAGTGGCGGTTCTACATTGAATTACACCCTGGGCGAGACCCCCTTCGAGCTGAAATTGTAACAGTTTTGTTGCAAAGCACAATATTATGGTGAAATTAGATCTCGTGTTTGAGTTAAAACCGAATTATTGTTAAGCATAGCAAGAATCATAGCAAAAAGGCTAACAAATAAGAGTTATACCCACCAATTAATATTGCCCCTTCATTCATGACATGGATACCGTAATCATACAGAGAAAACATAGTTGCATACCTTTATCTTTCGCTCGTTTCTAAATTGGGCACCTGATGGCTTTGACCTTTCTTGTCCATCTCTTATTTGGCACGTACTCGACATCGACAATCAACAGATTTGCCCTGATCCCCCCCATACCAACTGTCACTCACGACGAGTCACGACCAGAAGTCAAGACTAAACTAATTCACCTTGGTGGTGGTGACCAAGTAATCGTTTTGTATTACCTATTTTTATTAGCCATTCAGACAATTCAGAAAAACAAAAATGTGCAGGAAATATAGAGGCCTGTATTTATAATGTTATGAATGAAATGTGCGTTATTTGGAAGAAAGTCGAGGTGTGACTGACTTAGATAACTATATGGATCCCCCTTTGTCCGTTCCATTTGGGAGAGACCCAGAGGTGAACTGTCATCGGCGCCCGCGCCTCCGCGCCCCCTCCCCTTTCCCCTTCTCAAACAAACAGCTTCTGTGCACGGCATCTTCTCAGCAAGCAGGGGCGCCTGCAGCTGTAGGGGGCGCAAATATGCCAATTCCCCACACAGTGAAATGATAGATAATAGAAAACCGCTTCGCGGTTTTTTTTTTCTTTTCTTTTTTTCTGCTCGTGCCGGCGGCGCCGCCCCCCCAAAAATGCCGCCCCGAGCGATTGCCCGGTTCGCCCGTGCCAAAAACCGCTACTGAACAGGAGACCTTCACATCCAAACAACTTCCCCGAACAAGCGTGTGCCCAGAACTACTCCACAGAACCCAACTGCGCGAACCTCTCTTCCCGAACAAGCGTGTAGACTTCTCTGAGCGGCCCTTTTTATGCTTAGCTTGTGAAACAGGAAGCCTATGCGAACGCCACTTCTCTCCCTCCCGCACCTGCCATGCATTAGCGCTAATCAGGCCGGGCAATATTCCTGCCACACCCGGAACCGGAGTGGGATGTGTCGCACCCAAATCATTCCCTCGGGAAACTCGTGACTCATCGAAGGGTTCCGCTCGCTGAGCGTTTTTGTCACCCGTGACAAATGTATAGATTGAACGCAATGCAAGTTCATTTAGATAAAAGCGTCTGCCAAATATGAAGTATTTTTCATTACTTTATCACACCCACTATTTTTCTTATTGAACTTATTATTCTGTCTCGAAAAAACATCACTATATGGTAGTCAGTTGCAACCTCCAGTTCATGCTGACTTTAAGGAACTTGTTTGGCTGAAAATGTGTAATTTGGATATAAGCACCTGAAGTAATTGTACTGGTTTGTATTTAAGATGCTGCATGAAATGACAATGAGGTTTGGAACAGACTTGGCAAAGAACATGGAAACATCTCTGAATGAAATGGCCCCAAACATCATCAGGAGTGCAAAAGAAGGAAGTAAAAAAAAAAAAACTCTACGCCAATCTCATTGGACCAGCAGAGGAAATCACAGAAGGTAACAACACCATATATTTTTCCCCATCCAACCTATCTGTTCCATACGGAGCCCAGGAAGTCACCTGTGTGAAAAAAAAAAAAAAAAAATCCATGGCAACGGTTTTGCAATCTGTCCGCTCAGTTTATAAACCGTACTCACAAATTCTCAAACTGTTCCCTCGGTTTAACAAATCGTGCCCACGGATTAATAGACCGTACCCATGGGTTTCTAATCCACGCTCTCAGATTTGTAAACCGTGCCTTCAGTTTTTGCAATCTGTACCCACGGGTTTGTAAACTGTACTCACGAATTTGTGACTCACCCTACTTTTAGAAGAACACGTTGTTGACGAATCTTATTATATATTGTTTTATTGTGTATTAAGTGAAATATCAAATTGTCTTAACTGCGTCTGCATGCTTAAAGTGATTCTCAATTGAAGCGGGTATGGGGTGGAATATACGTCAAGTAATTCGTCAAATATCAGTCATAATACAGGTTAGACAATAATAATAATAATAAAGTGCTAAGATTATCACAAATAAACAAAAGATTTTGATCTTGACAAACCCGTGGGAACGGATTGCAAAAACTGAAGGCACGGTTTACAAATCTGCGAGCGTGGCTTAGAAACTCGTGGGTACGGTTTATTAATCCGTGGGCACGATTTGTTACACTGAGGGAACAGTTTGAGAATTTGTGAGTACGGTTTATAAACTGAGCGGACAGATTGCAAAACCGTCGCCATGGATTGTTTTTTTTTTTTCTCACACAGGTGACTTCCTGGGCTCCGTAGTTCCATGCCCAGTGTAAAGTTGCATTGTTTGCAGTGTCAATTAGAGATGCACCGATTGATCGGCTGGTGACCGGAATTGGCCGATTTTCACGTGATCGATGTCATAAGTCTGACATATGCCGATTTTATGCCGGTCAAATGCACTCGGGCGCCGCATGATTAACATCGCGAAACACCAGCATCACACGTGCACATGGAGCGCACATGTAGGAAACCTCGTGAATTACGGCCGTTTCACACCGCAAATGTCAGCGGCGCGTGAGCAGCGCGTTTTTTGTTGTTGTTTTTTTGGCAGCAGGAGCGTCGCGTGAGCAGCAGTGAAGCGCGGGTTTCGGCACGGGTCTATTTTTGCTGCTGCTCACGCTCAATTAAAGTGAAAGCACACTTTTGATGGACAAACTAAAAATGATTTCATACAAAAAGTGCTCAAAATGCACAGAATAAGAATGTCTAGTGTGTTTTAGAACTCCAGTAGGCTATGTCAGAAAAGAAAACGAAGACTCAAAAATATTTGTAGAAGATTTACCCATTTAACTTGTTTTCATTATTCAGTTTTGGTTGCAAGTATGGTTATGATTATAAAAAATAAAGTAAACTAGCCAGAAATTATAGAAATATAGAAATATCTTTATACTGCAAGGATATGCTGTGTATTTCCCACACCAGGAGTAATTTATATAGTTCTATTTTATAGTGCTTATCTGTTAAAAAAATTATCTATGTTCTATGCAAAATGTTCTATTAAAGAAAAGATATAAAATAAATATTTGAGTGAGCTGTAAAGTGGTTAGAAAAAATGAAATCGGAATCGGCTAAAATCGGTATCGGCAGGTCAAACTCAATGAAAAATCGGAAATCGGAATCGGCTAAGAAAATTGTAATCGGTGCTAGAGATGCACCGATTACAATTTTTTAGGCCGATTCCGATTTCCGATTTTTCATTGAGTTTGCATAGAACATAGATCATTTTTTTAACAGATAATCGCTTTAAAATAGAACTATATAAATTACTCCTGGTGTGGGAAATACACACACACACACACACACACACACACACACACACATATATATATATATATATATATATATATATATATATATATATATATATATATATATATATAGCCTTGCAGTATAAAGATATTTCTATATTTCTATCATTTCTGGATAGTTTACTTTATTTCTTTGTTATAATCATAACCATACTTGCAACCAAAACTGAATAATGAAAACAAGTTTAAATGGGTAAATCTTCATCTTCGTTTTCTTTTCTGACATACTCCAGTTCTTGTTAAAACACACCAGACATTCTTATTCTGTGCATTTTGAGCACTTTTTGTATGAAATCATTTTTAGTTTGTCCATCAAAAGTGTGCTTTCACTTTAATTTAGCGTGAGCAGCGCTGCAAAAATAGACCTGCGCCGAAACCCACTTCACTGCTGCTCACGCGACGCTCCTGCTTGACGCTCACGCGCTGCTCCTGCTGACGGTGTGAATGCACTCATTGATTAACATGCACGCCGGAAAAAAAACGCACTGCTCACGCGCCGCTGACATTTGCGGTGTGAAACGGCCGTAATTGAGGTTCCTAAATGTGCGTTCCGTGTGCACGTGTGATGCTGATGTTGCGCGATGTTAATCATGCGGCGCCCGAGTGCATTTGACCGGCATAAAATCGGCATATGTCAGACTGACCGGCCGGTCGCCGGTCATGGCCGATCACGTGAAAATCGGCCAATTCCGGTCACCAGCCGATCAATCGGTGCATCTCTAGTGTCAATGTAAAGGTTGTAGCTACTATAAATTGTATGAGTGAAAACATGTATTAAAATAATGCAAATATTAAAGGAATAGTTTACCCCAAAATAAAAATTGTCATCATTTACTCACCTCTTGTCATTTCAAATCTTTATGACTTCCTTCTTCAGAACACAGAAAAGATATTTTGAAGAAGGATGGTAACCAAACAACGATGGTGCCCATTGACCTGCATTGGTTTGGTGTCCATATAATAGAAGTGAATGGGTACCAGCATTGTTCGGTTACCAACGTTCTTCAAAATATATTTTTTTGTGTTATGCTGAAGAAGGAAAGCCATATAGGTTTAAAATGACAAGAGTGAGTTAATGATGACAGAATTTTCATTTTTGGGTAAACTATCCCTTTAATTGATTTCTGTACCTAATATACAATAATTTGTATCTGTTTGTAGGTCTCGTTAGGAATGCTGCACTCATTTTATTGCCAGCACTTTTTAAAGAAAACGCCAGCTTCCTCTACTGTGTAGATAGTGTAAGTATAGTCTTCTGTAGTTTCATTAACATTTGATGCACTTGACTTGAATTAAAGGAACTGTTCATGCAAATATAAAAATATTAGTCAGTTTACTCACCCTTATGCCAAATTTGTAAAAAAAAAAAAAAAAAAATGTTATTACATGTACCCTATAATTTACTCACTCTTCCTTAGTCATAAGCTTTGTACTGTTTACACTGCTTTGTAATGTTATTGAATAGCACCCCAATTTAAATCATAAAAGAAATCTGTACAACTCCAGGGGTTAATACTTGTCTTCTAAAGCAAAATGGTACGTACAAATGGTACGTTAGTGAGATAAAAAGATTAAATTTGCCAAGATAGGTTGCTATAATTAGACTATGTATAGATAAAGGAATAACATCCAATGGAGTGGCACATCAGCTCCACATTAATAATTATGAGGCTTGTTGGTTCTTGTGTGTCACGTGCTTAGCTGTCATATCTGTGTTGTGTCATGAACGATTCAGTTACAAGAACGAAAGAACCAATGAGATTCAAAGTAATCAAAGTGGAGCTGACGTGGTAGCATGTTGAATGTTCTTCAGTCATCATTAATGTTGACATTCAAACACATTACAAAGCTTTTTATTATTAAATATATCTCAGATTGTGTTAAACTGAAGAAAGTCATACACATTGTTTGGCTTGTTGGTGAGTCAATTATGGGGTAATTTTAAGTCTATTTGATGACTTCTGTTAATTGGTGAAAAGCACTCAAAAGGTGAAATGTTTGTTTTACAGGAACCCAAAGGTCCTACACCAACCATTGTGTTTAACGGCTCTCCTGATCCCTTCAAGGCTGAAAGCGTCAGCATTATAATGGACAATGTGAACATCATAAGAGAGGCAGACATCGACATGACACAGGCTGTGGAATGCCTGTTTGCAGTCTATTTTCTTTTCAATGTGCAATACCCGGTTGACATTAAGCACACAATGACTTTTATTCAAAAATATATGCTTAAACTAAGACAAGAGCATGACACAAGAACACCAATACCTGTACTGAAAATGTACAGTCAACTTGTGTGAATTGTAGTGCCATTTAATAGATGTTTTAATTGTTCATGTATTGATTTTATCTGCATTGTCAAATATCAAAAATGATTTGTTTTTCCTCATTTCAGAGAGACATGTAAAAGTGAAGTACTGTATGTACATAAACAAGCTTATGTATGTTTATTGCAAAGTGAAAATGCTTAAATGAAATAATTCAAACTAAATGGTTAAATGTAAATGGTTAAATGTAATTAAACATCTTAAATGTAAATGTGAAATTTGCTGTCTAATACAGAAGTATACAGAGGTGTAATTTTAAATATGACACTAATATTTTTGTAGAATCAATTGAATAAATTTAAACTTTTTGAATTTTCTGGATTGTTTATATTTTCTTATTTAATAATAACTCGTTTAATAATAAAGAACCCTTAAATGGTTCTATTTAGAACCATCTAACTTGGATTCAAAGAACCATTTGGGGTTCTTTTTATGGAACCCTTTTAAATGGTTCTATATAGAACCATTTTGGAGTTCCATATATGAAGCGGGTGATAGAACCATTTCTGGTTCTAAATAGAACCATTTCTTTTAAGAGTGTATGAGCGGCCGGCCCTGAAGCCTCGGCTCCTATAACGAGAAACAAAATTAACAAAATGGTCTCCAAATAAACAAAACAAATAACAACAACAACTTAAATACGGATAGTACGGCTGTACGGATATACGTATTCTGCGTACCATGAGCGCTCAGACTGAACTGAGAAACGTTTTCAGTTTCCCAAGATTAGTTTGAACTTCGCAGCAAAGTGGATAACGGAACGCAAGCTTACGATTCCTCTTATCGATTCCTGACTTTGGGACAGTTCGTTATTCGGACAGTTCAAATTCGTTATTTCAAATGTAGGCATGCGGCAAGCACGTTCATAATAGAAGCGACGTGGGCGCGACAAGCATGCGGTGCATGGCGCTCGTTTTTTAGACGCGATATGTGAACGGTCCCTAATTCAGGAATCTATGTGGCTTAAAATCATTTTTGTTTTGTTTAAAATGGAGATCACGATTACATACATCAGACAGCTACTCAGAATAACATGTTTAGTCTAATAGTCTATTTTTATCAATTCAAACACTAATTAATTCAGTGTCTCATAAATACTTGTTTAATTAATGAATAATTCACCGTTTTTGAACGAATCTCTCGAGTCTTCTTGAACAAATAATTCATTGAAAGAGACAGTAATTTTTTTGCCACCTACTGGAGTAATAATGTAATCAACACCTTTATATGAAGAGACTCCTTTAACTTTAGCCATTTTATTGGTTATTGCTTAAAATTGGCAAGAATAAAAGGTAGAAATATTTATTCTTCAAGTATTTGCCCTTTTTTCTCCCTCCAAAAAATATTGGAATCGGAAACAAGAATCGATAAGAACCGGATTTGATAAGCAGAATCGGAATCGGAATCGCTAAAATGAAACGATACCCAAGCCTAATAGTAAATTATATTGCATTCGATTTATTAGGTGGGTAGAGGAATTTATAATTCGTTGTGTGTGTCGCCTAAACCTGTGTTTAGGCATTTCTCTATAGTGGTAGTGAATGAGTGGCCATGCATGGTTTTACCTGTGGTTACCAAGTCTCACTGTCAGAATTTTTAATTTAAGCCTATAATAATTATGAATAAAATAATTCTTACCAATAGCTATGAGCATGTATAATTTATATATTTGTAGTACACAACTGTAAATAAGTTATTTATTATGGTCTTACTGTTGGGTACCACATTTCCAAGTAAATACAATACTTTTTTTAGGTTTGCTTTAGCTTATTTATTGATAGGGTTATGTTTCAATAAGTAATAAATAATGTTTCAATAAATCAGCTAAACCCACCGGCCCTCCTCAACTTTTCGATTTAATAATCCGGCACTCGAATGAAGCTAATTGAATAGCCCTTCTGTACGTGATGACCCTTAACTCATGGAGTTAGAAGAGTTGCTTAGGTACAGAATGGGGTAGAATTGGGAATTAAAGTGATTGATTGTTAGAAGCGTAAACACTTTCATGTCTTAAAACACCGCCACCAGTAGTTTGAATTAAGAACGTACTTTTGAAGTTACTTGATGAAAGCTTGCTGAGCATTCCTGACGGTTTGCTAGATGGGAATGGAGAAATATGAAATGCAGAACTAAACTGTAAGGGATAGTTCACCCAAAAATGAAAATTAGCCCATGATTTACTCACCCTGAAGCCATCCTAGGTGTACATGACATTCTTCTTTCAGACGAATACAATCGGAGTTATATAAAAAAAAATTCCTGGCTCTTCAAAGCTTGATTATGGCAGTGAATGGCCGTTTGTTTTTGGAAGTCCATCAAAGTGCATCCATCCATCATTAAAGTGCTCCACGCGTCTCCGGGGGTTAATAAAGGCCTTCTGAAGTGAAGCGATGCGTTCGTGTAAGAAAAATATAAATATTTAAAACTTTATTGACTAAAATAACTAGTTTCTGGCGGACGGTCGTACACATCGATTTACGCCAAAAGAGTAACACTTGAACTTGACGCAGAACGTAATGACGGCAATTGACGCCAGAGTAAAATCACTTTAATCACGGCTTTTTCCAGTCTGAGCTCAGGATCAAATTGCAAACTTTCAGACAGTCTTGCATCTTGTATACCAATGACAATTCTGTCCCTTATCAGTTCATCTCTTAAAGCTCCAGACTCACAATGTTCTGCCAGAGCATGTACAGCAGTGATGAAAGCTTCGATACGCTCTCCTGACTCTTGATTACGTTCAAAAATCACATTACGTTTGCTTACACAATGCCATGTGAACACCGTTTCCACTGTCTCATATGACTTTTTCTCCTTCTCAGACAGGGGAAGAACATTCAGGATATCTTCAGCTTCGTCACTGATGGTATACATAAACGTATTAAACTGAAATTCTCGTGACTGCTTGTCTAGGCCTGAAGCGATTCTATAACGCTCAAAGCATCGCCCAATATAATGCCCAAACACGCCAGGCAACGATCGTGACCATCAGCCGGCGCCAGGAAACGACCGCATCGAGAAACACACGGGTGGAACGACATCTTGAAAAAAACGCAGTGTCACACGTGTATAACGCTCTTTCAGGGAACTGTATCTCTCTTTATAGTGCTGAAGCGCACAGGGGAAATGGCAGCAGAACTCACTCTTTCAAGCTGAATAAACAGCAGAATCTCTCAGGCCAGATCCCAATTCATCGGTGCGTTCTGATGTGACGTCGAACTTTACAGTCTGAAAGAGACTCATTCTTTAGCGGATGCTCTCATGTGAAGTGTCACTGTATACAGCAAACTGAAGATGTTCTGTAAACTTCACCTCTATTGAAGACAATAGTGTCATTATCCAGCTCAATTCAGTTCAATTATTCTGTGTTCTCATATAAAAGGGTCTAGTACAGTTTGATTGATAGTATTTTCAGAATATTAATTAACTGAGCAAGCCCAATGTGACAGTGGCAAGAAACCCAAACCAAACCAATGTTGCAAGTGATTTACTACAGTAAATACACACACACACATATACATATATATATATATATATGTTTGTGAATATACTGTTTAACTGTTGAGCTAAGTGAACCTGAAGGTAGTTATGGTGAGATGAAGCTTCAGCCTGATGTGTGTGAAAGTGGTTGATTTCTCGAGGTTTTGAATGCACACAGCGACACCTGCTGGTCAATGCTAATATTGTGCAGAGCAAAAATCCTCAGGAGTCTTGACAGCACCAAAATGTGTTACATGGGTCATGATATATTAACATATACACGCATAAACACATGTAAAAATAAATAAACAAATGAGTTCTTTGAAGTTTTGTTGTTTCATAATTGTGTAACTGGGCAGTGCTTTTGTTGAACAGAGGGGAATGATGGAGTCATTTAGACTGGATAAAAGAGGGTGAAAGTGATTAATATGGACTGGACAGAGAGAAGTGGAAGAGGAAGTTTAAAAACAATATTTCTTCCAGTGTCTTCAGGCCGAGTCCAAACCCTTCTCGAGGCACTGCAGTCAAACAAGGCTTTGAATGTCCCTTCACTAAAACAACACAAGCCTGGATACGGAGATCCGACTGGAAGAACCTGAGTAGTTGATAAGCTGTAGCTTGTGTCACTTTTGATGTATGACCCCTATGATTTACTGTTTTATGACAGGATATGTCCATATATGGGGGTTTTATGACGACCAGGTGGTATTTGACCTGTGACGTTTGACCCTGTGTGGTTCTGTAAGGTTTATGGATGTGTGTTTATGACTGCAATCTGCTTTCAGGAGTGTTTTTATTATAGCAGGATAATGTCCACAGAACGATGAAATTATGATCACAACTGTCTCCTATCATAAAATCTCATATCTGTTGCCATCCTGTCTGAGCTGGTGTGTATTTGGTTTTATGGTGGGAAATAACACCTCGTTTTATTATTGAACGATCAATAACCCCCAAACCATTTGTACCCGAACGCGGGGGTTCTGGCGTCACCCGGTCTAGACCCAAGCAATGCGATATTTCTGACACATACTGTCCGGATAAACATCCTCTCGCCCCGACCCCATACAGCGATGCAACACCAACCCAGACTGACTGGCGTCTGAACGCCGGAAATAAAAAATAAAGTTTCACTGGATATAAAGAAATGTATTAATACAATATTCAGGGGCGGCTGGCCAATAGAGGGTGCTAGGGCCACACTCATTAAATAAATAAGTAAATATATACATAAATCATACATACAAATTGTCAGTATTTGTGTGTTTGAGATATTAAATGCACCCAGTATATGTGAAAAATATGATAGAAATGAAAAATGTCTGCTTTTTCAACACGTCTCCTCCACCTGCGTGCATGTCTCATCTCAGCTCTGGGGCACTGGAGAAATCGCCCTAGAGAGGCGGGTCTGTGGAGCAGCTTAGCCAATTGCTGATTTAATATATAAATGTTTGACATAAACTGTAGCCAATCAGCGAGCTCAAATCTAGTCAGCTATGGGCGCTTCTGTTTAGCGCCCCAAGCTGCGCGCGCATCGGCCTGGCTAGCTGGATGCGGTCATGCCTATGAGTCATGCTAATTGTTTTGCTTTCCGTCAGAGAATGTCTAATATGGCGAGAAGTTTCACTCTCAGTAAACTTCCGGCTTCTGAACTGGTTGCAGTTCCACTCTGATTCCATATGAGGGCGCTCACAGGACGAGTGCAGAATGAATGGAGGTCTATGGAGATATTGCTCTCAAAATCCACTTTTCTCAGGATATAATTTTTTGTCGAGTAATTTGAATGTTGTTTTCGAAAGGGGATGCAAAGAAATTACACATTGCTGGGTGTTAGATTTTTTTGAGTCACTTATTTGCTTTAAAAAGTATTTTAAAGTGTCAATGACGTCATACACATCGTACGACCAGAGATACTGCTTTACGGCGATCCTTCAGTCACTTTGGTGCTTTCGCGCTCTGCACTTTCTTTTCTCTCGAGGCATCGACAACACAGCTGACACAGGTAAATACACGTGCTAGAAGAGTTTTTGTTTTGTTTGTTTCTGGTCCCGCTTCGGATGCCACGATGCCATCAAGCGGTATCTCTGGTCGTAATCAGTCCTTCACTGACCAATCAGCGTTCATTAGCAGAATGCTAGCGTGTTATGGGCAACAACAACTCAACCTGTAAGAAATCGAAAGAACATAAGTACTCGTTCATTCAACTTTCGACCTATAACCCATGTTGAACTTGCAAAACCTACAATCAAATCTGAGATTTCTCAACGGCAATCGGGTGAAAGAGACAAATTTAGCCGTCTAGCCCCATTGACTCCCATTCATTTTGCACTCATGGCGCGCGCCCCCCAGTGGAACTCTGGTGGAACTACAACCAAAATTCGGTACAATATGACTTATTAGGGAGTGGGCAGGCTCTCCGTAGACGGGCTCTGCTTTCCGTGATTACATTTTAAAACAACGGGGACAGATCCGGCATGGACAGTTACCGGAGTGAGAGAAGTGAGTTCAATTTCAAATGCAAATGGAAAGTTTGTGCAATTTGTTTGTTTTTGTGTAAGAAGACTTTTTCACAGAGCACTGGTATCATGCAGTTTGTGTTAAATTGTGTTTGGGTGGTTAATAATAATAATAATTATAATTATTTGTATTTATATAGCGCCTTTCCAACACCCAAGGTCGCTTTACAAATATATGTAAAGGCAGTGGTTCTCAAACTGGGGTACGTGAGGTGACAGAAGGGGGTGCGGGAACAAAATGCTGAATTTTGCTGTTCCTTTAATACTACCTCACCTTAAAATAAGATTTAAACTGAGCATTTCTATCAGGTAAAATGCTGTAAATACATGACATCCGATCAAATTACCTCATCTTGTCGGTCAAAACTTTCTGCATTTAAGCAGAGTGTAGGCTATAATATGACAGGTCTCATGTAGATTTCTGCCTCGGCAAATCGCGCTATACTGCCGTTCTCGACAATGTACGTTACCTTTGTAAAAGTAGGGATTTAGCACTTACTAGCATGAAGAACAAATATAGACACAGGCTGAGCATGGAGATCGATATAAGATTCAAACTCTCTTCGATACAAACACATACCCTGTGTGAGTTTCTGTGTTTAATGATGATCACATTATATGAAGATCCACACGATTGCAAATGTGACATTGATTTTATACAACAGTTCAACAAACGAAATATTAATATTAAGTTATGTTCATTTTCAACAAAATAATAGCTCCAACTAAAGCCACAGCAGAACTGCAGCACACAGCAGTGTTTGTGAACGAATCTGCGGCTTTGAACGAATCATTAGAGTCAATGATTCAATGATTAATTCATAAATACAGCCACTTGCTTCATTACTGAATGAATGAATGACTCGATGATTCTCCACCTACTGGCGATTTTAATTCAATATTTAAAAGCATCACTTCGTTTTTACCATCATTGCATATTTCTTATGAACATTCATTATTTAAAGCATTATTTATTTTATAAAGGTATTTGTAAGGGTAAAAATGCACTGGAAAAATCGATTTAAGGGGGCAAATATTGTCCCTTACTGAAAAAGATGCGACTGAAGAGTGGGTACGCAGAAGGATGTTAAAAGCCTCATGGGGTACAACTCTAAAAAGTTTGAGAACCACTGGGACTGGGTTAAGGAATAGAACAAGATAAACATCAACATTAAAGCACAATACACATATCAAGGGCAGAAAGTAGGCCTAATATACAGAGGTCACTTACAAAGTTAGGTTAAAGATACAAAACAAAGAGGGATTCAAACAAATAGCATATCAATAACAATGTAGAATTTACAGACTGTGAGTCGAAGAGTAATATTCAGATAAAAAATATGTTTTTGAAGGAGAGAAGGGTGGATGTTTGACGGATGTCTTGAGGAAGAGCATTCCACAACCTCTGAGCCATTACGCTAAAACCAGACTATTGAAACCGACTGAATATGACACAGCCCCACCTAAGATATTTTTCACCAGCCGCCACTGACAATATTGCCCTTCTATCATTTATTAGGTTTACTTTTTAATTGGTAAACGACTCTGCTTTTTAAAAAAAAAGATAATCTACAATTAAATATAGTAACCTATAACGTTACACATATACTCGTGAATATACTTTTCACATCAGACCAAATTATTCAACAACTCAGAGATAAACATTAATTCGTTACATTTTGACGGGTTATAATTTGGGTCTATTTACTACGAGTCAAAATGATTTAAACAATTCATTTTTAGTTATGAAACCAAGAGTCGTTGATAAAGTTTCTGTTGTTAAATACAGATTATCAGAATATGAGCCTTTATATTGACCTATACCATTAAAATGTTTAAACTAAATAAATGTATACACAATATCTTACTAATAATATGTATGAAACGGCTTGAACGCGTTATGCTACAGTCAACACACGGGGGTTTCAATAATAATAATAAAAAGATTTTACAGGGGAATTTATTATTAATGAATTTATTCTGTGATGTTACGGTTAGTATGGTTTGAGATGATAAAAACGACTAGGACCGCCCCGTGACCACCTGGGGTGCGTAAAACCCCTTAAAAACTCCAGCGCGTCTGATTGGTCTCAATAGTAGTTTGGCTTCGGTCACGCAAGACCCTTATTGGTTTTCACGGCCTCTGGACACGGATGCACTTCACGGTAAGAGCTAAACTTTCTTTATAGTTTTAAGCTGTGATTGGGTGTGATTATTTTATTTGAAAAGTGATATGATTTAAACGATGATATCTGTTGCTGAAATAAGTTTTTAATTGTTATTATCAATATTAATGAATATTGTCTAGAATAAGCTTAATTTATGTTTACGATATGTTGTGTAAATAATGTTGACCTAGTCAGTGAATGATCCACCATTTTCTATTTATTTGGCTGGCATTCGTAATGATTTATACTGTTATCAATCTTTTGTAGAATCTGGTCGTCCTAAAGTGATGATAGTCCAGCGATGCTGTTGCGCCAGCGCCGTTCTAGACTATAATATTTTACATTTGTTTATGGTTTACGGTGGTTTTCCTTTCATAGTAAGCTTGTTTGGTACGTTATGCATATGTGCTTGCTGATTGTTATAAATGCTAGTATGAATACACATGACATTTATTAGTAGCATGCATTTCTGGGTACTTCGCCAGTCTTTTCAGATGTGTTGCTTTGATCACTCGAGGCCGCATGTGTTTTTATGTAATTTGCTATGGTGTGTTTCACCGATATGACATTTGTAACGTATTTGCTGTATTTTCGCACATGGCTATTTGATGCATGCATAAGATTGCGTAGCATAACGCCCCATAGCATGCGTCCGTGATAGCTATGGTGTTTCTGTAACGATGCCTGAGGTTCAAACCACGCATTTCTCTGATGGAGAGACGGGATTAATGTTTTGACATTATATTTCAAAGTAATTCTAGTTCTTTACGATTTGAGGATATATTTTATTACAGTCTCTGATTTTAAAAGAACTTTCTAAAAAGCCTTTGATTATATTTGCAATGTCTTTCTGCTATGCATGGTTCTAGGAATCACAGGATTTCACCCCAGATTGATGCGTCTATATACTTTTTGTCCAGCAGGGGGATCGTCGCTGTATTTGCAATGTCTAATGGCTGAGGCTATTGTTGTTAATTGTCTTTAAAGCACGTTTAATTTTTTATTTATTTATTTATTCATTATTCTATGGATATGCTTATTAGTATTTTTGAATGCATCTTATAGGTTTGATATATTTAGATTTTTCCTTAAAGGTATAGCGGAGGATGTTTTACTTCCTGGTGGGTAGTCTAAACTATTGGTCCTCCTAATTGTCAATCATTCTGGTGAATCAATCAAACTTTTCAAAAAGTGGAGAGGGCGGGTCTTATCTAAAATTTGGAAAGATCCTCTGCTATACCTTTAAGCATTTATTGTCTATAACTTTTCATAAATCCATTATCTTTTGGGATGTGCTTAATCTCTGTAAAAACACTTCTTGCGTTGTAGATTTAAAATTTTATATATATAAAATTTGACTTGCTATTTTTTTAGGTGGACCATTTTTAAAGTAATATTTTATAAATGATAACACAGCTGCTCAATATGTAATATTTATTAGAAGGTTGCATCTACACGTATTGTCCAGCAGGGGGCGCCATTTTTTAAAGTGTGTTTTATGTATTTATTTATTTATTTATAGATATGCTTTTTAGTATTTTTTAATGCTTTACATCTCATAGGTTTGATATATTTAGATTTTAAGCATTTATTATCTATAACTTTTCATAAATCCATTATCTTTTGGGATGTGCTTAATCTCTGTAAAAACACTTTTTGCATTGTAAATTTAAAAGTTTATATATATATATATATATACAATTTTACTTGCTATTTTTTTTGGTGGACCATTTTTAAAGTAATATTTTATAAAACGACTACACAGCTGATTTGTAATGTTATATGTAATGTTTATTAGAAGGTTGCATCTACACGTATTGTCCAGCAGGGGACGCTATTGTGTCATTTTTTATTTATATGTGCATGGGCATCACTCATTAGTCACAAGTTTGGTGATGAGAAAGGATTGCGTATGGTAGCTCGTTCATATGGTTATTGCATATTGCTTATCTGTCTGAATGTATGATATTCATAGATTATAAAATTTGATCAACAAATGTTTATTTTAATAGGTCTTTTATTTTCTAGAATTGAACATTGAGCTGCTCGCTTTTCAATCCATCGACCTCTGTAAATATATATTTTCTAATCTTATACATTTATAAATATCTGCATAAATGAAATAAATGAAATGGTCCACAAAAGCTGCTTCATCGTGCTGTAAGCCCAAACACGTGATGCAATAATTGTGACCGTTTCAGAAAGACACAGGGAACGAATGCATCCAGAAACGCACGGGCGGAATGACATCTTTTTCTTTCTTTTTTTAAAGACGCAAACGCACCTGTGTTGCTCTTTTAGGAAATGTGACCGTCACCAGTGCCGGAGCACTCAGGGAATGACTGCGGCAACACTGAATCAGCGAACTGAAACAGTGAAGCACTCACTTCTCGCCCTCTAACCAACCGTCAAACACACAAACAAATAGAAATTTGATGCTGTTAAAACAGCAGTGGAGAGCTTGAGAAGCTTGGGATCACCGCTGCACTCACGCTGTAGAAACACCAACACTGGGGACACACTCGCTTTAGTACTGAATAGTACTCTTCAGAGACATCCGCTCGGCTCCGAAGCGAAAGGCAACTGGTGCGTGCGTCCACTTCTGTGTTTATGCCCGCACTGCGGGGCGGAGCGTGTAACCACGCATGCCAATGTTGAATTGGCTTGATTAAATAGTAGTACGAAGAAGACAGGCTCCCTAAGCATGATCCCCATTCAGTCGACGTCGACTACTTCTGACGTTCTTGACTGAAAGGGAAAGTGAAAATAGAGACACCAGTAACCAAAAGAAAATTAATGTTAAAGAGGTGTGTGAACTCGCAAGTACGATGTCAGGCACTGTAATTCGCTCTGGACCCCTTCCTGTTCACAGGAGTGATGAGATACTTAGTAGATTGTCCTCACTCAATGGCTGGCTGTCTAAGTGGTGTCCGCAAAATAAGTTTTTCGCATTTCATGGAGAAAGAGCACGATTGCATACAGAAAGGCCTTAAAAGCTGCTTACAACCCTCTTAGAAGAAAATAAACAAAACCCTAGGTATTTCTTTGAAACAGTGGCTAAACTAACGAAAAATAAAGCTTCAAGCCCAGAAGTTTCCAAGCAGCACAGCAGTAATGACTTTATGAACTTCTTCACTTACAAGATTGATAATATTAGAGAGAAAATTATAACCATGCAACCGTCTACTACAGTATCGCATCAGGGAGTGCATTGTAAGAGGAAGAATTTTCTAAACTCGTTAAATCATCTAAATCGACAAAATGTATGTTAGACCCAATACCGACTAAGCGACTGAAAGAGATGCTTCCAGAGGTCATAGATCCTCTTCTTAATATCATTAAGGGTGTATTCACACCTGTCTTGTTTGGTTCGATGCGGATCTTTTGGGCAGGTGTGAATACAGCAATCGCACTCGGGTGCGGACCGAACAACCGTACCGAGACCCGGCTGAAGAGGTAGTCTCAGTCCGGATCCAAACGAACTCTGGTACGGTTCGTTTAAGGTGTGAACATGACCCGACCCAAATGCAGAAAGCACTACACCTTTTTTGACAGGGTCAGATTTTTTCTATGTAATTTGGGGTGATGAATTGCCTATACATTAGGGGTGCAACGGATCGCAGTTGATCCGTGATCTGTACAGTCAGCTGGCCCACGGTTCGGCACGCATGTGATTTGCGGATTAACTGCTGAATTTAAACATCATAGAGTAAAAGTTTACAATTTGGACATGTTTTGTCTTGCCAATTTACATATTCAAACAATTTTAAACCCAGAAGAAGAGGCGAAGATCGGGACTCGCACCCGAGGCACGCGCATGCAGAGAGAGAGAAAGAGAGAGAGAGAGAGAGAGAGAGAGAGAGAGAGAGAGAGAGAGAGAGAGAGAGAGAGAGAGAGAGAGAGAGAGAGAGAGAGAGAGAGGCGGGTTTCAGATAGCGCTTGAACACCGAAATTGATTCCTCTTTTGCGTTTCCTAAAGCTGATTTATCTAATGTCTTGGACCATTATTCATCAGCACAGCCTGTATATCATTATAACACAAGACAAAGTGGACAGAGCATTAAACATGAAACAAAAACAGATTGTGAAAGTTAACAAACCAGGCACTATGAAAAACAGATGATTCTGATTTGACACAGACTGTATTTTTGCAAACAGCTGTTAAAGGGATAGTTCACCCAAAAATGAAAATTCTGTCAGTAATTACTCACCCTCATGTTGTTCCAACCCCGGAAGACATTCGTTCATCTTCGGAACACAAATTAAGATATTTTTGATTAAATATGAGCGCTGTCTCACTCCTCCATAGGCTTCTAAGGGACTGAAACTTGCTGGCCCAGAAAAGTTATTAAAGAGATTGTTAATATAGTCCAAGTGACTACAGTGGCTCAATCTTAAGTATATCAAGCGACGAGAATACTTTTTGTGCGCAAAAACAAACAAAAATAACGACTTTATTCCACTATACATTTCCTTCTCTCTGGGCCTCGAGTTGGTTCATTTAGTGTTTTTGTGCAGCGCGTCAGTGTTGTACGTCATACGCATCACACACATGACCAGCGTCGGCCAATAGTGAGCCTACGTGGTGACGTGTAACACACACGCGCTGCGCAAAAACACTACGTGAACCAACTCGAGGCCCAGTGTTTGCTGTGAACAGTGTATCTAGCAGGTCAAGATGACACTGGTTTCAGTCTTCTAGTGTCCGACTGTTGAAGATATATGCATTTCAGGAGTAGCATTTCAGTAACAAACCAATTTTCTCAAACTGCAGAGACTTAAGCCACTTTCAAGAAATGACTGAAACGCTTCTTTTACATCAACACTTGACCCATTAATACTCACACTTACTATTCTATATTACAATACATTACGAGCTCATGAGGGGGAATCACCATATTTGTAACAAACATCTCAGGAAAGGAGACATATTAAACACAATTGCAGAGGTTTTATTAAGAAAATTTGCATTAATCATTCAAAATTAAAAAAAAGATGCTAAAACCAGGAATGAACAGACAAGGTACAAGAATCACCAAATCAGCTCCATCACACAGAACAGAGAGAGATTATACAGTCTGAGTCTGTCCATTACTGTATTTAATATTATATTTAAAGCAGTTAATATATGAAGCACAAGAAAATTTAATCTAAACTTGTTGTCACTATTTCTTCAGGGTGATCAGAGTTTTTTCTCTGTTTTCTGAGACGAAGAAAATAAAACAATGAACAATCCTCTGTAAGTTTTTGCTATTGTAAATATTGCTGCAGATTTGCTCAAAACTCATCAGTATTTTATTCTAATATTGTCGGCATCTCTATTTCCTCTGGGTGCTTCGAGTCCTTCCTCCCTGCAAAATAAAAGCATTGACTGACCTCTCGTATGTGTTTTTATCATGATTTCAGATTGTTCCAGATCAGATGAGTGTGAATCATCAGATTGTGTGCGGCTCAAAACTCACCAGCTCTTCTTGCACAGATGATCTGAAGAAGAATCACAGTAGGAGCAGCAAACACTGCGATCTCAACAATAGTCACAATCACTGCAGGAAACATGAGAGGAAGAAGAGAAACTGTACATGACTGAAGTCAAGGGTATTCAACTATCAACAGTTATTGATGAAGCTTTTACAGACTGACTGATAGTTTAATGTTATAAAGCTGTCAGTATAAATGAACGTGTCGTACCTCTGTATAATGATCCAGCAGTCACACAGACTAAAGTTTCTCCTGGATCTGTGGATCACGTCTGTTAGTTCAGTTCAACACATAATGCCACATATACACAACATCATCATCACATAATACTCGAGCTTCACACGGTCGATTCTAGGATTTTCATTTTAGCAGGGCTCAGCTCCCAATGAGTGTATGTAGTGTTGTCAAAAGACCCGGTACTTCGGTACAAAGTCGGTACTAAAAAAATGAAACCGTTACGACACCAGCTTTTCTTAAGTACCGGTGGTACCGAAGTACCGGATTAATCCGGTTCTTGATGCGCTGTCCAAAAGGTACACAGTTGTGTCCTCTTCATTAAAACACTGAGACATGGTGACCGGCGGCACTACTAATGCGGTGGCTCTGACAAGAAAGGAGGAAAGAGCCACATATCGCACTCGTTTTTCCAGGCGTGCCTTTGTTCATGGTTGCACAGCAACGACAGACGCCACGGGAGAGCAAGCGCTTGTGGAAAGAAGGAGAAATCGGTGCGAACTGCGCTCTCCATGGTGACGAGGAAGTATCAGCAAAGAATTAATTTATTTCTAGCCCTTGCATTAGCTTTACTACTAGATATATTTATGGAGATGAGAAATAAAAAGCCGCCCTGTACAGCTATGATCAGCTGTTGTTACGGAAAGGTCGAAGCTGATCAGTTGGTTTTTGTCACATGACCTGTAGGGATGTTTTCATCTCGCCGCGGCATAGCCTACATTTGAAATAAAGATGTGATTGCAGCAGATTATGGGAATGTTTTAGAAGGATCTAGAGGTTACAGCAGGAAAAAATACAACACCTCCTAAAGCTGAGCTTTGACTGATATAGGCCTTTCATGTTTGTCTGTGTCAGAGAAGAAAGTAAACACAGGGTCTCAGACACGTTCATTTACTGAAGGCTACCAGGAAAGATAGGTAACTAAGTTCATTAAATTCATTCACAATATGTACACATTCATTATTGATCTTATGCCTAATACAGGGCCATAGGCAGGGCTTTATAATCAAAGAGGTCCTAAATTTGAGGTTGCCAAAAAGGATAAGAAATAGCTTTAAAACCATGTTAGATTATTTGTCAATACCTGCTCTCTCCTCTTATCCATTGCTCTTTCTTTTTCTGTCTCTTCCCTTCCTAAAGCTGGGCTTTTTTAATTTACTGAAGGCTACAAATGTACTAATATAATAGTAATTCTTAATATGTACACATTCATATTAATCTTGTGCCAAATTAGACAAAAGAATATTAGTTTGCCTGATTATTTCTGTAATTCGTCTAACAATGAAAATAAAAGAAATAAAACTCGGTCAGGGCGGAGACGACGGAGGGAGGAACCATAGAGGAGGCAGGGCTGACGACTCCAGGGGGCCGACTGACGGGGGCAGAGCAGGTGGGAGAGGAGCCCAGGGTGGAGCCGGAGAGCCGATGCATCCAGGCGACGCAGAGGATCCGGCGGGACATGGCGGGACTGCCAGCTCTGGCGACTGAGGTGCAGGCAGGGACACAGATGGGCGCAGTGGAGACAGAGGGAGTGAGGACCAAGGAGGAACTGAAGGGAGTGAGGAGTCCAATAGAGCCGGGGGGGACGAAGGGACGAGGTGTAGCCAGAGGAGTGCAGTCCAGAGGTGAGGGAAGCGACAAGCGACCAAGGTGGATCCGGGGGGACGAGGGAGCCTGGTGGAACTGGTGACCAGATGGGCCATGGTGGAGCTGAGGAAGGTAGGAGCCTAGGGGACGTTGATGGCCCGTTGGGCTGAGGTGGAGTCCTGGTTGTGGAGGTTGGAGGTGGAGACCGGGGATCCACCAAACAGTCCGGAGCTGTAGGCCGGCAGACCCACGGCGACTTCCTGAAGGTGGTAGGGGGAGCTGAGGGGCTGACAGGCAGTGGTGGAAGAAGGGTTGAGAGGTGGTAGATGGGAGGAGGTGGGAGGTGGGAGGTGGGAGAGGGAGGCTGGGTGGGAATTCGGATTCAGGTTTGGGGACAGAAGATTCAGACTCAACCGGACTGATGTGAAACGCAGGGTCGGCAGGACTGACGTGAACAGTCTCTGCCTCGGCAGGCACACTGTGAACAGACTCTGGCTCGGCGGGCACAACGTGAACAGTCTCTGGCTCGGCAGGTCGTGAAGATCAGGCTGTTCAGGCATGACGTGAAGATCAGGCTGGTCAGGCACGACTTGAAGATCAGGTTGGTCATGCATGACGTGAAGATTTTCTGGCGCGGCAGGACTGGCCTCTGGACGGGGCGTGACCGCGGCCATCCTGGCTGAGGTCTCAGGCGGCGAGGCGGCGGCCATTTTGACTGAGGGCTCAAGTGGAGAGGTGGCAGCCATTTTGGCTGAGGGCTCAAGTGGAGAGGTGGCGGCCATCTTGGCTGAGGGCTCAAGTGGAGAGGTGGCGGCCATCTTAGCTGAAGACAAGGGCTCAGGCATGGCATGAGGAATCCCTGGTTCTGGCTGTGTTCCTGATCGAGGCCCGACACTTTCCAGACACCGGAGGACAGTTTCCCTCCAGTTCAGTCCCGTGGTGTCGGGGAGATCCATGGGACGGTCAAAAGTGGCCGGAACAAGGTCCTCAGGCTCTCATCATCGAGGGTGCTGGAGACGGCAAGGCTGCAAAAGCCCAGGATAAAAGAAAAAAAAACTTTGGCTCTCCTGAGCCAGGACGATTATTCTGACCCTATTGTCAATTTTAAGGCAGTCCGTTATTCTGTCAGGATGTGGTGCAGGCAGAAGAAGACGAGAAGGCAAAAAGGCTCCAATACAAACTTTTACTAAATAACAATTTCAACGGGTACAGGCAGGCAGGATTCTCACCAGGGGCGGCTGGCCAATAGAGGGCGCTAGGGCGCCGCCCCCCCCCATGAGCCAGACCACAG